>NC_133063.1:10996562-11357812 GCF_048771995.1 Taeniopygia guttata | reverse complement strand
AATAGAGTACAAAAGTTGTTTCACTTCCCAACATTTAGCACCATTCAACAAGTTACTAAAACCATCATATTCTGAACCACAAGTGAATCATCACACACATTCCATACTTGAGGATCAAAGCTGAAATTTTACTTTGTTCAACATGAAGTCACCAGAGTTTAAAACTCATTTTAATTCACCACATAAAGCTTGAAGCTGTCACTGAACATCCTACATGTCTGTAAACTATTAAATCAAACCATTTGAAAAATATGATCTGTGCCTTCTAAACTGCTTTACACCAACAGTGCAATTTGCCTTTTCAGACAAGTCATCATTTTTTAAGACAATATTAGGGAATGTGTTCTTTTTAGGAAGGGCATGATTAAACAGCTTTGGATGCAGTTAAACTAATTTAAAAACCACTGGAGTTGCCCAATTTAAGACATTGACAAAGAAATCTCTGTACTTCTTCATACATCACACAAAATGTAAACACACAATTATTGTACATGATAAGTGCTGCAAACACAATAACATTACGAGAAAATTGTGATGAGACCATTAAACCAGTTAGTGAGCCCTGAACTGTGTTAAACACATATCCATTACATCTACAGATAGCAGTAATTAAGCTTTCTGCATCTTATTGCCATAAGATAACTCTTCATGAACAGTACAACATTTTATAAATTTATTTCAGTGAAATAAAATTAAATATACATTTGCTAATAAAGCTACTATAATAAGGATATTAACAGCTATCTTTCTAATTCTCTGAATTGCTGTTTAAAAAAAATTTACTCATCACAGAATGATTGACTGATTCTTTAAAAAAAAAAAGCTACAAAATAGGTATTCAGATCTGCCTATTTTTTAAAGAAATGTCTCAAATACTGAAAAGGAAAAGAGACGGAAAACTGCTTAAATACACACTTGAAACACCTGAATGCCACTCCTAAGGTTTGAACAGGAAGACTTACCTTACAATTGCCTTTGTCCATTTTATGAGCAGACTAAATAGAAACAACCAGTCTAAAAATCAGAAAAAGGTTATTCTCATTTTACTCTTCTATGTAAATTGATAATTATTTTATGGTTTTGGACTGCACCCTAGCTCTCATATTTCAGAACATACTTCTAGTATCACATTCCCATATCAGTTTGCAGGAGCTGCAATTCAATTATGGAACACAGTCAATTACTCATGAGAAGATACTTCAAGTTATTGAACTATTTGTTCAAAAATAAGTATTTCTCCAACTGAATGCAATGAAATTTCAGCAGTAGTCATCAAGTAGAAAAATTGGGCATGCAAAAAGCCTCATGATAAATTTCCTCTGCAAATATAAATGCAGCAAATACAACATCTCAAAGGAAAATGAGGAAAAACCCCAGAATGTCAGAAAGTGTATGTAAAGTGGAAGTAGGAACAGTCCACTTAAAAACAATACAGAAACATCAACCACATGAGCACAAGTGGAAGTAAGAGCCAGAGTTAGAGGTAAACAAAATCTTCTCTAAGCACGTTAGCACCCTAAAAATTTGAACAAAGTAAATATATGGGTCTCTGGAGAATAAGACATGAGATCAAGCAAAAAAATGTCAGGGAAAAAGTACAGCAAAGGTCACAGAAAGGCTTCCGTATTATTCAGTGTTTTCTTTGCCTCGTTTTTCATTGATCTGCTCCCTGGCTCATCGGAGTTCGTCTCGAGCATCACAGTGGAGTCTGTGGGACTGAAATACCACACACAGTAGTGGATACTGGGTCCAGGACCAGATGAGCAGAATTGGGCATTTCCAAGTCTCCAGGGACAAGACAACATGCATCCAAGGGTGCCAAGGAAGTTGACTAATGTCACTGTGATATGAGTCTCTTCTTCTGAAGGTGACAGCAGTCAAGTAAAGTATCCTGGAAGTCATTTGAATTTCACACAAGAGGAAGTGCCTAACCAACCTGACACGGAGATGGTTGACTCAAAAGATGAGGTGAGAGCAAAGACTGTAATTTACCACAAATTTACAGAGTTTTTGGCAATCTACCACATTGTCCTTGTTGTTATCCTCAATCACCTATATGACAGTTATAGAAAAACAGAGACCAACTTATCTCAGAGATACACAGCAAAAGACTCGGATGGAAAAAGCACAAATTGCAGCACATTAAATTCTAATAAAATAGAAGGAGGGGGATTAAACCATAGAACTGGTTGGTCAGAGAGGCTGAGAAATTACCTATTTTTATGATATACCAAATGGCAATACAAGGCCCTGACTAACCCGATCTAACTTCACGGAATTGATCTAACAGGGAACTGAAATCTTCAAAAGTACCTGCCCAGCTGAAGTTACTCTATCATTCTAGAATACACAAGAGAAATTCATCTTACATGGCATGAACCTTAGTCAACCTGACAGGTCCAGCTGTTTCAATAAAAGAGGTTACTGCTTCTCTAAATGCACATGAAGTCGCTTCTACATCAGATCCCTGGACTCAGAATCAGATTCTCCAAGTCTGCTGTAGTCAAAAATTAACCTAGATATCTTAAAATGTAGCTCTTTTGTAGACCTTTTTTTTTTTTTTTTTTTTTTTTTTTTACTGTCATAAAGAAGAATTTGAACAGGCTGTTCTACAAGTAGATCTAAATGGGTGATGACTTCTGGCAGGAGGGCAAGACGTGCAGCTGAGAGTATGACAGCAAGCAGTAATCTCTTGACACAGCTGCTGGTAATATGCTGACACCCCTCCATGTAACTCTTCAAATTGTTTAACCAACCACATCAGGGAAAAGTGCATCATGACTAGGTCACCAGAGCTAGCATTCAACAAAGCAACTGTTCTTTGTCAGGTAGCACAGAGACTCAAACTCAAATGCATGAGTTTTGTCAGCACTTCCCTTGCTGCTCAGAGAATCCACAGTTGCAGGCACTGGCAATGATGTAATGGTCGTTTTTTAAAAAGCAGTACTTAGATCATTGAATCACTTAACTATCAGGTCACTGTTACATTGGAATCTACAGATCCCTCTGTGCAAAATCAGATCAGTGGTACAAGTTCTGAACAAAGCTTGCAACAAAGCAGGGGCTTAAGGGGAGGAAAGATCAGACAAATTCATGGAAGCAAAATCCCACAGGAGTTATTAAAAATATATAAAACTCATCCAGTTCAGAAAACCCCGAATCAAAAAACCAGAGACTGGGAAAGTAATAAAGTCAAGTTTCATTTATAGACGTTTGCCCTCTGGGAGACAAGACACGAGACTCGTCAGACCTTTGGGGCATGCAGTACAAGCTCTTTGGTTCTAAAATTTCACTTGCTCAAACAAGCCCCACCCATAAGTTGAGAATCGTATGTGGAAAACTATAGCTTCTATTCACCCTTGTACTTGAAAGTTTGAACCTGAGCTTAAAGGTTAAACTATTAAACTTAAACTACTCAACTAGTTCTTAAACTTCTCTGTGGACCAATCAACTGTCGAGGAATGTTAGACTGTATGTACATCAGAAGACAAAAGCATTAACTCAAAAACATTTGGTCTACTGCAGTTTCTTTAGTGCATTTTAAATTTTGTTTGATTTTAAATATTAGTCTTGTTGCAATATAAAGAAAAGAAGACAAGTGTACAAAATTGTAAATCTGTGTCAGAAACAAAAGTAATAACATCTTCATCTATGCCCTAAGGGACTCATTAAGGGATCAGACAGAAAAAGGAGGCCATGAAATAATTTACACAATCACCTTAACCAGTGGAGATAGCTCAAGCTGTATTTACTCAATCAAATGTACTCTGACTTCCTTTAGTAGTTTCCTATAAGTCCTTTGCCAGTTCAAAACCTTTTTTCCATACTTCCACTGAGCTTCATTTGCAGCATCAAAAAACTATTCTTCAGGTCAAAAAGGTTTGTCATAAAGATCATAAGTAAGGTATTGAGAGAATATTGAAAACAGTTTATTTTTTTTTCCACCTAGAATATCTTGGGAGTCAGAGGCATTCTTTCCTAGTACTGTTGAAAGATACAATGGGTTTACATTACAGTATGTACAATTATCTTTAACATTTCTGCTGATGAGCGTATGAGGATGAAACTTCAGCAAATTCTTCATTCTCTAAATGTCAAACACAGGGTTTCTGCTCTGTTTCTGGTCCTGACATTCCTCTCTTTACGCTTCTTGTTGACTCTACACTGCTTCTATCGGTAAAAATATCAAAGTAATGCTTTTAGGTTTCTGTTTTATCTATCCATGACATCTCATTATGCACTGTGAGATTTAATCTGCTCTTGGAGCTACAGGAGTAATTCCAGACTTCCTTCACACACATCATGCTGGAGAGTAGTGTGGACATAGTAACTATCATCTTCAACTCAGACCTTAAATTTTCCTTACACTGATGCCTAAAGAGAACTGAAGACTGAAGAGACTCAAAACATTACCTATCACACTTACTACAGTCTCATGGTTTCCTTATATTTGGAAACAATATATTACAATTTTCCTACATTTATGCTTACATCAGGAGCAATCACCTTCCTCCACTTTGCAGCTTGCCTTAAAATACAGAATTCTCATCTTTTACCAGGATATTATTGTGCTACAATAGAAAAATTAATGATGTCAACTAATTCTAAAAGTATTCTTTGATATTCGAGATTTTAGAAAATATTCAAAATTACTAAGTTCTATTCTTAATGTGTTAGATTTACAGTTATCAGAAGAAAATCTATCTTTTTTTATATAGAAACAATTGGAAAGTTCATTTAAATCTCTCACCTAAATACCACAGAGATAAAATAGGACATGCAAATGATTTGGGTTTGGGTAGGATTGATTTTTTTTTTAAATAATCATTTTAAAAATCAAAGTGGTTCAATGAGCTTTAAAATAGATTGCAAATTAACAGACTGCTGCCATTACATCATTGCAGAACAACTGTCCAGGTACAAATACGCAATATTTTTCCAACATGTAACACAACAGCCTAATTCTACTGCACTGGCTTCATGGTATGAATAATATAATATCCAAACACTGATTCATGTGACTATAAAACAAGAGACTGCTGTGGATCACAGTTCAATGAGCTTTTATTCCACCGAGACAAAGTGATTCATATAATAGACGTTTTCTAAACTTCTGAGAAACGATGCCACGTTAACTCTTCCATAAAAGGATTAAAGTATGATACAAAGCCTTAACTGTGCAGAAGGCTTGATATAGAGATGTTTGCTAGGGTCAAGAAGTGCACTAACACAAAAGGTATTTAGTAAAATCTAAACACTTTATCACTTCTCATTCTGCCAGTCATAAAAAGACTTTTTTGTTTTATTTTTTTGAATGTGAAAATAAAAAGAAACTGGGATTGTAGTAACAGCTTCTTTGGGTGACACAGTCACCTTGGCTGTGTTTTACTGATGGACACATCACTGACAATGTTTCACTGTTCACAAGTTTTACAGAAGTTTTTCAGCTCCTCCAGTTCAATATACAAGGTCTCATCTAGAAGGTCTTCATAAATATGAGAAAAATTTTTCTGTTGTTTATGAGATTACTAAAAATCCCTTTGAGCTTCTCCCTTGATGGTGTTCAAAAATTCCTATTTTATCTTTCAAGTGTGGTAACAGCTGTAAGGTAACTGCAGGTGCCTAGTCAGACCAGGCAATTGTTCTCCCCCTTATAAAACCATTGAATAAAATGTCTCAATCCTGAAGCTGGTACAAAAATGTAACATCATTGTCTTACAGTGATCAGTAATAAATGTGATCAGTGATCACATTTATTATAGCTCAAAGGAAAACAAACAAGCTGCACGTCATAATAACGGAAATACCACTACTAATATCCTGCATGCAATGAAAGCAAATATTTCTACTATGATTAGTAGTCTAAAAATGTAGACAAAAAGAAAAAAACAAATGTTTAGTGAACACCAGTATCACTTTTGCACCTATTTTATGTTTGGAATTTTCACAGGTAAACTTTTAAAGAAGTATAAATATCACACAGCACTAGTCAAAATCAGACCCTTTTCCAATCTTTTTTAATGTTTAATTGTCAAGAAATGAACAAAGCCATTATTTATACTTCTTCATTGTCAATAGAAGTTGATAATGGTCACTACAAGGCTCTGCTGCCTAAATCTGTTTTCTTTCCTAGCAAACAGATACCTTAGTAGCTTACTCTTTTCCCAAAGCACTTAATAAGAATTTTGGAGTCATTGTCATTTAGATTTTTCAAGATAGTTTCACAAACTGTTTATAAAACAAACAAACAAAAAAAAAAACAAGCTGGAATTATGTTAAATTCATTGACAAAAATAGAAGTTAAGAAAGAAAAAGAAAATTGTAGCTAGTGAATTAACTAGCTACATTCAACTAAAAGCATGAGTGCATGGATGCATGCATGGGTATACAACACTCTGCACAAGATGAAAACAGAAATTATTTTACTGTTAATTATTACATTTACAATTAATAAAAATGTTTTGGATATAGTACCAATCCTTTCAACAGCATCCTTTTTTCACATTTAGAATATTACATGAGCTGTTGCAGAATACTAAGTGCAAAGGAATAGCAAGCCATAACTTTATTCAGAGGCATTACAAATTTAAACTTCCACATAGTAAAAAAAAAAAAGATTTTTTATACACTCTGTCCTTCAAAGTGAATCCTATTTCTAACTAAATCAAAATATACTATACTTTCTTTTCTGCACATATCACTTTTATATGTCTTTACTACAATAAATCACTCAATAGTAAATAACCACTAGGCTTGATCTTAAAATCTTTTCCAACCTAAATTATTCTGTATTGAAGCATTCACTGAACTACTTTTCATCACCTCTACTTAAAGTAATTTAAAAGAGCAAGTACAATAAGCAGTAGTCTGTAAAATGAGCTAGGCATCCTATGGCATGACCCTAAGACAGGAAACACTTGAAATTAGAGTAAACTTCAGTAGTAAACAACTAAAATTACTTAGATATAGTGTAATATTATGTATATATATATATCTTCTTTACTAAGTTATCTTGTAAATCTACATTTAATTAGACTCACAAAAATACAACAACTATGGTATCAGCTTCTACAATTTTAAGTTTGGTGAAATAGTTCATTGGAACCCCAGTTCCAGGTAAATTATAGAGTCCTCAGTTGTGTGAAACTCCACTCTAATTACTTGGAATCATTTGTATTTGCCTAGCATCACAAGGCAATGTCAGTGATACCAACTACAAATAAACAGTATGGACTTTATAGTAGATATATATATATATATTCTTGTTTATCTTACCTCCAAAGTTTTATTGAGAAGTTTAAATGATGCTTCAGATGTCTGGTTTCTAAGCAGAATGGATGTAGAAGACCAAAAGTACACTGAAGACTACGAGTATATATTTTTTAATGTTGTAAGTATAAACTGGAGCTAGAATTATTAAATAAGTAGATGATTTTTAGCAAGCTTCTCCATTTTCTTCAAGCTGTAGGATTTTCAAACTGATGAACTATTTCATTTGCCACTTTCTACTTCTCCACTATTAAAACCATCAGGTATGATGGCAAGGCATTATGCAATAGCCTTTGCAGTAAAAAAACATTACCTACTGTATGAAGCCAGATTTCACCCAGTTTCATATTCAATATCATATTTCTTCCCCAGAAAGACACAAAAAGGAGTATGGTGCATCATTGAATCAATGTGGATTTTCCTTAATTACACATTGTAAAAGACTGATTTAGCAATCAGTCAAGGCAGACAGGTTTGTAACTTAGTCTAAGTCTTTGGGGGTCTACAAGACAACAAATAAGTATTTTTTTTTAAATCTTCCTAACATCTTAAGAAAATAATTTTGTAGAAATAAATACCTTTCTTAATTCTGATTGTGTTTAGAATTGGTCAATTTTAAGATTTTGACTTAATCAGACACATACTTGATTATGAGACTAAGAAACGTGCAAATCAGCCCTTTTTACCAACCAGTAAAAGAACTTGGTAAATCACAGTGAAAGATGACATAGAAAACTGCCAGACTGACCATGGAAATAACTAACAAACAACTGCTAAAATATTTGATTCATCATTATGATGCTATGAACATCAGAATAAAGTTGGGTTTGTTTTTTTTTTTTTTTTTTTTGGTGTAGAGAAACAAAAAGTTAGCCAGCCAATACTTAAGAGACGAATAAAAAGCAACATCTCAAAAAGAATGTCAATGGAAATGAAAATATCAGTCATATGGTGGTGTGTTCTGTTTAGATGAAATGATATTCAAATGTAGTTAATTCTTGGGAAAAAATTTCCTCCCACACACATTCTTAAAGCCAACTTTTTCATTGTGGAAATGACTACAACTATTATATCATTTCCATATTTCTATATTGCCATCTCAGTGACTGATGTAATTTACTTTAATCAGATATTCAAAAATCAATAAGCTACACCATGAACAGTTCATGTTCCAGTATTCCAATTCTGTGGCAGTGCAGGTTAGTCTGGAGTTATTTCACATTTCCAAGAATAGTCAAAAAATTCCTACTCATACTTTACTTCATACATATCTGAAGATCAAAAATGAATCAGTAACATTTTTTATGCAAAAAAAAAAAATTCAAGTTATTTAAAGATAAAACATTTTTCATAACTGCAGTTATTTAGAACAAAGTAACTATGTCATTATACTTTGTTAAAGCTGACCTGTCATAGCTTAAATTCTTCAAAGATATGTTTACCTTCTTAAATCTCTATACAAAAAGGAAGTACTAGGAAGAAAAATCAAAATCACCTCAACTTTTCCCCAGAAATTACTTCCATTTTAGTGGACATCACTATTTTGAAGAGGAAAGAGACAGTAAAGACCATGTATACAGCTGTGGAAACTGCCAGACCTGTCTCAGTAAATGTCAAAAGTCATGTTTGGTCATGTAGAGACAGCCAAACAAACTCCACACTTGGTCTGTGCTTACAGCACTATTAGCTAGTCGACTAAAAATGTGTCATTAGTGTAACCTTACTATCTATTCAGCTGTGCACAAAAGATTAACTCTAAAATATTATCTACACACATCCTTTCAGAAACCTGCGATCTGATAATAATGTTACAGGAATAACAGAAATATTCATTATACTATTAAGTATTCATTTCTCTCAGTGACAAAAAAATCTACATCATCACACAGAGAAATGATGGATCTATGATTTTGAAAATGCACTTCCCCTAAGCTAAGTGCTTATTGATTTGTTTATGTAAATGCCTCACAGTAACACTGTCCCTGACAGAATTAGACTATGTACATATAAATAAGAGATTATTCCTTTAAGCAAGGAAAATTTGACACTTGGATTAGTTGTGGGTTTTTTCATATCTGTTTACTTTGGCATTCTTGATGGATTTCAGTCACAATTCTTAAGGCAATGCAGAACCTTACCTCTACCAATGGCTACTTCAGAGAATGATGAAAACTGCAACAGCCAGAAACTGATAAGAACAAACAAATAAAACAAACAAAAAAACCCTCTCATTTTTCTCCTGAATGTCAAAACAAAGCAATTATCTCCATATTATTTTCAAAAGATAACCTTTTAGTTAAGATCATTCCATACATCTGCAGAGGCACTAGACATATGCTACAAGAAAGATTCCTACTTGGTGTTTGGTCCTACTTAGAAACAAATCCTAGAACAACCAACCCAACGAGACTCAGCAAAACCCAGAACAAACACCCTAAGGCAACTCAGTCAGTAATGTCAGACATGCTAGAATAAAGTAATGTTAAGTTCAGATAAACACTTCTTCAGCCACATAAAAAGACCTATTACTCTAGAAATAGACCACCAGTCTCAGAGTCCTTCTGAGCAGTCTCTCTACAGTCTGATGGTACATTTTGACATTAACTAATAAAATCTGATCCTCACATCTATATCCTCATAGACACTCAAATCAGAATTGGATAAGGTGCTGTACCAGGGTATCTCCCCATTTCTTTTTATATCTTCTGTCCTGCTACCCTCTGGGTCAAGAATTATTGGACCTTGTGGATCTCTTTTTCCTTAAATGTGACTGTTCACAACAATCACATTTTCAGTAAGATACAGACATTTTTAAGATGATCTCAAAACATATTTTACTTTTAGAGCAGGAAAAGATCTTCAGCTAAACAGTAAAATTCATCCCAACCTTAGCTGTGGCAGTACTATTATTTCAATACTCTGCATTCATTTGTAAGGATAACTTCATTTTCCTTCCTCTTACTCAAGCTGGCTTCCTGATGTGACAGCTTAAGCCAAATTCCCTTTGGCAGCAACTCAGTAACTGCACTCATCTTACCTACTTTATCCTTGATTACATAGGAGTACACTAAAGATCTGCATCAAGCCTATTACAATTATCAGAAGAGCATGAAAGTGAGTTTATTGTCCACACCACACAGAGTCAGAAGAAAGAACATAAAAATCACAAAATACTCATTTCAAAGACTAAAATTCCTTTCTTTTAAAGTCTAAAGTATGAATCATACATGTAATGAAACCTTTGGACTAGGAGTTTTGTCAGAAGTGATAATATGAAGTTCTATTACATCAGGAAACATGAGAATGAAAAAAATAACAAATCAGAAAAACAGCATGAGACTGCAATAATATTTTGTTCTTTTAACAATGTTTTCAGGAAATTCAGTGATTCTTCCATTGATACATCATACTTCATCACTGTGAAGCACTACTTCCCTTTTCTATGCAAGGAGCAGGGGAAAGGGGAAAAAAAAACCAACCAGATTTAGATTCACATACATATTTAACATGTTACTTTATGTTGTGCTGAGAAGGAAAGATGTTGATTCTGAGAAATAAAAAAAAATCAAAACCTGGAAGAACATGTATTTCACTGTGTTTTGATGCTTCATTAAAACTGCTAAAATCACAGAATCACTGAATGCAAAGTTGGAAGGAATCTTTGGTGATCACCTTGTCCAATATTCATGAAAGGTCACCTAGAAAAGGTTCAGGACCATGTCCAGATAAAGGAATTCTGAAGATCTATTTTTTCTAATGCAGTAGCTAGCTCTTGGATGACAGGATAAGCTAACAGACATCTACATAAATCTGCTAAAATATATGGCACATGAAAAACATACTAGTCTAACTATTATTTTATTTGACCCAACAGAACAAGAAATGCAAAACTTAACTTTCACTGATTTTTTTTTGTCCTTTTTTTTAAAAATAAACACTTCTTTTTCTAGAGAAATGAACACTGGGGGTTTGGAGGGCTTTTATTTCAGGGGAGTTTGAGTGTGTTTTTTCAAAAGGAAACAATTGAGAAATTTTGTCACTATCATTGGTTTCATTATGAATAATCAATTCTTCTCTAGGAATAGAAAAGCATATGCCTTTGTAAATATTCAACCAAATTAATTCAGTTTTTAAAAATAAAAAAAAGGTATTGTTAAGATAAACTTTTAGTAAAGAACAGAGTAGAGTATACCTCTCTGACCTGGAAAAAAGGCGTTGTCTAGAGACATTACATATGTATTGCAGGGAATTCAAGAGTATCAGACAATCTGTAGCTACAATACAATCTGTATTTACATTTCATACTCCACCTATTTTATAGAACATGGAAACAATTTACTTGGAGTTTAACCCCTTTTAAAATGGAGAAGCAACAGAGGCTGATATGTTTTCAGAAGAACTGAAAACATATCAGCCTCTTTCCCTATTTGGAACTTTGACATTTCCAAGACTACCTTAAATCCTTAATTCTCAGAGGCTTATTTTTTCCATATGAACAATGAGTAAGGACAACAATAGCTGCTTCCTATGCTGCATGTACTATTATTTTTGTACTCCCAGTTTCTTTCTTCCTCTGTATTTCTCACTTCAAGACTAAAGAAAAGAAGAAGCTTTTTAATGGCAACAGTATTATGCTCTAGGTGACCTCCTATTCTGTTGAAGAGATGGATATCCAGAAAACTGGCACTTTTAAAGTGTTCAGCATGAAGAATTTTGATCATCTGTCATAGCTATAAAGCTGGCTAGGCATAACTTCCTTTTGGGCAACTTAACTATCAAAATTCAGACACTCATTTCTGCCTCTAATCTTAGAGAAGCAGTAAGAATTCTTTCACTGCTATGGGTTCAGTCCTGTAGGAAGTGATAGCCCAATATAACTGGGTTAAAACTGTCTATTAATTTCCTCAGGTAAAAAAACTTTAAAGTACATGCTGCATATTGCCTTGCTCAAACTTACAGCAATTAGTACACGAACCTAGCATCACACTTAGGAATTTCAATAAAAGATCAGTAGCTACCAGCTAATCTTCAGACAGAATTTTCATAGCAGAGAGCATTTGGTCTTCAAACAATCACATTTCTCTTCCATATTGGAAGCAGTCAATTCTGTATCAACTCTTTTCTTTCTGACCTTTTTTAAATTTTATATAAAATGAAGACTGAAATGGAAAACAAAATAATAAAAATATGAACATTTACTCTATTTTTATGGCTTATTACTTATAAAAGAGTTGTTACAATATTTTATATGAGTTTTTATATACCAAAATTAAAAGGAAATAAATAGCTACAGCCACACAACATACACTTATTAAATATTTATTCTGAAGCACACTTTTTCCTCTTGGATTTTATTTGCCATATTTATAATAGCTATGTGCAGACCTATGGTATACTTCTGTACCTGCAGGAGTTTATCAGAGCAATACACACAAAATTGAATACTGCCTGTCCCTTTTAAATATAGAAAGTAATTAAACCCAGACACATCCATTTGAAAGAACATAAAACCAATTTGCTCTTACATTCTATATTTTACAAGAAACTCCCCTTAAAGCCTTCTGTGCTTGAAGCCTTGTATCACTGAGATTATGCCTGGGATTCCACTTAATATACCTAAGTCTGAAATGTGCTTTTGGATGTCACAGTATCTGTAAGCTCCTGTACTGACAGCAAGATCACAGAAGAAACCAGAGGCCCAACAAGACACTCCAAGGCACAGGGACACCATTTTTGGGGACTGAGCCCCACATGCTATTTCCTGCTGGTGAGAACAGCCTTTTAGGAACTGCCTGAAGGGAAAGGGTGGCTTCTATTTCAAGGCATGAAAACTCAGAAACACTTAGGTCCTACTGCTGCTGTGTGCCTTTCAATCTCAATTGTCCTGACAATTAGGATTAACCAGTTACTGGATGTCTGAACTGATACTTGTCTAACCAGGTAGCAGGGTACATGTAAAGAAGCTTTAACTTTGTCTTGCCTATGTTTGACTACAGGCATGGTAGCATGCTAATATTCATCCACAGGAAACGATATAGAAAATATCAGCTTTCCAATCAAAGTAGGTACCCTTCACTGATCTTTTCTAAGAGGACTATTTCTCCCATGTTTACTGCTACACTGAGACAGACTTCCACTACAGAAAAATGGTGGGGAAGCCTGTCATCTAAGATGAATTTACCAGAATTTTTTTTCTTCTAATTCTGCTAATACCCACCTAGCATCTCACTAATTCATATAGGCTAGAAGAAGTGACTTAGGAGATGTTTTAATTTTTCCTTAAATTTTTCCTTTTTGTTTAGAAGGCATGTTTAGAAGGAATCCACTGAAATTTTAGATGCAATGCTCCTGAGAATGACTTGATGATTTTGAAGGCAGATTTACTACAATAAAGTCTTATAGTGTACAGTGAAAATTCAACACATAAAATGTTCCAACCTATGAAAACTTCCACTATTTTTAATTGGTTCTAATTCATCTGCTTTCTGCAAGACATACTTTTATGCCAGCTCTGCTGGGAGAAGTATCACCTGCTGACTCTTTACAAGAAAACAGTTAAGAGAGAGATTTTCGAAAGAACTTTCCCCAGTAAAAAAATGTGAAAAAAGTGACCTCATGACAGAAGAGGAAAACTGCATTTAGCTTATGTTCTTGGTAAATGCAGACATTTAGCAAAAGTCTCATAGAAACACATTTGAAACAGTCAATAAAGCAGATGCCAAGCTCAACAAAATGAAAAACTTCTGTCACAGTAATGACAAAAAAGCCACCAAACCCTTAGCATACTGATATTTTCAAGAACAACATTCATACATATGTTTAGATTATAAAAATGTTCTATTTTATGTATCTTACAATACAGGTGAACTAGTCATTCAGGCTGAGGGATTTTTTTCAAAAATGCCAGTTTCAACGTGCCAAAATAACTGTGAGTTTAGAAAGTCACCAAACATTAACATATTTCTCTATTTCTTGATGAAACATAAAAAAAATAAACAACCCCTCCCCCCAAAAAATAATCATGTGAATCTTGACCACACTATGTATTAATAATGTAATAGTATATGAACATTATAAACTACCAAAAGAATTTTCCTAAAAGTCATTTAAAAATTAATACAACCGAAAAAAATTCAATAGTATGTTTTTAAGAAAAACACAGGTCTCAAACACAGGAAGATGTATCCAAATAATTTTCATTTGATCTACCGAGCATATAAAAGAAGTATGTCCTGCATCTATGTGATTTACTAGATCAGAATGTTCTTTCACATTGTTCATCTCTGGTTTTTGTTTTATGTTTTATCACACTAGAAAATGAATCACTAACAGTTTACTTTGTCTTTACTCTTTTTTATTACAAAGGCTTTGGGGAGCAGTCAGAAGATGCAGGGAATAGAGAACAGCTTAATTTACTGACACTTGAAAGAATCTGAAAACAAAGGAGACATCAAAAGATGCATTAGACCAAGTCATCAAAATTTGCAAGCATTCCATACACTAAAATACTGATATTATGCAAAGCAGCCAGACCTTTCTTCTTTCCATGCAAGGAAATCATATAGTTAGCATTCTGGTAAGATAAATATCAGAAAACAGAGTATGCAGTAGCTACTGCCCTTCATACAGGTCTCCAGTGAAAATACCGGCTTTAGCAGGAGTCACTGAGAAAGCTGCTAATTTTTGCCCCATTCTGCCATTTTTTAAATTTAAAAAATTAATTTCCTATTAAATTACAGAAAAACAACTACCCTTCTAATTGGATTTCATAAATTCTCTTCCAGCACTACAGCCATGTAGGATAATACTTCAATGGATATAACAACAAGATGTTTAGCCCCTCAACAGAGTTCAGGTACACCGTATAAAGTTGGAATTTTAAAAGATACGCCATTTTAAAATAAAAGTCATTGATTAAAAATACCTCTAGTGTTTTTCTGTCCTTAAATGCCATTAAGACATTTCAGCAGACTTAGAGAAAATCAGATTAGAAATAAAAATAGCTGTTCATTTACACCACCTTTCCAAGGCAATATGGAGGATGGTCATGTTCTCAACTATCACTGCTCACCCATGGAAGTTCAGGCCACAAGTTTCATCCAAATGCAAAACTCCAGAAAAAGCCCATTACTGATTATGAAACCTCAGACCAAAAAAATGGCCACTCTTTCCATGTTTGCAATGGCAGTGATAGCAGATCAGCACTATGCTCTGCTGTATGTTCCATCAGAAATTCAGTATCTCAAATATCACAAGAAGTACCCTAACTCAGAAGATCAGCTGTATTGAATTACACCTCAAAATCCCTCAAAACCACCAACCATCTCACAACAAAAACAAACCAAAGAAACAAACAAACAAAAAAAAAAATCCTACAAAACCCTTTTTCATTATTAAGCTTTAATCTGTGCCCAAAGATCAGTTTTGTACAAGTCTAGAAAAGCTTGTCCCCAAGAGCAGGGCTTACTCCTTGCAGTGATGATGCCTGATACTTTAATCAGAGCCATCTTACTGCTATAGGCAAAATTTAATTTTTAAAGATGGTGGATTAAGGGCCAGGATGCTGTGCAGCTTGTACCGTAGGGAATGGTAAATGAGGAACAGGAGAAATAGTCAGATCTAAAGTAAGGTAAAAGACTCAGGGCTAGGATGCTCATGGCAGGGTGTAGGGGGGATCCCTATAGAGCTAGCTTGATGCTTCTCCACAGCAGAAACAGAAAATTTGAAGATACCAGCAGCATTGCTAGGAATTGTTATCTAGCTGTGTGACTGCACAGTAAGAACTGTTTTCTGACCATTGAACTCTTCTCCCTCGCTGGCAGCATCAAGCTTGTCTCTCCAGGGCTCTGGCTGATGTGAGGTAGAAAAGGGCTAACAGCTATTTTGCTCTGCAGAGTAACCCACTGCCACAAGCGACCGTCTGCGATGCCTGTGGCAAAAGACAAACCTGATTTTAACAAAAACATTGTAGAGATGGGGATGAGAACAAACCTGAAACACCAACAAAATGAAATTATTAAGTTTCTTTTTATTTGACAATACTATTACAATGTGCTTTTACAAAGAATTGTATATCATCTACAGATGCTGAATTTCTGTACTTTTTCAAAGATAACCAGCACAATTCTCAGACACACTGTAGTTTAATGTAGGGTAAAACCACTACTTCAATCTCTCTCCCATATTTACTAATTACATGTATTTTCCTTTTGATTAAGTTGCTGGTTTGTTTTCATTAACAGTCAGACTCTTCTGCATGATCAAAACCAAAAAATATTACATTGAACAGCAGTCCTGCAACTGATCACCTGGTAGGGTGACCATGACTATTTCCAGACACTTCCTCAGCCTCTGTTAAGCCAGTGACAGATTGCAGTTATTAACAGGTCAGTGAATAAATTAATTCCAGGACACTGAAAATGATGTTCATGAAATGAAAAGTGGCCTTGCTGACATTGCATCACTATTTCTAGACAGTGTGCTTAAACACCAAATAAATCTCACAACTTGGATGAGTGCCAAAATCTAGTGACCTAGTTTCATTAGTGTGGGAAAAGACTAGCAATTGGTCCCAAGAGAGCAGATTACCAAAATAACTTCACACAAAAACATTCCAAAAAGAATTTTCTTTAAATCAGACATTTTCCAATCTAACAAGTCACTGAAAATCTTGTTTCCCTTGAAATGTCAGTCTGAGATCCATTAAATTTTAAAGTTAAAATGCATTTATATTACTTATGCTGACATTCCTATACAACATTTCAATTAAACAGAATAAATATTATCTTCTTTCCATCTCATTATCTCTTTCTATCTCATTCATAATAATTTAATACTGTTTTAAATCAAAACAGCTTTTGCATTTTGAGTGAAAAATGTAACACTTCAGGCTTAAACAAAAAAGTTTTACTAATAAAAGTAAGTCTATTTTTAAGCACGCAGTAATCTGCTCAGTAATCTTCCTTGATTAAAAATTCCTTGGCTTCTCTTCAAAAAACACACTGAGTATAGATGAGCTCAACAGCTGTCAACATAATTTTTAGGAACTTACCAAGTATTGTTGCGTCTATACTAGCCCCCATTTATACACTCCAGCTGGTCCACCAGAGCCCCACTCCCAATCCTTCGCCTCCAGTAACATCTATATTGAGATGAAGACATTTTGAAGAGGGGAATCTTAATAACAACACAAAGCAAAAAGATACTTCATCTTCTTTTCATCTTTCCAAAGCCTGTTCTTTCTGTAAATTGCTTTCCATTCTCTAATCCAGCCAAGTGCTGAAGATAAACTGAAATACTGCAAGAAAACTATTACAGCACTGGTAAAAATCCCAGAACATTCTTTCATAAGTCAGACTTGAACATGACATAAGTAATGCAATGCAATTAATTTCACCCAGCAACCCCTGCTTACAAATTCTTACTAACACATGCCAACGACAAAACCGCAACTGTTCTCTGCATGCCATGTGCAGTGAGGGTCACTTGCACAACGACTTACACAAGAGGTCTAGAATTTAAAAGGCTGAAAAAAATCCCTGATCATTTAATCTCCTCAAAATGTTGGGTTTTCTTTTATCCTCCGGATGCCCTCTGGATTCATGGCTACTGAAAAAATCCTAAAGGATGATCACAGCTTTTGCTGCGTCAATGGAAATTTTGAGCAAATAATGTCATGAAGATTGGTGACTGAGTTTTGGAAAGACATACCCATCACTTAAATTTCAAAAATGCTGTGGGAGTACCTAGGGGGAAAATAAACAGAATGAAATCCCATACTAATAAATTTCTTCTTAATAAACCACTTATGTAAGTCTATTAATAGGAAAGTTTCATCATCTTATTCTTTCTCCTCAGTTACTAAAAACTTTCAAAATCCCCATGTTTGTATCTCAAACCCATTTTGTTTATCTGTCAATAACCTCCTGATCAGTGTGCATATTTTTTTACTCTTTTTCTCTCCTACACCTTCAGTCTCTATGTCTATGAACAATGTATTTGTAGACTGCAATCCCAGCTATGTGTACAGGCTGTGGCCAAATCATAACTAGGTGCTGCCAGCTGTAGACTTAAAAATAATAAAGGGCAGACATGAAGACAGGGGGATGCACCACAGAAGCTGAGTCACTTTAAACCTCTTAAAAGTGGCTTATAACATATTTGATGCCAATTTATGAAGCTTGCTTATCTCAGCCATAAAAATCATGCAAGTCTTCTACACACACTTTTTATCTCACAACTAAAATGCAAATTTGGTCACAGAAAATGACCAAGCGATATGTAATATGGTCAACTATATGGGCTGCATCCAATGTCCCATCTTCAGCAGCTTGTACTAAATTGTGTCTATCATGGTGCAGATTAACAAGCTTCTTAACACTACAAGGAGTATTTTCATCATCGCTTTTACACATCTCACTTAGTGATACACCAAGAACTAAAATAAATAGTCTGTTTCTGGGGCTGTCAATGCAGAGAAACAGGATAGGCACTAAGCCTCCCAAAATTACCTAGGTGAATAATCTTCTTTACTCCTTTTATGTTGCTGTATTCCACTACCCTGGTATGTTTTTCAGGCATTTATACTGGTAATTTGGTAATAATATATATCTTCCTAATTCTATACTAAAAGATAAAATGATATTTTCCCCTCAAAACAAATTATATTTTCCCCTCAAAACAAATTCCAAACCCAGACTGAGTTGCTTATGCATTTTCATCTTCATTCTTTATTGATTCTTTAAGGTCAATAATTTTCTATACTTCACCTGCACATTTTTCTACCTCTCTTAAAATTCCTAAGGAGTTCTTTCTCCTTACCACTTTTGCTACCATAGAGATAGGAAGAATAGAGAAAAAGTTGCTTTAGTTTGTAAAATAAAGCAAGTGAAGCTGCATGAAGAAAGGACACTATTGAGACAATATTTAATCTCTGACAACAAGCTGAAGTAGCAATGAGGTTCTTTATAGAAGAACTTGGAAAGTTAGTCAGAAAAGGTAGAGAACCTTAATATTCAGACTATAGGAGAGGCTGGGCCTAGAAATCTAAGCTAAAGATTTTTGGTTTAGCCTCTAAGCCACCAGAAAGAGTCAAGTCCTTAATTTGTCCAATATTTCCTTCCAGAATGTAATGGGGTTTTTTTAATATAAAAAGAGACCAAAATAACCAAACCACCAACTTTAACAGAAAATTTCATGCAAATCTGTTTTCCATGTCCAGCAAATTTTTATTTCTCTCACACCCCATTTTTCCCCAGAAATACCAGCTACTATTATTTTGTCTTCCTTTTGTTTTTGCATAAGCTTAGAAATAAGATATTGAAAGAAAATAATAAAAAAAAATTCAGATGAAACAGTGCCTTTGGAAGTTCCTATTATGATTTTCAGAGGACAAGAGAGCTTTTGATAGACACTAGGTTCTGGTTTTAGGACATGTTTAGGGAACAAAATGGTGTTCTTTTACAAAATAAAAAAGTGTGGTCTTGTACAAAGGCTTTGTACAACTTTTAAAATTAAGTCCAAATTTAATGCAAGGGGAAAATTATTTCATCAAAGGCATTCATGAACTCTGATCGATTTGAATGAGTCAATAGAAAATTCATTTAACTGATTATGTGTAAATCTGCACACAGGCAATTTTTATATTTTAACTGGCTGTGAAAAAAATATAAAGCTCCTTACCTAGCAGCATTTTAGATCATTCTTTTCTCTGTTTACTTTATTCATTCTATGTCCTCTTCAGCTGAGCACCCCAAGTGAATATAACCTACTTTGCACCTATGTTATGAAACCTAGTGTGAATGTCATCCTTATTGTTACAGTTGGCCTCGACTATAATTTCTATTCAGTGTCATACTATTTTAATATTGTGGTAAGAAAAACCAAGCTGCAAAAGCAAAGTTTGGCTTTGCTTTGTTTTCAAAGGTCCACTGCACAGTTTCCTGCAGTACAGAGATGGTCTGGAAAAAATAGAAATGTGACAGTACCACACACACTCAGTGAAAGAATACCTGAATGGGGCCTAAGTCTACATTATTTAAGAAGAAAACAAATAACTTGTTGCACTTTTTCATTTTTCTGGCTGTCATTCAAAAATGAGCAATCCATTAATCACATAAAACAATTTTCCAACTCATGTAAGCTTTTTTACATACCCCATGATAATTAGGAAAGTAATTGATAACATTGCTCAGGTTGTAACAACGGATTTTAGTAAAAATAGCACTCCAAAATTCAATCTTGATATACCACAAACAGTAACACTTTATGTTTTCAGCATTTATCAAATGCTATTCCTATTACTGATGAAACTGAAATACAGAAATATAAAGAATATCCTAGCAGTCCATTGTAATGTGCATTGGATTTCAAGTTGAAATTGACATTCAATTTAACCTTTATACTTGGCTAAATTGGACAACTACTGCTGTTAGCAAGAACATGTTCTGTGCGAGTTTTTCCCATGCAGAAATTCCCTTGACATCTTTCTCATCCAAAATAGATTTTTTTTTTTTTTAGCTTTTAAGTATGTACTGCAACAGAGACAATGTTTTTAAAAGCAAAAAATTAAGGAAAATATACTATGATTACTAAATTTACTTTTCATTTTTACACTGGTTTTCTTCCTATGCAAAAAACCCTAATATTTCAGTGTTCCTGTATCTCATTTTATAGTCTTTTAATCTGCAAGCTCTATAAATCTCCAAATACAATTTGAAGTCTAGAAAAACAGCCAAAACAATATTGTTACCAAAGTAATAAAGGCAGAACACGGAAATGCTGTAATTTAATCTCTCCCTTGTTCTATATTTTAAAGACAAAACCAGTCCAGTCTCCTATAGCTTGAAGCTTCAGTTTCACCTTTGGAACATAAGAGTTCAAAGCAACTTTTAGATGTAGAAAGAATTTATAGCTTATTTACAAAGACCTTCTTAGAGAGTTAGTAGAGTTTCTTTTTGTTTCCTTCCTTTTTTTTTTTTTAAAAGTCTTCTTCATAAAATATGCTTTTCATCTGAATGCTCTCAAGGAAAGCTTGATCCCAGGGCTATGCGCTTGGTTTTTATTTTAATATTAAACAGTGGAAGACAGCTTGGTAATGAAGTAGTGGGATTTCTGAGAGGAGCATGGAAGAAAAAATACAAAATGATGATGAAATGAACAAAGCCTTGCTAATTAAAATGCCTTTATAAACACAACAAACAAAAGAAAGAGTGACAGCTGTAAGTCTGCAGGCCAATAGCCAGTTTTTATCTAGCAATGACAAATTACCTGCTTACACAAGCATATTAATTTCAATGGAGGAATTTTTTTTAGTGGAAACATAATTGTTGATGTATACCAATACATAATTGAGCTTACACCTAAATCTGTTATGAAATCTTTTGTTTTGCATAAAGAAAATGAAAATTATTTTTTATATATGCCTCTCTTTTCTACTTCTTGCTATTACAGAACACTTCCCCTTGTGAAACTAATGTAACTCATTCTGTTAACAGAGTAGGAAGTTCATGTATGCTCTTTACAAGTATTTTTATCTTCACAATAACAAATCTAATACTGAGTGATATATAAATACAATACTAATAAATAAAAGCACTAATACAAGCACTGAAATCAAAGCACTAATAAAGGTCTGAAAGGCATCATCTATCAATTGCAGGCTTAATATGACATCCACTGTGTGAATCTAGAGATAAACAGCTGAATTACATCACTAATTGAGACAGTTTCAAAAAGTTACAAAGCAGAAAAACAAAACACTTCAACAAAAAAAATGCTCCAAAAGACAATTTTTGGCTGAGGAGAAAGTTGTCACTGAAAAAACACTTCCTTTTCAAGTTGAGAAACATCAAAAACTACATTCAATTAATGAAAGATATTTGCACTTTTTTTAATATCAGTTTGGGAAATAAAACAAAGAGAATGAACACAATTTTCTTGTGTAAAAAGACTCTGCTCATACTGCTTTGAATTCTGTACAGACACAGGATTACACAGAAAATAAGTTGTTTAAACAGCTTGTAACTAAGAGATCAAAAAATAGTAACTCCTTTTAGTAATGAATAGCTCCGAGAAAAGTCACTCTAACTGATAACAAGCATCTCCTTAAACTGCAAAGCTAATGAAGTCTGGTTCCTCATGAAATCCTGTCTCGTACAAACTACTTGCTGTTCACTGTGATGTGTATTCTGACTGAAACATTATCTACAGCTCAGATACACACACAGCTTCTTTCTGTACCCTTTCTTTCATGCTGAAGAACAGGTTAGTCCGTGCTGAAACCTTTTCATCTGAGGCCAATACAATTTTCCCTTCATCTGGCCACCTATTTTTAATAAAATTCTGGAGACTATTTGTTTTTGCAACCCCTACCCTGTAAACCACAAATTATACACTGAGTTCACAGTGATGAAACCTGAAGAAGAGTGGTGATGAACAAACCCATACACACTCTGAAATACAATACAGAAGAAACAGCTAAGAGATTCCTGGACTACGTGGAAGATAATTTCCTGACAGAGCTGGTGAGTGAGCCAAGAGGCCAGGTGCCCTACTGCTAATTATGAACAGAGAAGGATTGCTGCTCAGAGGCCATCTAGGGCACAGGCAACTATGAAATGATAGTTTTCAGTTCTTAGAGCAGTAAGGAACAGAGTCAGCAGAACTGCCACCTCAGATTTACAGAAGACAGACTTTTGCTTGTTTAGGAGACTAGTTGATAGAGTCCCTTGTGAGGCAGTCCAGAAGGGCTATGGCTTTCAGGAAGGCTGGACATTCTTCAATAAGAAAATCCTAAAGGCAGAGGAGCAGACCATCCCTATGTGGCAGAGTCAGTGAGAACGAAGACCAGCCTAACTGAACAGAAAGTTTTTCTGGAACTCCATAAAAAAAGAAAAGACACTTGGGAGACAATCCCTTGCTGTGGGAATCCAGGGCTTCCCTCTGGCTGCCCTGGAAGGCCTGGGACCCTGGCAGGGGGTCAGGAACCCCCCTGTACAGAGCCCCCAGAGACACTGTCTGTGATCTCTGTCCATGGAAAAGAATTTTCAATCTTACAGGATGAATTACAAGCTCCGAGTGCTTGATACAAGTAATAATTAAGTGTGGCACGGGTGCAAAAGTAAAATTTTAGGATTCTAGATTAGGGGTCCAAAGGGGACAAGATGGAGCAAATTGGGTGTGTCTTGTCCTTTTCCTCCTTCTTCATGCCCTCCATGTTTCACTGTAGTGTTGGCATTTTTCTGTTGGTTCAGGCTGGGGACACACTGTTCAACGTAGGTGACAGATATTGGCACGTTATTGTAAATACAGCACAGGTAGTTTCTGGTATTTAATGTTTGTAACATCCCACTGAGGGCAGAGCCCCACACGCTGCCCTGCAGGACAGACCTGCGGCAGGGCAGCAGAACATGTTAGAGTTAAACAGAATAAACAACCTTGAAACCAGCACAGACGAATTATGGCTTCTTCTTTGGCAACGGGGCAGAAAGACAGAGACTTTCTACAATCTCAGAATCACCAATACCCACAGATTCCGACACCTTGCAATGCTTCAGGCTTGAGGCAGAGTGGCTGGAAAGCTGCTTGACAGAAAAGGGCCTGTGCTGCTGGTTGACAGCAGCTGAACAGGAGCCAGCTGTGCCCAGGTGGCCAAGAAGGCCAGTGGCATCCTGGCCTGTGACACCAACAGTGTGACCAGCAGGACAGGGCAGGGATTGTCACCCTGATCTTGGCACTGGTGAGGCCAGACCTTGAATCATGTGTCCAGTTCTGGATCCCTACAGAAAAAATATTAAGGTGCTAGAGCATGTCAAGAGAAGGGCAATAGAGCCAGTGAAGGGAGCACGAGCCTTGTGAGGAAGTGGTGAGGACTGTTAAGCCTGGAGAAAATGAGGCTCAATGGAGACCTTATCGCTCTCTACAATAACCTGAAAGGAGGTTAGGGTCAATCTCTTTTACCAAGTAACAAATGCTTCAAGTTGTACCAAGGGAGGTTTACACTGGATATCAGGAAAAATTTCTTAACTGAAGGGTTGTCAAACACTGGACAGGCTGTCCAGGGAAGTGGTTGAGTCACTTGAGTGGTGTAGATGTAGCACTTAGCAACACAGTGTAGTGGTGAATGTGGCAGTGCTTATTTGACAGCTGGACTTCATGAGATTAAAGATCTTTTCCAACCTAAATGATTCTATGACACATTTTTTTTGTGGTGGCATAAGAACACTTGTACAATGACGATTGGCAGATTCTCCTCAGAAAACAAAAACCTTCAATATTAATTCTCAGGTAACTTTCTCATCATCAAGTTACTAATCTTTTCTCTCTGTTACATATTTCAACTAGTTCTTTGAATCTTGCTTTCCTTACTAGAAAGTGGGATGTATTCAAGAGGAAAAACAGACATTTTTTCTACTTTTTCTGGTTAATGTCCCGGCAGTTGAAGCTTTTCCCATAGTGCAGAAAACTGGGTTTAGATTTCCAAATGCAAAAGGATAATCCTACTCCCTCACGATGTGAACACAGTCTGTGAACATAGTTATTGTATAAAAGAAGACACTGCTGTCATCCCACTTGGTCTTGCTATGTTGTCCGCCATGGATGAATTTTCTGAGGAGATTCAACCTGCTACAATAAAGCATACTCTATAAATGCCTACTTGGTTAAGACCCTCAGCAGACTTAGAAGGAACAATTAATTTTGGTTAACTCAAGTAACTGCTCAAGCGTAGCCTGTAGAAAGTTGCAGTACATCTGTGCTTATTCAAAAGAAAAATATCCTGCACCTGGGAAATCTGTGTTAAAACTCGTTGGTCAATAGACAGCCCCTCATTGTGTCTTTTGATAACCACATTTTATTAAGAATGGAATAAACCACAATATACAAAAAGGTCCAAAACATAACAGCTGACATGCCCAGGATCTATATTTTGGTTCTGTTGAATTCTAGCAACAATCTTCTAACACAGCTCTTTGATTATAAATTTTTGGGGTATTAAAAAAGCAAACCCTCATAGTATAAATATGTTTTTCACATAGACTAAAACATCCACATCACCTGACTTAAAGTTACATCTATCACATACACCTGGCAGTTGACAGAGCAGAATAAAAACAATAGTTTGCCAAGGTACAGGGACCTAGTTCAAAGAAGCAGCTCAGTTTGCCAGCAGATTTCAGGTGTACTAGATGGCAGCAGAAATCTATGCAGGCCTCTTAAGAGCTGCAGCTCACTTTTCAGCTCCACTCTGCAGTTCTGTTTTGGCTCAGAGCAGCTTAAAATAAACACTCTCAGAAAATATTCCATTACCACATGAAGACTATGGTTCAAGTGTTATATTTGGCTTTTCTACCTAAATGATATATGCAAAATTCCTTCACTTTCTTTCTCGTGCCTTTCATGAAAGGCACAATCAATTACTCCTGGAATGACAAGAAGCAAAAAGGACTGAAACACTGTCATTGCTCAATAGGACTGGTGTAAGCACAGGCTGACCAGGAAAATGTTGTGATTACCTCAAATATATTCAACAAAAATAGTTGTCAGAAAGGCTGATAGGAATAAGGAAAAAAAATTAATCACTGAACACACCCCAAAATGTTTTAAGTTGAAAAGTCAATGTAACAAGATCAAATCTGTCACATTTCCAAGGACATACACCTGAAGACATATACCTGAATCATTATTTTAGGATGAGGGGGAAAAAAATTCAAACCTCAGTCTTTGAACACCAGTAAAATATTCTGAATGAAACTTATAATGAATCAGTTAACTAGCACTTTAAGGTAAAAGCACAGAAGTTTGAAACATCTATAATTAACTGAAGACCAGGAAATAAGACAACCTCAAAAAGTTGAATACAGAGACTATATGGAGAATTTGAGCTGAATATCTTGAGCTGGAGAGTATGTTTCCAATTACTTAGGCAAGGAGGGAGTGGGAGGACAAAGAGCAAAACCTGACAACAAAGATAAACAGCATAAACTTCTGGTTTTTTCTTTACTGGGACTTATTGCCAAGGCATATTATTTCATGACAACGCCACTACCACTAAATACATCTTTAAATCATCTACATTATTATCTTTATCCTACACAAAAAAGAAACCAGACATCAGTCATAACTGTTTTCCTTAGGTAAAATGTAGCTCTGACCACAGAAAAGTGTTGATTGAAATCACATCTCAACAATAACCAAAATAATATAGCAATTGAAATTGTACAATAATTGTCCATATTAGTCATCGGATGGGGCAGTTTAATACACAAAGTTCATCCCACTACTGCCATTATGGTTGATTTTACTGTTTTTTTTATGTGACCTGCAATGGTATCTACTAGAATTGGATATAGTGTTTTCAAAATAGATTCCATCCATTATAAAGAAAACAAGAGCAAAGAAACAGTATAAAGATCCCAAGAAGTCCCACAAATGAAGGCAAAAAAATCACATGGATACACTTTATTCCCAGCTACTGCCCTTCTCCCAGAGCAGCAAATACCTTAATTCAAGTAGCAATGGTTTATACATAAAATAAAAGCATAGGTTTTTAAAAGGTTTCGTAACAAGTTCTTGAAAATTATTTGTTATGTAACTTTCATTAATGTTGAGTCTATGAAAAGCAGGTCAATTTGCCTTCCAAATAAAAAAGAAGTTTTTGACTCAAAATATTTTGGCAAGGTAAGAGATTTATTCAGAGCTATACTTTCAGTTCTTAAACTCTTTACAAGCAATATACAAGCAGCTTGAAAACAAAATTTGAATCCTAAAGTACCAAATGTTATGTAAAAGTGGATCTTCAAATAATTGTTTTTGTACACTGACTGCTAATCCTTCTTCCTCGCTTGGCCCTTTGCAAAATTATTCAGCCTTCAGATCAAGACATTAAATGTCATTTACAAAATCACTCCATGTTGACTTAGTTAATAAAGCCTTTGCTAAAAAACATAATATACACGTGACCATCCCTGAAGATAAGAAATACATATTTAAATTAATTTTGACAAATAATATAAGCAGTAAGCAGTAACACATTCTATAAATACTTAATAGACATATAAGAATAAGCAAAAATCCATAAACAATTCAAAACCTAATACTAAATACATATGTTATTTAGTTATCTGTGGTAGCAAAAGTAAAACATTCATACCTGCACCTGGAATGATCGCCAACTTTGTTTCAACTAAGCCCATTTTAGCAGAAGATGCTAAAAAATAGAATGTAAAGGAGTTCTTACTCTAATGTAGAAGGAGAAAAATCTACAGAAAATACGTACTGATGACCTAGAAGTTTGCTAATATATTAAGTTTTCTTCAAAAAGAAAAAAAATAATTGTTAAAGCACCTGTTTATTAAAGAAACAAATAGATTCAACTGATCTTCTTTTAGCGAAAGATCCAAGTACTTCCATCAAGGCAAATTCAGTACTTTATTAATTTTCATACAGTAAGTAAGCAATAACACTGAGTAACAGAGACTTGGTTTCAAATGGAAAGTACTAAAAGAAAATGGATACTATTGCTTAACATCTCAGAATGGGGTAGAATTCTGTATCAGATTAGTTGAATTCTTTAGGTGACAAAGAAAAGTCTAAAGTCAAATAACTTTATAAATCCTAACATAGTGGCTCAGAACCAAATATCCATTTACTTTCCATCAATAGGCTTTACAGTTTTGACTGTTTATTAGCTCAAGGTTCCTCTTTTTCAAGAGTTCTTGTCACTTTTATAATTTAATTTCTAATGTAATAATACACTTAGTAGCAACTTCTGCTTTTTCCCCGCACCCTGTTTAGATAAAATCAAGTCTCCATCAAGAGCACTTTCAAATGCACAAGAATCAAAAAATAAAAATGAAAATAATTGCATGACCCTTTTGGCAAGACTGATAAAATTAGGGTCAGAAGAATCACATAAATGTTTAAGAAAACCAATCCAGCTAACAGGGTTAAGCTGTTATAAATGAAACATTTGCAAGTACGTAGACAGGTTTCTGCTAAAGCTCTTTAAAATAATGGGTTATAAACTATGTCAAATACAACGTATAAGGCTTGCCAACAGACAGATTAGTCAAGCCAGCTATAACACTAACAACCCCATATTCCGTAGCAGAATTCAGACCTACCTGCCACCCGTATATCACAGGCTAACGCAAGCTCTAGGCCACCACCTAAGGCAGTTCCATCTATTGCAGCAATAGTAGGTACAGGCAGATTAGCTGAAAAAGAAAGTACCAATTAACACTCATACAGAACACCTCTGGAATGTGATTTCATTACATTTTGCTCATTCTACAGTCATACATTCCACAGCTAGAAGCAAAATGTGTCTTGACACTCTCAGACCATCACCGGCAATAATGCCCACCACCACTGGCCCTTCTCTGCTGTAAAGCAGAAGCTAATAGCTTAATACAGGTGGGAAACTCTTAAGTTTGACAAACAAATCTGCATACTGCCAGCATACATGACAGGCAGCAGGGCTCCAGAGGCCTGCGCGACCATGGCACAGTTTGTGTGTAATTTATCATCAGTGTTCTGACACAAGAAAGTCATTTAAACAATCAGCCTTAAGTACTGCTTTTCACCTTCCGCAAATTCAAGTTCTCTTCATCCCTGTTCAGCACAAACCCGAAGGCTGATGAAAAATGCATTTTCATTTTAGAAATACACTTGTATATTACAGTTTTAATTATATTTAATGTAAGAATTAACACAAACAATCCATTTTAAAATATACTCAAACAGTAGCCCAATAGTACATCATCACTACTAAAGTTTCAAAGATAGCCAAAAGCAATTCATTAGCCGGAACTTGGGTGTACAGCTTGTTGAAATGTTAAATCAGTTCTTGAAAACAACACATTTTTTTGTTGATTGTTAAAGAATATTTTCTTTGTTTTAATGTTTCAGCTAATTTAATTCAATGACCAGTTCATTCAGTTTCATTAGCCAGAAACAGAAGAGAAAAACTCTTCTGTCAACATAAATGAAGATGATGCATGAAAGACTTTAAAAGACTTATTTCCTTTTAAAATCTAGAAGAGTAATATGACAAAAATTATTACTTCAATGTATTAATTAGAGTTTTTCCTAGTGAACTAGTTAGTTTTAAATTTAGAAATTGTGGTTCCTAGCTTACCTTTTTCCTGTCTGACAGACAAACTTCAATTAACTTAATTCAACAAAAGAATCAATTAAATATTGGTATACATCAGCATGACAATTATTATAAGCCTGTAGTCTCTCACTGGGTAACAAACAAAATATGTAATTAAACAAAGGTTATTTTACCTGCAAATTGACCTGCTTTTATGATTAACAGCTAATGAAAATCCAATTGCCTTTAAAAAAAGAACAAAAACTTAGCAATTCTTTTCAAGATTCTAACAGATGCTTTAAACAAAGTATCTGGGTTGCTGGTTTAGATCATGATTAATAGTGATTATCTGAATCAATTTTAGTGCCAAAAGAGGCTAGTGATTACTGTTTTCAAGAGCTCTTTCAGTGACTTAAAAGAGCTCCAGGTATCCATTATACCTGCCATCTGCCACAGAAGGCACAGAAGACAGAGGAATGGTAGAAAAATCTTCTCTTTCTCTATTTACTTCTTCTCAGTCATATGGAAAGGCAAGTCTCATTTCCAACAGGGCACGGTTCCTGACAGAAACTTATAACCCTGTCAACACAACCAATTTGCCAAACAGTCTTGCAATATTGCTAGCTGACACAGCTAGCCTTTCTCTTAAAGAAATATGCCTTTGCCTTGGGTAAATAAAAAATAGTTTGCCTGAACATGAAGGCATGGTCATTGTTAACTGCAGTTTCCAGCAGTTACTGCCTGTATGAATGTTCCATTTATCAGAGAATAGCAAACAGTATCTTGAGCACTATTTGCATGGCTTTTGCAGTACTCCAAGGCAGAATGCTTTACTAAGATAAGTAACTGCTGGAATTAGCCATGGTGCAATTCAAGTATATATTCAAGTATAACAATAATTCAAGTGTATATTCAAGTATAACACATAGAATTGGAAGTTAATGAATGAGTATTATAAAACAGCTTGGTTTCAAGAATTACAGCCAGTTTCTACCATGAAAAAATAAAAAAATCTTAATTCAAGGGAATAAAAAGCAGTTTGATAATGTTAGAATCATCACTTCCCAAGGACATTCATTTGAAAGGATCACCTGACATAAAAGTTGACAACAAATGAAAGGCAAAAGACATATTCTCTGTAATAGCCTTCTGTGTATCTATTAAATGAATTTAACAAATTAATCCTTTTAACATGTTCCCATGAAGCATCAGAAAAACTAGCATAAAAAAAGTTAGCAATCACTTGGAATTGTAAACTGTGTTTCCAGGCTATTAGAACTTTTTAACAAGGGTAAAGCTTCCTGGAGTATTAGTATTTTGTAGCATAAGAAACACGTGACCACATTTATCTTCATGGTTTTAATGTGCAACTGCCAAAACTGTTGAGCTCATAACAAAAGCAGAGATGATGTTTGACAAATAATACCCTGTAAGCTTAATTGAGTTGTATGCACTCAAATTTTAGGAACAATAAATTACACATATAGACAGGTCAATCTCCACAATGATTCTACATGACAAGGCTCATTTGCTATGAGTGATAAAAAAAATATTTAAAGCTTTGCCAAGAGGCCTAGTGGTTTTATACTTTAACATTCTACATTTTTGTCACAGTTCAAATAACAAGATATAAATTTCAGGCAATTGTACAACTACTAATTAGTCCTAAATTCTAGATGTGATACAGGTATATCAGGGTGCAATCATGAGCTGCATAGTGAAATAAAAAAGGAGTTTAAGATATATAAAAGAAACAGATTAGCTAAAGTAAATGAGAGAGTACAACACAGAGACAAGAACAGACCATGTATATATTAAGATTAAAGCTGTTAGAAGTAGTTAAAAGACTAAGTAATGAGCAGCATTAAATTTTAGTTAGAGAATTTCACTGAGTTACCATAGTATATTAAAGTGTGGGATATGAAGGACACAAAATAATAAGGTAGTTCACACAATTAATTCAGAAAGGATTACTTCACACATGTATTCTAACGTAAAACATGCTGCTTATTCTGTAAATGCAGTTCTATTCTGCACATAAAACACATCCCAAGTAAATGTCAACAGTCACATCCTTACATAACATCAATGCTTAATTATATTACAAAAAAGTAAGATTCTAAGTACAGTAAAGAAATAGAAGGGTCCCATTCAGTTTATGTTGTCAGCAACAGAGCCAGACATGAGACAAAAACACATCCCTATATTTGAGATCACAGAAGTAGAGACTTCCAGCTAAAGAGAAGACAAATGTGAACAAGCAAATCAAAATAAATTTTATGTATTAAGTTGTTTGAGGAATAATCTCTTAGCACAGAAGCTGACAAAACCTATAAAAAAGGATGTTTACTGGCCATTCAAGACATGATACAAGTAGAGTGACCAACAGGTAAACTGAAGAACTTCAATAAGAGAAATAAAATTAGTAACATTAGATACCTCAACTAAACCCATAAACAGCTTAAACAAAATAGAAAATATGACATACAGGAACATAAATATATACTGCTTCCTACTCTGCAGTAACTGTGAACTTTCAGCTCAACTCAGAAATACATCTCTGGTAAACATACATATCACATGTAGTTTTAGATTAGGTGGACCGGCAGCATCTTTAGTCTTGGGATACTGCCTGTGACTCTTCATTACTGCAAGGTGTAGAATAGAGTAAGTAAACTCTCCCACAGTTTTGCTGTGAGTACAGAATGTCACAGGAGCACTTTGCAATTAAGCACATAAAAATATATGTAATGTGTTGGAAGTAATTTCAAGTTGTTCTGAGGCAGGTAATTGTTATTTCATCTTCAAGTGACTTTCCACATGATGTCTACTGCTGCTGACTAACAAGGTATTTCCTTTCTGCTTAGAGACCATGATATGACAAACAACAGGCCAGCATATGAATACAGGCACCTGGTCTGGAAGATTTGACCACTAAATAGTTTCTCAGATGTGTGCCATAACGCCTACACAGCTGATTCATTCTACTGCAGATACTGACATTCCCCAAATAGAAAGCAGAAAATTCCTGGATTCTACTGACCTGAATCATAAATGACTGTTTAATCTTCTCACTAATTTATTAAGGAAGTTCTTATAAAATTACAGATATGTGAGATAATAGCTGGGAGGAAACAGGATTACACGTGACACTTTCTTAGTAACTCTCTAGTAGCCTTTTTTTATTCTTACACAGCCTCAGTTCCTCATTACTGATAAAAAATAAATGGCCTGATCAACAAGGAAAACCTACTTTCCAATTCAGTAAGGATGAAGGAAGTATGAAGAATGAATACATACAGTAAAACTAAAATGGCAACAATTCACACATGAAAGTAGCCTTGTTTTTATGAAACATTATATACAGTAGATTTCATGTAACAGGCAAAAACCCACTTTCTTTAGCTGGTGTCCAATTACTCAAAGGAAGACCTATTACTAATACTGATCCCTTACTGTGAGCTCTTGAAACAAGCAAAGGAAGAATAATATGATGATCCAGAATTCCAGACTTTGTGAATTGTGTTCCTGGTCAACCTGCATGCACTTGTCCCAGCTGATTAACTTAAAATATTTAACACCCAGAACAATAATTACAAATTCAGAATATATAAAACTAAAAAAGACCAACCTCCTAGGAATGACCTCCTTGCTTGCTAAACAAATTTATACATTAAGATTTTCTGTAAGCAACTGTACCACATACTCACATAAACGGAAAAAAAAAACCAAAAAACAAAAACATTCCTAAGATAGACACAAGATTTTGAGCTTTAGACTATTGAAGTGACAATGAAATGTATAAGAATCACCCAATTGTAGCCTGGCAGTTGTTGCAATGAACCTGAAGAACACCTGCAGTACCTCCTTCCTTTCAAGATGCAGGAGTCATCATTAAAAGAACTAAAATCTAATAGACATAGAATTCAGTTTCTCTAAAAGAAAAGGTCTGTACTGTTACTGCAGTACCACTTCATGATTCCCATAAATCAGAACATTCCATGGAAGTCCACTCAAGCCCTAACAATGCAAAAATTCTACACAGATATAATTAGATACAATTAGATATAATGAGATATAGATATAGATATAATTAACTTCTTATATCTTATTTAACTTAGATATAATTAATTTCTATTTTTGAAGTACTTTTTACAGATTAGGGCAAATATTTCAATTTGCCCTAATTACTTCTATGCAAATAATTTAACTAATTATACCAGTCAGAATTTGGTACCTACAAACATTCAAATGCCCCTGTTTAAAGCCTGCCTTTTTATGCATTTGATACAAAACATTAATGAAACTAAAGACAGTCACCTTAACTTCCCTTGCTATTCCCTTGCTTTTCTGTACCTGGACAATGTTCAAAAAAGGTCCTTATTGTTCCTTTCTCATCTTAATTCAGTGACTTCTGGCAACCAGTCTTCATAAAGTACAGCTATTCAGATATAAACCTTCTGGTTGTCACTATCCCTAGTACCTTCTGAACCAGACTCAAAACCCTGACTTGTCTTTAATTATGAACAGAAGAATTCTTATTACCCAGAACGAAACTGAAAGTAGTGAGCATACTCTAGTTGCCTCAAAACCTGTATCTATCTAAGACAGAAGTAGCTACAAAATTCAATTTTAAATAACAATACAACTGAATTTGCCACAGAACAAAGAAACAGATTGTTCAAGCTATTTATTCCACATGTGCATTTCTGATTATTTGACAAATCAGCTTGATTAATGAACAGCTTACGAGGACAAGCAACTTCAGGGGGCATTTCCAGCAAGTAATTTTTCCTTTTGAATAATGGATTTCATAAACCATAAAACGAGGAGGATGACTTGTATAAAAGTATCTTGCATACTGTCAATATTACATGGATTACTAGAGGAAAGTATGCTATAAATTGAGGAAGAGATTAACAGTTCCACAACTTGTTATTTAACTCTAGCAAATTACGGAAGTGTGGCAAACATCTGCCTACGTATGTCTGCAGCACATGGGAAACCCTTAAATCACAGAATAGTTGAGGCTGAAAAAGACTTCTGGAGCTCACCTTGTCCAGCCTGTCTGCTCAACCAGCATCACCTTGAACAGGTTGCTCAAGCTCGTGTCCAGGTGATTTTGGAAGATCTCTAAGGAGGGAGACTTCAGAACCTGTATCAATTCTCTGTCGCTTCACAGTGAATAAGGACTTCCTGATCTCAGGGAGAATCTCTTCTGTTCCAGTTTGTGCCCATTGCCTCTGGTTGTGTCAATCACCACCAGAGATAGCCTAGCTTCATCTTCTAACACCTCATATATTGCTGAGATCACCTCATGAGCCATCTCTTCTCTAGCCCTAGCCTGCTCAACCTTTTCTCACTGAAGAGATGCTCTGAAGCATTCAACACCTTCAGGGTCTCTCACTGGACTTTCCAATAGCTCTGCCTTTTACTGAGGAGCCTAGAACTGGCCATAGTATTCCAGCAGTGGCCTCATCTGTGCAGATGAGAGCAAAAGGATCACCTCCCTCAACACTGGGTAACACTGATCCTAATACAGCCCAGGATACCACTGTCCTTCCTTGCCACAAGGGCACAGCACTATCTCACATTCAACTTGGTGTCCCACCCAGACCTGCAGGGGTTTTTTGTGTGGCTGCTTTTCCTATCATTGCCCCCATCATATAGGTGGTGCATGAGGTTGTTTGCATCTTCCTTTGTAGAAATTATTGATGTTCCTGTCAGTTTATTACTCCAGCTTGCTGAGTTCCCTCTGAATGGCAGCACAACCCACTCCTTATGATTTTACATCATCAGCAAACTTGCTGAGTCTACATTCTATCCCATCATCCAGACCATGAAAGATGTCAAACAGGACTGAATCTGGTGCTGCCCCTGGCATACAGACTGCCTAGAGGCCTCCAAGCAGACTTCATGCTGCTGATACACAATCTGGACCCCTTCATTCAGCCAATCTTCTATCAATTTCACTGCCTTTTCATCCAGTCCATACTCACCAGTTACTTTACAAAAATTTTACAAGAGGTACTGTCAAAAGCCTTACTGAAGTCAAGGTAGACAATATCCATGTTTCTCAATCTACCAAACAATGAGAAACAATGTTTCTCATCTAACAAATTTCATTTGTCAGACTGGTTAAGCAACATTTCCCTCCTCTGACTCCACCTTATGACTTTCTTGTCCCTTGTGTTTCCAGCAGTAGTTTAGTTTCCATGTTTAGTTGTTCCAGAACCTCTCCAAGGACAAATTTTAATCTACAGATAAGAAAGCTCCCTCCCCATTTCTTACTACATTTATTTAAATGTAGTAACAATGGAGACTTCAAATTAATAAAAAGAATGGTCACATGCTCCCAAAATGTTTAAATACCACTAAGTGCATATGTGTAGATAGATTCCATGATTAAAGGTCACCAATTAGGAAAGCAAGAAAGAGGAAAAAAGAGTCCTATCTTAAGAGTGAGAATGTCAAATACAGAATTACAAATTTTAGTCTTGTTATTACAAAGCAATGCACTTATTCACATGCCATTTATCTTTAGTGAATATTTCAACTAAAAATAGCTTAAACCCATATAATAGTGCAAGTCTATGGGCTGATTCTTACACAAGCATTGAAAGGTTTGAGATCTGTTACTTTACAGAGTTTCTTTATGAACTCAAAATCTCCACGTTGTCTGGTTACAAGTAATAAAAGAATTTTCAAAAGGTCACAGACATAAATAGGAATTTTGAGTCAGCAGTAATGATTATTTGAAACTACGTCCTAGCTTGCATAATATCTGGGAATGGATTTTTACTTTGTTTTTAAAATAATTAAGTTTATACCTAAATATTATTATTTTGTAACTCAGAATAAATTTCTCTTCCGTCTCTTCACTACCCAGATTCTTATGTTTCTTGGTGGTGTGGCTCTTGATTATAAAATCTAAGATTTTTTAACTTAAAAAAAAATAAAGGAGGGGGCATAAAGAGCATAAGCTATGCCCCTTGACTGGCAATTAGAGGCAGGCTATGTACAGTTCTGATAATTGGAATACTCTTTATACTAGGAACATTATGATCATAAAATTACATTTAACATATTAAATAATTTATGTCACAGGAAATCAGAAAAAAAAATTACAACACAGCACTGTATATCGATTTCATTTTTGGGGACCTTTCCCTGAAGAACAACATTGTGATGGCATATAACTTTTGCAATAAGTTTTGTTTCAGGCAGCTACCTTGCCTTGCAAAATCTGTAATCAAGCCAGTGACTACAACAATTTGCTTTCATTTTCAGTTGCAAGCACTACTGTCAAAAACAGATTCATCTATAGAGAAAAAAGCTAACAGAAACAAAACATTTCAACAAATACTTTCATCCATTCTGTAACACTAAGAAATCCAACCACTATGTCACAGGGACATTTCTCTCTCTCTCAGGATTTTTCATAGAGGTGCACAGAGAGAAATGTCCCTGTGACACCAATGGATGCAGCAACATTTGAAAGTGGCTGAGAGAGACTGTCAAATCCACATGAACTTCAGGGTAAAGAAGATTGGTCCAACAATTCTTGCACATGGCAAGTAATCACGTTACAAAGCTTTACCTCTCGTAAGTGCAAAAATAATGATAAAGTGATTATTCAACTAATTTCTATACCTCTGTATGTTTCAAAAATATATTCATCTGCAAAAAATGACCACACTTTAAAGTCTGAATAAGGAATTCTGTGCCATACATTTGCTTGTCACAACTGTGAAAGGTTTTTAGGTACCCTCTAATTCCTGTGCTTTAGATAAGAAGCTTAACAACTACAATTGTTGATAGACTTGAACATTACTGTCTTTGCTTTAATACCTTCAAAGTTCAGGCAGACAATCAATAACAGTAAAGAGCTGCACAAGAAAACCCCATATTTTTTAGTATTTGAAACAAATTTTGCTTTTTAATGAAAATGGTTACTGCACATTACAGCTGATTATTAAGCAAAAGGTATTAAGTTTTTCTTCCATTTGTTTTGACATAGGCTAAAGCACCTCACTCAATCCTATTAATTTCCCAGTTTAGCCCTTTAATCATTCACCCTCATACGTGACACAGAAACAATGGTTTTTTGAATTGAAAATAAAGTTTCAACTTTAATAGAGGAATATTACATGCTTTATTTTAAAATTTTCTATTTGGTATTTATTATGGACAAGTTAGAAACTGTGTTCTATGTTCTTGATAATAGAAAAAGAAACTGAGAACTAATGGGAATGAAAGAGGTGTTTTACTTAAACCCCTCAGCTACTGTTTTCAGTATCCAACTCTTCCATGATTTTCTCGTAGTATAGACAATCATTTGGATATTTAAATCATCCCTCAGGCTGATAAACAGATTCTTCCGCTTCTTCATATTAACTAACATTTTGTCTTGTAGTTTTATTCTGCTCTCAGTAAAACAATAATGAAGTCAAACCTAGATGATAGAATCCACTTTCTGTAAAAATTAGTGAAAACTTTGGACAAAAGAAAAATAAAAATTATTCCTTTTATTTTTTACTCTTGCTAAATACATTAAGAACTTATTACTTACACAAAGACAGTACAGCATGTAACCAAGCAGTGAATTTATGAAACACAAAGGAATTAAATGAATTCGGTTACATTTTTACATTCTACTTCTATGCAAGATTTTTTTTTTTCTTAAAGAGCACACAAAATAAAACTCAAACTATAATCTCTATATAATACACACATACACAACTGTAGTCTCTAATATAATCTCTGGTTGTTAAAATAATCAAATTAGATACAATTTTCATTTTTTTAATGTTTTTTAAACAGTAACATTTTAAACAAACATCATTTTTATTCTGATTTACAGTATGAAGATAACACATACTCTATTATTACTACCACTCTGGTTTGACACAATACATAGCCCAGTCTAGTGCTAAAATATTTTATTTCTAAATTAGCATAATTTACCAAGTAATAGTTTCAAGCCTGTTCATTCACAGAACACTGCAAAAGAAACACTCCCTAACATTTCACAGTAAGCTTCTTTTTTTTTTTACAAGCTAGCTTAGTAATATCATCGATATCATCAGAGCCTACCTAGGCAAAAGGTGTATTCACTACAAGATTTGACAACTCTGAAGTCAAAGCCTTGTGCTTGGCCCCATCAGTGAGCTCAGGATTTGTTCAATAGAAGAGCAACATTATGCTTTCAGCACTACATCAGGAGTTGCTATCCTTTGAATACCAATTCATCCAAGGAACAGAGACAGAGACCAAGACAGGCAAAGCAAAGAGCTAACAAACTTTTATTTCTCATTCAGTGATTGAAACATGCAATTTCAAACTTGAACAGGGTGAGGAAAGGATAGCGTTACCAACACATCAAACATGCACAGTGTGGATGCCGGGAGAGGGAATGGAAGCCCTGGACAGCAAGTGATACTGGAGGTCTGTTTTAACACAGTGCAAACTGGCCATGCCGATCTCAATAAACCATTTGGGTGAGCAGCATTCCAGTTTTGGTACAGTTACCTTTGTGGAAGAAAACTTAAAAGAGCCATGTCCAGAGCATAGCCTCTTGTCCTCCAGAACAACATTAGGAATTACTACCAGAAGAAAAACTAAACTATTGCTGAGGTTGTGTTGATTTTTGTCATGGCTGTACAGCAAGCAGCATCAGGATCAGACAACACTTAGTTAAAGGCTATCTTAAATTAATTCAATATCAAGAGAAGAAGTAAATCTACCATTGGAAAACAACCAAGAGCCTAGCAACACACTCAGAATGCTGGCACTCAAGGACTGTATTAGCTATGCTGTACACTTAATCAAACAGGCACCATCATAACACAGCAAGCAAAATACTGTGCTAAAATCTATATTTTACAGTGTCAGCAACACAGAAAGAGCATGATGGCTGAGGCCAGCTGTTAAGCATGGCTCTGCTAGCTGTAATTTGTCCTTTTTCAAATTTGATAGCTATCTGAAATTTCATTCAGCTTCCCAGTAAACACAACTCATAGCCTATAACTCTCTTCCCTAAGAGAGAAATACAGTTCTTACCAAAGGATTTCCAAATTAGAGTACTACATTTTTGATGGCCAGATCTACTTCCAGCAAACACAGATGGATTTGGTAAATTTGGTAAATTTTGAGTGTTCATTCCTAAACCAGGATTTAAAATGCTAACCAAACCTCCACAGAAGCCTCACAGATTCAAACAGTAAAACAAAACAACAAATAGTAAAACAATGCCAACCTCATCAGTGATAATTCTTCATTATTTTTAAGCCTTCATCATGGAAAGGTGGGGTAACAATTAGCAGACCAGAAATCAAGTGAAATTTTTTATAATCTTGATACCATTCTTGGGACTTCTGAAACAAATTTTTGACAGCCTGCATCGAAAACCAAACTGTAATATATAATGCGGCATAAAAAATTGCACGTATGCACAATCTTCAATAGTCAAACTAGGAACTTTTTTGATAAGAGGATGTTTGTCTGAAGGATGAACAAGTGTGTTCTTTTAGGTCAATTAAAATTTTGGTGATGACTGAAAGCCAGAGGACAGAAGAAATGTTAAAGAAGGAAAAAAAACTCCTGTAAATATAGAACTGTATCTGCTTTGAATAAAATAAAAAGCACACAATAAAAAACAAATGCAAGCAACTGACCACAAGGTGCTTCATTCAAAGTGGAATATGTCAAAACTAGCCATATCTGACAGAATTATGTATAAACAATGTTACTAAGTATCACCACCTATTAAAGTTGTATAATTTATAAGTTAGCTTATGCATAAAAACTAATCAAATATTTTCAACAAAAACCTTCAAGATTTGTTACAATGCAACAAAACCAAATGAAAACAAAGTCACTTTAGTATTTTATTAAAAAAATTCATTCATAACTTAGTTCAGATCTAGGTTCCATCAGGCCATGAGTAAGGTGTTCTGTGTCCAAATGTGAAATAAAAAAGAAGCCTGACCACATGTCAATTTTAAGAAGCAACCAAGAAAGTCAGTTTCCAATTTTTATTCCCTGTTTATGGGATTTGGGGATTTACGCCCACAATCTTTGGAAAAGTTTTGCTAGTCAATGACGTTTCTCACTCAATAGAGGTTGGAGCTAAATGTCAATTTGAGTAATTACATGTATTTGCTGAGTTGAAATTCCTTCTAGAGCTTCAGTTTTTATTTTTATTAAATATGGTGGTTTTATTGAGGAATGTGGTTATTGCATTCAGCTCCATACATAGCCTCAGTCTGTTTTGCAACTGAAATCTCAAAAGATAACATATACACACTATCACAGCTCTGACCCCATAGCCAGTATAAAGAACAGCATGGATTTAATAAGAGGCATATCATAAAATACACATTGAAGAGCTGACCCACATTAATGGGGTTTTTTTCCTCCCCAAAGCCTCAAACACAAGGCTTCTGGAAATCATTGTCATTTGACTTAATTTAGCCAGGCCTGTCTTGTTGTGCATAGTTACAAGAAATCTATTAAGGTTTTTCTCTCCCAATTTCTTTAGGGTAAAGACAGCCTTACATCAGTAATGAAGTGCTTCAAGGCAGAATATAGTAATGGACAAGTAATCTTATAATTCTTACTATTAAAAGAAACAACTACAAAGAAAAAAGTAGAAAAAACCCCAGACACAGACACACAAACCCAAACCCAAAAAAAAACCTCCACAATTTTGGTATAATTTTAGCAAAAGCAACCACTGCTAAAAATAGAGGCCATTTCCATTTCCCCCTCCCCAGCTTAAAGCTCCAAGTGCCACAACTAATGGGGCTCTGTTCAATTTTTTCAGCTCTTTTTTTAAGCATTTATTTATAAACAAAATCACATTTACTGCAGTCTTACTTCTTCACCCAAATTTAGCAAGAAGTTACAAATTATTCCCATATAAATAAGTGCAGTATGCTTTTAATTTCCAGAAAATTCCCTTCTGCAGCTGTATTCTAAAATGATACTACAGCTTATTACAGAACAACCAGTGCAAGGGTTTTAAATGCAATGACATCAACAGAAACTAAAGAAAGCCAAAGGATGTCAATTCTACAAAGTTAAGTTTATCTAGTTGTTTAAGACATAATTAACCTTTACTGTAATTTGTCTATAAAGGTAATTTAATGGTCTTCTTTCAGGAAATACAGCTAAAAAGACATAACTCCTTACTAGGTCACACATCTGAATACAAATGCAATTATCAAAACATGACCTAGTTCTGAAAAGCAATAAGTAGAATATATTTTAAATGAGATTATAGTATTAAACTCTGATAGAAAAAAAGAACAAAATAGGAGATTGGAAATATTGTTACCTAGCTACATAACTTTCTGCAGTGGTAAATATTAATTTGAAAAGTGTTTCCCCTCAACTATCTCACAGCATTCTAGTTGTTGCTGAGCAAGAAAAACACCATTATTATTTTCAATTTACAGATTAATTGCAGTGACCAAATGCAAATACGATGTCCCTATATAAATTACATTTGGTAATGCTGTAAAATTAACATTCACTTCTATTCAGATTCACCCAACCAATCTAACCTGCTGTATGTATTTTTCTGATACTGTCTACATTTCCTGAATGGCGTACTGAGACCCCACCTGGGGTAATGCATTCAGCTCTGGGGTGCTCAGCACAGGATGGACATTGACCTGCAGGTGTGAGTGTACTCTGCAGTGAGCCCAGAGGATGCACACCAAGCTGATCAGAGGGATGGAGCACCTCTCCTATGAAGGCTGAGTGAATTGGGATTGTTCAGCCTGGAAAAGAGAAGGCTTTGGAGGGACACAACTGCAGCCTTCCAGTACCTGAAGGGAGCCTAGAAGAAAGATGGAGAGGGGTTTTTTACAGGAGTCTGTAGCAACAGGACAAGATGAAAAGATTCAAGCTGGAAGAGAGTAGGTTTTAGGAGGAAATTCTTCACTGTGAGGGTGGGTGAGCTATTGGCACAGTCTGCCCAGAGAAGCTGTGGATGCCCCATCCCTGGAAGTGTTCAAGGCCAGGCTGGATGAGGCTCTGAGAATGATCTACTGAAACTGACTGAGGCAAGTAATTCACTGCACGCCTTTAACATAACACTGAAAATTTGCTTACATATTCAGTAGTTAAATGCTCTCACAGGAACTTTAATGAAGATGAAAACAATCAAACATTTTTCTCAGGGCTTTTTCAACCCTGAGACAAAACAAAGCATCAAATAACTGAACATTTTCCAGTCATTCAGTGAAGAATGCCAAATTCAAATATTTCTTCAGACTTTAAAAATATTCTCATTTACAAATTTGAAGATAATTGATTAAAAAAAACCCTATTTATTAATCATAGGAAAAACCTGAAACCAGTTGCTCATATTTAAACACTTATATGCAGCTTAAAGTATTTCCAGTAACTTCAAGCCAAGGAAGGCTGAAAAATTATTCCTTAATGATAAGCAAGCCTCCCAAAATTCTTACAAAGAAAATGAATGGAATAACTTGTTGCCACTTGCTTGGCATTACAATAAAAGGACAAGTACTGGCATGACATACAGTATCAGCTGCAGGAAATTAATGATCTATTCACGTCATCTAGGTATTTTGCAGATTTCACTTATTTAAACAGCTTTGAGTGTCTACTTCACTTCAAAGACATGACAGTCATTTCAGGACGTAAGTATCTGCATGAATTACCTAATCAAAGTTTCATTCTTCAGCAGGTCGTCATTTAACTAAAAAAAACCCTGCTATCCATTCATAAAGTTCTGCCAAATCAAAATGTTACATAGTGTTCTTAAGGAAATGCATCTAACAATATTTTAGAAGTTAAATGTAGAAAATTAATTCCTTAAAACATGGAACACTACACTTATCTTTTCAACAGATCATATTGGCAATAACCTGTTGAAAGTAATTATATTTAAACTGATCAGCAGAGATGTAGAAATATAATTACTTGATGGTGAATTCTTAAACTAAAACATACAATGAAACTACTATCCTTAAGAATCGGTACAAGTGGATTAAAATCCAAAAGTATTAACAGGTTTTACGACACCAAAACATATTAAACAAAATTTTCAAATACCTTAGTAACTAAATTTCTATCAGCAGCTGATGTTTAACATGCTTCTAAAATACATAAGACTGTACTAATAATAGAAACCACAAGAATTCAATAGTAAAAACTGAATTCTAAGGCACTTTGATGTCACTGAACAATCCAGCCTTTATGAAAACAGCAGGGCAAATCACCTCTATTTCATTTGATATTTAGCATTCTTTTAAAAAGTCTAACTCAACTTGGAACTTTTTAAAGGGATAAATGCACCATGAGTCATATTTATCAATATACTCCATAATCCCAATAGGTTCTTTCCAATTCAAGATCTGTGATGTGACAGTTAGGGATACTCTACTACCTGTCAAGAATTAACTGTGCATGTTTATGTAATTCCTCTGATCTAACATTCTTAGGTTAAAATAACATTTTTCAAGGGAGAGGTTACTTACCCAATTCATTAATAGTCGCTCTTGCTCTGGAGACAAAAGAACTAACTTCACTTGAGTGCATTTTTGCCCTTTCCTTAAGGTCAGCACCTGGAAGTGACATTTCATACATATGTTAGGAAACTGTAAACAGTATTGTAGATACGTTTTAAAAACTAAAATATTTCTTCATTTATAAAAATTTCAAGTCCATTTCTAAACAGGAGTTAAAGTTGTTCATATAAAGTTTCCACAGATTTCAAGGAACATATGAACTATTTATCAGGAAAGAAAAAAACAAAACCAAAAAGCCAAAAAAAAAACCCCCAAAAATGAAATTATTAATATTTTAATTATTAATGAAATTAACCGTATTTTCAGTTAGTATATTCTTCCCAGTGAAATTTCTTTTTCTCTTATTAAAATAGTTTATGAACAGTAACAGTTATGCTTATAGTTCATCTGTCATACTGTTTTATTTTCCCAACTGTGTCACAAAGTCTGATAAATGTGTGTTTTTCATATTATACTCTTGTTACTCTCTTATTGGTAGATCATACAGTACATACATTGCATGGTTTTACAATAACAGGCTCTATTTCTAAATAAAAATGCTACAGTGGACCAATTTTTCAGTTCACTTTCCACTCATTAATTTATATTTATTTTGGAATAAGTTACATACCATAATTTTTTGTTTGTCAAAAAAAAGCCACACCTTGAAAATGTTTACCTATTTCTTCATGTGTATATAAAAATTAAGTTTGTTTAATAAACATACTAAAGCTAGATATGGACACAAATGTGTTTTTAAAATCTCACTTATAGGAAAAGCTGACATTTCCACTCCTGAGTGTGTAAAAAAGAAGAAAACTAACAATAATAATAATAATAATAGCTAAATATAAAAGCCTATCTTTCTTATAGATGAACAATACATTAAAAAGGCAAAACTTGCATAGACACATTCTCTAAAGAAGTGAAACAGTCGCAAGGTAACTTAGTGTGCATTTGTTTCATTTGGTAAAAATTAACCGATTGAGCTAGTGTCTCTGCATGCCTGAAAAGACTAAAAAAGACAATAAAAGAAAAATTTAAAAAAAAAAAAGGTTTATTTTTCTCTATCCAGATAATACTGTTCATTCAGGAAAATGCACTAAACCCAGATAAAGTGAAGACTGTAGCTAGGAATTTTAAATTATGCAGTCATAGGTTTCATTTCACCTTTTAACTTTCTGGATTTAATTCATGATAGGCCATCATGACCCTCTTCATCAAACATAGTTTTAGACATACTTTTGCTGACAGCATTAGCTGTAATGCTAAACAACTCTAGACTAGCTCTGTGAAAATCAGTATCTCAATCTAACATGTTCTGATGGACATCCAGTTGTTGCTTTAAAGTACCATGTCTAATAATGCAGCTCTACCTCTTTCCTTCTTCTTCTGTCAAAGCACAGCTCCTCTTTCAACTGTGACTTCTCCTCTCCTTCTATATATGTCAATATAAGAACAATGAAGCATCAGTCCTGGCTGCATTTACATATTTCCTGCTAAGTAACATTAAGCCTAATTTACACTACCAGGCACTTCACAAAAAACTTCCAAGTAACCTTCTAGAATGTGCCCCAACTGAGACAGTAGGACAGGCCACTTGATCAGACAGTACGAAACAGGAATTACTTAAGTCAAGCTTGCACTGCAGAAAAATTGCAACTGCTACCTTAGTAATTCACAATCAATGCATAAAGAAATTTTGCCAGGAACCCAAAAAGCAAACAAAATTTGCACCCATAAACCTGGATAGAACTCCAAATCTAATAAAACTGCAAGCACCTTTCACAAATCCATTTACATATAGAATTCTGGAGCTAAAAGGAGCTTTTGAAATGTCATGTTTAAGAAGCTAAATGGTAAATTGCTTTAGAAGTCACATCAGCAAGGATGCAAATGAAAAAATATCATTCACTTGATACCAGTTAAAGTCTGGATCTAGCGTCATCAACTCTGTTCAAATCACTGCCTATCTAAGAAACCGTATGCTTTATGTACAAAAAAATCTTTGGCTGTGCAATCTGACTCAAAACTTCCACACACTGAAATCATGCTCACTGGGCATTCCCTTGAAAAACATTTTAAAGAAAATATCTAGTATTACTGCAAACAAAATCTTCTGTCAACATAAGATTAAAGCCATTTTTAGGGTTTGATTTATTCAGACTAGAATATTGCATAGAAAAATGGACTCAACCAAAAGAATCCAACTCTTCTCAAACAAAAAATACATTGTAGACTTCTTCCTTCAGTTAGAATATACATTTTCTTGGAGACATTTACGTAAATTGATGAAATATTTAACAAAAACCTTGTTTAGGAATGGATTAAAATATAGCTGCTAATTTAAAATTATCAATATGGTCTACTGTAAATAAATTTCAAGAATACAGCTGATCTTAGTGCTGTAACCAACTTCTGTAAACTAACATTTCTTTTTTTTATGTGTTTATCCCTCACAAATGTCAAGGAAATGGAAAGAGTCCTTTTGGTAGCCCTTTTTCTATTTTAGCTCTCCAAAGAATAGAAATAGTAACTGAAGCTTTTTCAGTTAGAAGAATTTTAGTCAGAAGCCATTCACTGCACTCCAAAAGAACATATGTCTTGGCATCCTCTGGGTCACAGGAGATGGAACTGCCACCAACTTAACACTTTTGTTCCTGTTATAAGATTTGTCTGCTCAAAGAATTATTGATGAATTCTGACCCACATAGCAAAGAACTGTTCACATATTTCTTCAAAATCTGTTTTTAAGTCAGAAGTAGAAAAGGTTTAGTTTCTGAAGCTATAGCTATGAAGGAGAATGCAAGTGGAACCAGAGAGTTCTGCTCTCTCAGCTACTAAAACCAAAGTCCCCTCCCCTCACCCCAGGTTTTCTACTTCAAAGTAGCTGAAAATAGTCTTTGCTTAACTGCTGAGAGCAACAAAGTAGCTAAGGTTTTCAAACCACAAAAAGTCTGACACAACAAAACTGCAATTTTTCTACAGGCCGCAGCTGAAATGTGTGGACAGTTTGACCTATCTGCTCCCCCAAATCCACTCCCAGCACACTCCAGGGACTTTACTGCGGGCCCATTCCTTCCTGCCACACTGAACACAGAACCCTCTAAGACCTCCTACCCAAGAAGGAAAAAGGCAAACCCAAGCTACTAGGGAGTGGAGGCATATGAACTGTTGCAGTTTTGATGGTACACTGTAATTATGTCCCCACATCCATCCGGTTTGTACTGGAGCAGGAATTGTTTTCTCCACATTAAGCTTCCTGATATCTCAATGCTTTGTCCCAATCATTGATTTCCATCCACTCAAAACAGTAACAGAAGCTGTGATTTTAGGAGTTATGCTACCCAGCTCTCACCTCACTGCTCCCAGCATTTTATGAACAACATTTTAAAGACTGTGAAATGCCATTTTCAAATTACTAGCTGCTACTGCAGGATAAAAGAGAAGTGCCACAGTGAAAGACTACACTGACAGTACCATCAGCCGCTCCCTCCATCAGCTATATTAGCATTCCATCAGGTATTCTCCACTTGTGAATAAACTCTTCCTGAATCAATTTAATTCACAGAAGTATCACTTCAAAATTTACACAGCAAACTGGTAGAAGAGAACTTTCCTGATGACTTCCAATGAAAAGTTGTGTTTGAAAACTACACTACAGGCGTTGTTCAGCAGTCAGCTGTGATCTGGTCTTTCCAGATCAATTCTTGAAACTGATGTAAGGAAGATGCATGCTGTTTTAACTACCTACACTTGTATTGAGGTTGGTCAATCCAAAATAAAATCTCTGTTGGATTTTGAGCTATCACTTTCTCATTTTCCTCCTCCTATATCAGAAGAAAATAGGAAAGTTAGTTTGTTTCCCTTTGTTACCTTACTTTCCCTAAATATGAAAACCCTGTCATAGTAACTCTCTTTTGCATGGTTTCAAATATTCAGCTATTCAATGGTGGGCTGTAATACACTGTCAGCTGAGAGAATTATTGCAGCAGGTGCCTGACTTCCACTTCATAATGATGCCAGAGAAAATGTTTATTTGAGAAAGCCAAGGGCAGTCCAGCAAGATAGCGATACTGCTGTTATTCACCAGAATTTTCCACCTACACATATGACAAGGATGGCTTTTAACTTAGAGAACACACCAAAGGAAACCAACTTTTATAGTGATTACTCTGACCCCATGCCTTCTGCCTTATTTGGATATTTTTACAAACTTGCTAATCAGAATTTATATACTGTTGAAAAGCAGTATGCTGTGTTTGTAAAATATATTCCAACTATAAGCGCCTCACTTTCCAAATAATATAAATGCCAAGAAATCTTCTTGCACAGACTATTTTATGCAACATACAAAACACACCCCAAAATCTCTAAATCAAAACCTTTATTCAATAAATACTTTGTATTAAAAAGTAGGTCTTTTAGAAAGCTGGCACACCAAAATTAAAATTAACAGTGAAGTTATTCTCTCAAGTGTCTAAAGGTGTCTTTTGTCTGAGAAGACAAAAGGAAGTGACACATGCACAGGCATTTTAGGTAGAATAAAGTATTAAATTCTTAGTGCAGCAATGTTACTGTGAGCTTGCCCTTTGATCTTGCCACAGATCAACCAGTTCTGTCAACACACCAAAATTTTACTAAGGAGGTGACACAGGGGACTATCAGAAGATACTCTATTCCATACTATATCCTATTATTCTGTATCTTGTCAGCAAGAGCTGAGAACACTGCAAACACCAAAACACAAAGGTACCACCAATCCACTCAAACAAGTTAAAGAATTTATGAAGGAAACTTACAATGCTTTCAGCTAGAAGTACAAAACACACATTACCTCACCAATTAAAATACTATGAATTCCTATGGACCCATATCTTATTCCCACACAATGCATTTAAGCAGACTGTGAAGTAACATTCATCCTTCTCCACATACACTGAACTAAATAAAATACTGAGGGCAAAGGGCCAACTTTGACATACATTATAGATTAACTTAAAACCACTGAAAAACAAATCCATTAAGGTATATGAAAATATCTTTATTTAAAAGCAGACATGTGCATATAGAGAAGCCATTCCAAGAAATCCAAGAAATCATTAGCAGAACACCAATAAACTTCTACAAGGTTAAGAAAACCTCAAGAGGAAGCTGTACATACATCTGAGGACAACATTATAGTCAACTTACATTTAAAATGAGAAAGAGTTATCCACATTTCTTTTTCTCCAAAGTTGCAAAGAACTTCAGATCTAAAACTTTTACCCTGAAATCTGTTTATGACAACTTAGCTCCCAATTTTAGAACTATGGTACCTCATGATACATTGCAGTAGAGATGGACACATGACATGACACTAGAGGTTCATGCAGTAACAGCCAACTTTTATTGAGTTCCCTTTACATAGTTTTCAAAAGCCCACACAGTTGCCCCTGATTGTCTGAATTTAGTTGCCACTCAGCTTACCAGCCAATAGCTGTCTGCATCCCCAACAGCCTAAACTGGGTCCCTAATGGCCTAGATGGGTTGAATTATATAATCAGGGTTATCTATAACTGTAGGGCCTCCAGGCCAGCGGTTAGCCACTAGAGTTCCCCCTTTTTGTTTTTAAATACAAAGGCAGTGTCTGTCTTCCTCTGCAGAGCTGTTGCAGACAGGACAACAAATGTGGCACAATGCACAAAATAATGATGATGACATAAATAATAAGCCTAGGCTGAATGAAGATCTTTACCCAACACAACAAGTCTAGCCTTACCAGCCATTGGTTTATCCCACATACCTTCAAGAGATTTTACAAGCATGTCCAGAAGCCATCAAGCAAAGCTTCACAGTGTGGTATGCTGCAGGCTATTTACATCTATGACCTAATTACACAAACTTAAGAAAGTTACAAACAAGTCAACTCAACTGTCAGATATAACATTCAAAAAACTGTAAGAGATAAAATTCAAAAAACTATAAGGGGTAATGTGTCTATGTATTGTTTCCACTATAAAATACATATCCTTCTATCAGTCCTGTCCTTTAAATGTCCAATTCTTGAAGTTAAAGGAAGTTAAAGGCAAATTGTCATATCAAGGGCATATATCCTTAGTCTTGTCCTTCAATAGTTTGACTCTTCAGGTTCAAGTGAAGCAATGGGCAAACTTTTCCACAATTCCTGATAACATCCTGCATTTGACAAGTCAGTTTGTTAGGTCGTGATTGAGAATTTTAAGAACGTTCAAGGCTTTCAGGGGGGTATATACCATCCCCACACACCCCCTTCTTTTTTTTTTAAACATGCATTTTAAAGTGTCATGGGCATGCTCAACAATGTCTTCCTTTTAGCTACTACTGGAATTATTTTCTTGTATTCTTTCCAGCAGCTCATACAAGTAAGAACTACATGTTCTCATGCTATTCCATTTTTTATATAAACAATTCCATAACTGCTGTTTAATAAAGCCAGGTTTCTTTTAAACATGCATTGTGATATTGTTCAGCTGTCTCTAGCACTCATTTGTGGAACATAAATTGAGTTGGACTGAATTAAGTTCAGGTAAAAGACCAGATCTACAGTGGTAAGGCACATTAATTTACTGCTTAACTCTTTGATGCTGTATTTTTCCCAATAAAATTTGTAGTTCTCACAAAAAGAAGAGAGTTATATGCTAAAAACATTAGGGCAGATACTAAAATCAATTTAAACTCAGTGATAATTTTATGATATTCTTAATTATTTTTTACAGATGCATTAAATAGATCCTCTTCAACTGCACATCTGACATATGCAGACCATTAGTGCATGTTCAAATTTAACCAGAATTATTATAATTTAATGGTCTTCAGTGAACCTCCTCTAACTGAGCTCAAGGATCTGCCCACTGCAAACTTTGCCAATCAATTTATCTGACATTTGGATCTTACTGACCTGAACTTGCTGAGGCTGAGAGACTCACTGCTGATGGCATGGATTGTCATGGACAGTCAGTCTACCAAAGAAAAGAAATAGTTAATGCTGTCCACTGTAATCAAGGAGAAAATAGTTCACGTATCAGAACTCCATTGATGTTTTAGTTCTTTGACAATTAAGGTAACTACTGTTAAAATTCAGTTCAGCTTCACTGTTATAGGTAAGGAGATGCTCCTCACAGGTAACAGTGTCAAGGCAGCTGTTTCAAGCATGTTCACCTGCATAGTCTGGTCCAGGTGAGTTAGTGATAGCAGCTCACAATAAATAGTTTGGGCTACTGAGATTAATACATGTGACTTTTGGTTAAAATTCTGTTAGTCAGCCTCACTGATAAAAAATTCACTGGATTACGGTATTTTTTGATAATCCTTTAAGAAGTCTTAAACTTACACACAAGATGAATGCTGGCTGTCAGGCTGGAGTACAACAGGTTTTTTAATAGTCATTTAAAATGCAGACCTTGACTAGTGAACACTAGTTCAATCATAACACATATTTGTACATTGCACCACTTAAATGTTTTCAGGTTATCAGTACCCACGTCTGTTCTCAGCCTTAATAATTATGATATTAATATAATTCAACCTATTAAATTCAGTAGGGTGTTCAGGATAATACGCACCAATCCCATTATGGACAGTAAAACAACACATTCAGCAAAATAATAAGCATCATTGAACAAAAATACCTACAACTTCCTAAATGTTTACCACCACCCAGGGTCTGCCGTAGTTGGGGACATAGTCCCTTCTCCTAGCAAGGACTTGGAAAGACCCTCCTGGGGAAGGTCTCCAAGTCTCCCTTGAAAAAGGGGGTCCAGTTTTTATAAGATCAAAATTACAATTCAAAATACTTGATTTCATTTTTTAGGAAAGAAACACCTGGGGGGTTTGATGGTATATTTCCCTTGCCAGGCAGGGTCACAGCTTGGCCAGACCCAAGACCTTGGCTGGGAGGTTTTCCCTAACATATCTTAAAAACAAACCTCTATTAATATCTACTGAAAAAGTCTTCTAACATAAATAAGTTATGAATAATCAAAGGAGTGCACACAAGTAACATTAAATACTTTATGGCTGGATCCCAGTATGTGCCAGGCATTGAGTTTAAACCTTAGCAAAAATACACATTTAAAAAACAAGATGATGTTCAGATTTTGATTTCAATTTTGTCATATGTTACTAAATTTTGCAAATGTGTCATCAATATACTTAACAACATCCCTCTCAAGAATCTGCAGCTGACATAGTCTTACACCAATTCCAAAATGGCACCCTTAAAAAACATTAGCTTATTTCTATGTGGGTAAAGCTTAAAACTAATTAGCAGAATTAAACACCAGGATCTTCAGAAGTCACTTCCATGCATAGCTAAATGCTGCAAAATAATTTCTAATTTACTAAAGCAGATTTTCATTAGAGTTGTGTAGGTAAAAGTCTAGGTAATTTTTGTTAGTTCAGAGTTTAAACCAGTATCAAAGAAGATTTGGCAAACATCAATAATATTTAACAACTCACAGACATGGTCCTTAAATTCCCTAATGGCAGGAATTTCAAAATTTAGCTGAGCAAGCTGTCGGTTGTTTTTGCATTTTTCTAATGCTGGGAACTTCCTGGCTATGAATTTTTATGGTAATCACTTGTCTTGCTGTATCTGATTATCAATTCTTTGGAAGACATCACCAAAGGAGCCTTCCTCAATGAGTCCCAACTCGTTATCCAATTCCGGGTCTGCCCTGCACGCTGAGCACCCACACCACCAGAGGTGAGCAGGCCACAGTGGGGCTGCAGCAGCCAGGAAGGAGCCACCCACCACTCCCCACAGCTGCACTGTCCATGCCCCATGCCCTGCTCCCAGCACGGGGCTGGCTGCTCGGGGCCCCCCCAGGACTGTCGCTCTTGGCGTGGCCGCAATTGGTTCAGAGCTCTGCATCGGGCTCCTTCCAAGTCTTTAATAATGTTGGCAAGAGAGATTCCACCACTTCCCTGGGAAAGCTATTTGTATGATTCATATGATTAATTCTTAATTAATCTCACACTGACTTTCTTTTTATTTGGATGGTATTCCCCTAGAGCAACCTGTGCCCACTGCCTTTTCTGTCATTGTATAAACCATTATAAATACAGTATCTTTCTCTGAATATTCCTGGCACAGGAAGACCAGTTATGTCTCCACTTTCAACAACCTCCAAACCTCTAATCATGTTATGCTGGCTAATGAAGTGCTGAGCAGAATAAGCACATGCCTTGATCCAATGATTCTCTTCCTGATGCAGTCCATGACACTGTTTGCCTTCTTTTACACCGTATTCTACCACTAGCTCATATTAAGTTTGCTGTCCCCTAGAACCCACAAGTGCTTTGCAGCAGAGCTATACCTCAGCCAATGTGTTCCCAGCTATTCTGACACTAAGTTTATTCCATTTGAGATGCCGTTCCTATTTATTTTTGTTAAAATTCATGCAATTCTTGTTGGTCCAATTTTTCAGCCTCTCAAGGTTTCTCAGAACAAATGGTGGCTCCTCCTTCCCAGACGTCTCCCTCTCCTTCCACTTTAAAGTCATCTGCAAACTCAGGGATGGTTCAGTCCTATCATTAAAATATTTACAAATATACTGAATCGCACTACCAGACCCAGCACCAACTTTCAAGGAACTCCACTTCAAGGACCACGAATATTTTGACTTTCAGCCACTAACATCACACTGCCCTATGATCTCTAGAGACGCGACACCTTTCAAAATCCATACGTCTAAATTGTAACTTACCAACTTGTCTACAGGAATGCTGGGGTGAACATGTCAAGTGCCTTTTTAAATTCAAGGTACAGAGCATCTATAACTCTTCTTTCATCCACAGAAAAAGTGGTTTCAACAGAAAGCATCATGCTTGTAAAGTACAATTCACCCTTAATAAATCTGAGCTCAGTTTTCCCAGCCATTTTCTTTCTTGTTTTTCACATTCTTGGAAAAAACTTCCACAAACACTTGTTCCACAACTTTCCCCAAAAATGTAGTGAGACTGAAAGCTTTGCATTTTCCCAAATTTTCACTTCTGTAGATGGGTAGAATATTTGACTTTCCAGACACTTAAGCCTTCAATGACCTTTCAAATAAGATAGATGGTTGACCAATTCAGATGCATCCCACCAAATTCTGTTCATATGTATGTGTCCAACTGCTACAGCTGGATCTTTACTTAGTCCTACTCTAACAGTGTTTTGCTGTTAACTTTGCTGCTCCTTCTTGGCATAGAAACTTGGGACCTGAACTTTCCCATGCAGACGAAGGCAAAGAGAAAATTGAATACTTCTACCTTTACTGTGTTGTCCATAATTAAGCTGTCAGACCCATGCAGCAGTAGACCTACATCTTCCTTGATCTTATGTTTAGTACTAACATACCTACAGGTTTTTTTGTTACTCTCGTCACCTGCCAGTTCAAACTCCATCTGAGCTTCTCCCATCCTAAACATATTTCTACATAACTGAGCACTTTGGAAGTCTGTCCCATTTTCCAAGGTATAAACATATAAATATAAAAATCCAAAAATATAAAAAGGATATTCAAGAGATTAGAATATAAGATTTTTTTTCACAATAAAAATGAATATTGAAATCTAAGTGTTTAAAAGGGAAAGAGTGCACTAAAAAAACTTAGAACGTACTGAGTATTCTATATTGTATTCCTAAATATTTTCAAGATTTTAGATTCAAACTGACTCTCCCAATACTTTTAAATCACTTACTATCTCAGAATATTAAGAAATGAAATATCTTTTCAGAGAGATCTGAAAGTTAAGGACAAAAAGTGAAAAAACATACTAAAATATCTACCAAAAAAAGAACTCCTAGCAACTTGCTTCTGAGGATCAGCTTCTTTTAGGAGTACTACTGAAAAGGAAGATCTTACAAAGCAGTACAACTTACTCTACATTTTCTGTGCTCTGAGATCTTATATTTAGATTTGAAATCAAATGTGCATGTAACATGTAAAATTTATATCAAAATATCATTTCCTCAAACAACAATCTGTAAAATAATAATGTATTGTTAAGACCTGGCTTTGCATAACTTTTTGTTTGGTTTTGTTTTGTTTTCTAATTCCTTAAGGATTGATTAAAAAATAAGATTCACATTGCTGCAGAGTACCTTGAAACTTTTTAATGAGGAAAGAATCTCACAACATTTATTCTAAATTTCTTCAAACTCTCACATGTTCTCATACTTAATTTTTCCTTTATATTTATTTCTTAATTTGAAGTTAAACAGACATGAACACCACTTCTATGTAGCAAACATGACTTGGGTCTCTACATTTTAGTGCATTTCTGTTGTGGTTTAAACCAAGTTGGCACCTAAGTATTCCATACAGCCACGCACTCATTCCACCTCCCATGTCAGTGTGATGGGAATGAGAATCAGGAAAAGAGTTGAGATAAGAACGATTTAATAATGAGAGTAAAATATGAATAATCATTTTCATAATGACAACAACAGCAGCAACCGATATAACAAAACAGAGAGAGAAAAATGAAAGCCAAGGAAAAAAGCCACATGATGTACAATAGGCACTACTCGCCCCACCTGCCTCCCTACAGCAATCAGCAGTGCTCAGCCAAATGCTCCCAGTTTATAAACTGGGCATGATATCCCATGGTAGGAAATATCCCTTTGGCCAGTTTGGGTCAGCTGTCCTGGCTGTGATCCCTCTCAGCTTCTTGTGCACCTGCAAAGCCTTTGGCTTAGGGTAAGCACTACTTAGCAACAACCAAAACATCGGTGAGTTGTCAACATTATTCTCATACTGAATCCAAACAACAGCACTGCAACAGCTACTAAGAAGAAAAATAACAAAAAACACGTAATGATTTCAACAAAGGTAGGAGACAAAAAACACAATGGCAAAGAAATCAGTAATACACCACAGAATATTAAGCAAGTGCTTAAAATCTCATAGGAAATGGAATGGAGAACTTCAAAAGTTACATAGAAGTATGTGGAACTCAATTTTCCACATGCACAAAATTCTTAGAAAGTCAGCAACTAGCAAAGATCCAAAATTATTTGAAACTAATATAAGTAAGGGCACGTATGTTCATGGGCACTAGGAAGATATTTGAGTATGCAACACATATGGAACCAAAAAAGCAAAACCAGACAGTAACACAAGATTCAGCTTTAACAGTGAATTCATATACTAAGATCAGGTTCTGAAGTGCCAAAAAGCTATAAACAAACAGTCGCTGGCTGAAAACACAGCCCTTGGCCCTATGCCTATCTAATTGGGTTATGTCTCAGCCTTTGGTACTGTTACACAAACATACTAAGGAGATTATAACATATTTTTCATAATTGCCTCTTAAATATCACTTTATCTAAGAAATTAGTTCACAATATATGGTTAAAGTATTTTTCATAACTTAAGAGAAAGCCCTTTCATAACTTAAGAGTAACCACCTCCTTTCAGTTGTAGCCATTTGCTTTACTTAAGAACAACCACCAATCCTGCTGCACACCTGTACAGACACAAATTTTTGTAAACATCACTTGAACTGCATACAAAGGAAAATGCATTTACATATAATGATAATAAAAAAGCAAGTTGTATTGTAAATTTCAAAACAAAATGGGAAAGATGCTCACTGCAGTATTTTAGTGGACAGAAAAACAGTTTGGCATGAAGGCTGCCACATATATTTCCATAAGAAAGCAATTTAAATTAATAAAACCCATTTTTTTCATTATATTCCTGAAGTTATCTAAATGCAGATATATGATTTTTAAGCCAAAGTGGATATTGATATTCTTCCATGTAAGATTGGCTATCATAATTTATTATGATATCTGCAGTTTTTGCATATATGCCCTCTGTGTTATAGAAACATTCCTGAGAACCATCCAACTGTGAAAAACAAACAAAACGTCTGCAACTCCTATATATTTAAGCCTGTGGCAAGATGCCAGTCCTAAACATTCCCTGTGGTAAAATGGCAGCACTATAGCTCCACTGTAAGTTATCTTACATATCTTGCAATAATTTACATGTAGATCAGCATATTTAAAGCACTATCTGCTGTATCAGTTCTCTTAAATAGGATATTTCAAAGGTACAGCTTCAGAGATTGAGGAGGAGGGGTCGTCTATTTTTTTTTTCCTTTAAACTCTTGAATTTTGAGGCTTTCTGAAAGGCTGAGGTGATATTTCACACAGGATTCCACCTAAAATCCAGGAGTCCTGAATATAAACACCTAATTGCATATTTAAAGGGTCGACAATCTTCTTCCAACACCTATGCAAATTAAGATCAGCCACAGATTAAAGTCAGCTAGCTATTTTTCCATCCTGTGCATCCAGCTCTAAATTTAGACACATACAGCAATATTCCTCCTGCTAACCTCTTCAGCTGAAAAAAAAAAAAAAAAAAAAAAAAAAAAGACAGTTTACACCTCACACATATTTCCTGATCTCATCTTCCTTTGCAGAAGCAAGGAAAAAAAGAATCATTATAAAGACACAAACCTCATCTCTTAAAAATAAAGTCAATTTTTTTCCAAACACCAATCAGCTTTCTCTGTGAAACTTTCATCATCCAGTCCCTATTCTCTTACAGTTCTTACTACAACAGGACTTCCTAAAGTTTCCTCCATGAAACATGAAAAAGACCAGTTGTGCTGCTTTTGGCTGGGGTAGAGTTAATTTCTTTTCTTTTCAGCTGGAATGGGGCTGCGTTTTGGATTTGTGCTGAGCACATAGTTGATAATACAGAGATGTTCTTGTTATTGCTGAGCAGGGCTTGCACAGAGCCAAGGCCTTTTCTGCTTTTCATACTGCTATGCTGGTGAGGAGACTGAGGGTGCATCAGAAACTGGGATGGAACACAGACAGGACAGGTGACTACAACTGACCAAGGGGATATTCCAGACCATATGACATCATGCTCAGGATATATACTGTGGTGGAAGGAGGAAAGGAAGAACATTTGGAGTGATGACATTTTTCTTTCTAAGTCACTGTCACACTTGATATGGCTCTGCTCTCCTGCCGAAGGCTGAACACCTGCCAGTCCATGAGAAGTGGTGAATGAATGCCTTGTTTTAGTTTTCTTGTGTTTCTTTTGATTTCCCATTTAAACTCTCTTTATTTAAGTCCATAGGTTTTCTACCTTTTACTCTTCCAATTCACTCTTTTTTTTCCACTGGTGAGAGCACAAGCAAGCAGTTGTGCTTAGCTCCTAGCTGGGGTTTGAACCACAACACCAGTACTGGTGGAAAAGTACGATGACAGGACAGTTACATGTTTCCAAATAGTAAATTAAGACATTATTTTTGATTCTGTACTAAGTCTCAGTTCTGATTTCTGTCAGGCAGGCCAATAAATCAGGACTACCAGAAGACCAGCACAAAGGTCGCATAAGTTTTGATTCTCAGATGGTACAGAATCAATGGAGAAGATCCAGAAAGAGCAAATGGTGGTAGCAGTAGTGAACATCAACTGGTAAGTTGCTAGGAGCCCCAACCATGGGCCTTGAAAACAACCAAATCATGACAAACTGGTGTGCTTCAAGCTTAGAGTAGTATCTTATAAAATATCCCAGCTACAGGACAAGATCATGTGTTTACAACTCACATAATGGTAAAGATAAATATCAGCATTTAATAAAAAACAATGCATGTTGCAATCATGCATCACGGAGCTTTTTCTTAAAAAAAAAAAAAAAAAAAAAAAAGTAAAGCTTTTTCCTACAACACTTGTATTTCTACATTATTTCCACAACAAGCATTACAGAAGTACTACTTCTTTAGACATTGTGGTAGTCTGAAAATTCAACTTCAACTTCCCCAAACAACTTTTCATTTTCAAATTCAGCCTTCACTAGGTGAACTTCTATATTAAACAAAACTGAATTTTTAAATAGCAAAGTTTCAGTTCAAATTCAGTTTAAATTCTGAACTGAATTCAGAATAGCAAAGTTCAAGCTAGACAACCATAACAGCTGTATTTTTACCCTACTCTTTACCTTCAAATTAATGGTGTAATTATTACTTGTGATTTCTATTAATACTACATCTTCGAAAACAAAATCCTCTGAAGAGATCAGCACCAAAGTTGTTTTTTTAAACCAAAAAATTGAACTAATTTATTTAATAGAAAATCATATATGGCAATTCTAACACTACCACTGAAAAAAATAGCATTGATGTAGTACCACATCTAATTCGTATAAATTGCAGTAGTCTGCTAACATCTAATCCCTGTAATAACAACTGACACACAGTTTTCTACCATCTGATTCACAAGAAAACATTCCCAAAACTTGCTAATGGTGAGACTCTTAATCTTTCTTCTCAAACCTTAAATTAATATTCAGACCAAATATTCTTAGTAAATACTACTAAGTCTTTAAACTCAAAAAAAAATGATGAACACATCCAAAATTCTCAGCAACCTGTTTGCTCCACTTTGATTTCTAGTAAATTCAGTAATCAACAGAAAGACATTTCTTAGCACTATCACAGATGACTGACTCAAATATTTTGCATATACTGTACATCTGAGCATGGCAGATATGGGGTTTTAACATTAAAAGGAATCGATACTGATGGGTTTATCTTTTTTTATTAGCAATAAGTACAAAAATAGTTTACTAACAGCACACCCAGTTTTACGAGCTGAAAACAGAGAAGGAGGAAGTGTGCCGTGTGGAACAGAAAAAATTTCTTCTAAAGAAGTCCTAAAGTCAGTATTCTAACATAAATGAATATTTATGAAATTTAAGAAAGAAGGATCTTTTCCTGATAAAAACTATAGTTTGAACTGCTAGATCATTTGAATACAGATAAAGACATGAGTGAAATTATTTTTCTTCATTTTCTCTACTTTTCATTCCTTCCCTTGATTTCACAGGCATTACCCTGTGTATTTTTTTTTTTCCCAGTGCTTTGTATTAGTCATGATGGTATATTAGCTGTAAACTTCCCACAAAACTTCCCACAGGTCATGTCATTCAATGACACTGAATTGTCTGCTGCTATGCAGCAAGTGACACTTTCAGTGGAACATTTAAAGAAGCTGGTAAATAATACATATGGTACATGAAAATAAAGAAACCTTCTAAAGAATATCTGCAACAATAATCACATTCTGTCATCCCCAAACTGTTGTCCCCAAATTACAAAATAACCATTCTCTGCACACATCAGACTGCAAAGAAACTTGAAGAAAGACTTGAAGTAATGGCCTCAGAAAGACTGCATGAGGTGAAAGCTGAGTTTGAATACAAACCTTTTCAAGCTACACTAGGTAAGAAGAACACAGATTTTTGTGGGAAAACTCAAATGAGAGAAGAAGCACCGTCTGGGTTAAAGATATAGAGCTCAAATTCAGCCACTCTAGTTCTATTCAGAAAACTTAAATCCTAGACTTTAAAAAAAAAACAAAAAACATTCAAATTGCTGGCATTCCTGCAGAAACATCTCTGACTCAAATTAATACTAGAGCAGCACTTAAGTCTTCCCATTCTACACAGTAAAATGCGTTCTTCTGCATGAAACTAAGGACAAGTAAGTATTTGAGCCATGACAAGGAACATCTCTTAATTACCCTTTGTTCACACAAAACTCAGACATAAAAACTGCAGCTGCAATTCTATTTGTCAGTATACCAAGTTAAGCAGTTCACAAGCAGTACTTCCCCTTACTCCCAGTGTCCCCAAAGGCTTCAAACTGACTCAGAAAAGTAAATCAAACAGCTTGCAAATAGCAAAATTTCCCATCCACTGAATATATTTTCAGCACCAATATTACAAGCTGAATTATATTTTCTAAGGACTTGTTATTTTAAAATACTTCACAGATATTTATCTCTTCTATTTATGAAAGACCATCCAATAGACTTGTCAGCAAATTACTTTAGAGAAAGAAAGGAAAAGAAAAGGAGATCCAACATGGGAATATTACTTGCTGTCTGGAGGGATTTAAGAAATTATACAGATGGGTGATATTTGCATCCAGAGCTCAATTATGTAAAAACTATGTCCATCCATATGCATTCAGTAAGTTCAAGCTGGTGGCAAGAACCCCACAAAGAAATCTTAAAATATAAAAAAAATATTACTTTAGATCTAATTTTCTTATATCCTACAAAACCCTGATGCTTCACTATTAATATGAACTACATACATTAGATTGGAAGACGCTGAGGGAAATTGAAGACAACTAATTATCTACATGCTGACAGACAACAGAGAATAGAAATTTTCATTTCCTTGAAGTTGCAAAATAAAGCTTAATTCTAACTAAGAAATTAGATAAAAGAATGTAGAAGCAGACATACAGAACACTAAACTAGTAGCTGAAACCCAGTGGATAAACAGATAATGAGGAACAGAAGTGGTTTTTGTGGCAAAGTTATGTAACCAGAAACAACTGCGCATGACCTAAGAGAAGTTCACGGCAAAGTCATTGCAACATTAGGGGCACCCAGCGAATATAACCACCAGAGATTCCTATGGACAAGCCTCTACGATCATAAAAGGACTTCCAGTAGGATGCTAAAATATGCAAATTAGTTCTAGGAAAAGTGATGTTTATGGATTACCTAGGAAGTATGCTGTAATGAATATGTATGATCACGATGGAATAAATACCCTGTTGTAAAGTTTCATGACGTACATTCAATTAGAGGAAAAATCCTCCAAATGTGTCCAGACCTGCAATAAAGAATGCCTGCTTTCTAATACCTCAGATTGTGTTAGAAGTTCAGTCTCAGCCAACTTCAGTATTAATGCAACTTTTTATCATTAAATACATTTGGAGGAACTGCATTTTGTTACAACAGACAGATCTGACTAGAAGTCACAGCATTTATTTTACTTGTCTTATAAATTTGGTGCAAGACAACAACAGAGTTGCCCAATCTGTATAAAAAGAAGCACCCATGTATTCCCATTATTTAATCACACACATGGAATCAGTGCTTAACAAGGAAAAAACTAAAAATGTTACAAGGAGAAAATCAAAATAGAAACTTCAGAATTTCTTCATTTTCATATTACCTGTACTACTTTTAAAAATACATTTTTAATGTTTTCATAAATTTTAAATGTTCAAAACAAATGTCCATAGATTGCACATTAAAAAAAAAAATCTACATATAAAATTCAAACCATTTTCACTATGTACAGGTCTCTACATTTTCCTACATAACTCCATGAACATGTTATAATGGTGATGTTACATATGCATATATATATGCAACTCCATACTCCATTTATGTAAATTCAGTTGCTTTTTTCTCCTTCAGTTTTCAGGAGCTACACATTTAATTTAGATGCTACAAAAAAAAAAAACCTTTTACTGCAGTAAATATCCAACAAAGGTATTCTTAAAGTAAACAAGTGTCAGCTGCAGGCCAAGACGAGAGTAAAAAATTTTAATTATTGAAAGTTTATCTTCATATTTGTGGCAATTAACATACATATATATAACTGCATTGTGTCCAATTCTATGCCATTTATAAAAGTAGATGTGAAACTGACTGTTGCAAACTGTCCTAAGATGAAAATGTTATAGATTCAGATACATCTAAGTACTTCTGCTATATGTCACTTTTATTCACTCTTTTCAAAAGCAAATGGAAAAGAATTCTTTACCATGTAATAACTATTTTTGCCATGTGTTGCGCACATGTATTCTATTTCCAGCACACTACCACCAAGCACATGAGATCAGATTATTTTTGCCAGCAGGTTTTCTCTGCCAAGGATATAAACGGCTAAGCAGGCTCAGTTCCCTCACCAATAAAGAAATCAGGTGCCATAGGCACTTAGTACTCCAGAAAAAAGTGTTACTTAGCTCATACAATGCACTGTGACAATCTGCCTCAGAAAATTGTGAAGAAAACTAGCATACTTTCTTCACAAATCAACATGAAAAATATCTGCAGATGTGAAATGAGCATTTCAAATGGAAGTGACTACTCAATTTGACTTAGTATTTATGGAAGAGACCTGGACCTTAGACACTGCAGCGGAAAGTCAAATATTCAGAGGTACATAGTAGAATCAAAGAGGAATTAAGTTCCTCATGTAAGAACAAATGCATTCACCAGGGCAGCACCAAATTTATCTTATCAATTTAGTATTGTCAGAGCTAATCAATAATCTGTAACTTCCTGTTAAAATGATCTTCACATGGTTTTAGTCCCTTTAAAACCATAAAGTTTTAAACCATTTAAACCATTAAATCATAGATGAGTGAGTTTAAGATCTGAAAAAAATATTGATCCACAAGCATGCTATTGCTCTCTTTTTAACTAAGATTTGAACAGTGAAAATTACATTAACTAATGTGGCTAGCCTCCACCATAATCATGTCAAAACGGCTCTTGTATCATGAAATCAGAGAATTGTTTAGACTGAAAGAGACCTTCAGGATCATGAAGTCCAATAATTTACCTTGCCCATGTCCCTAAGTGTGATAGCTACACATCTTTTAAATACATCCAGGGATCTTGTTGGGACTCAGTCAATTCACTCAACTCCCCTACTAACCCGTTACAATCATCAAACCATGAACAACATGCTATTACAAAAAGACAGAATTCTACCTAATACAATTCTCTGTATTTTCCAGGCAATTATGTAAAACTCTATTTCAAAATATTCAAAGGTGTCTTGGAAATCTAAAAGTGTATTTATTACAAAAAGTGAAAGAATTTGAAAAGATGAAGTTCCTGGATTGTCTTAAGGCCAGTTATGATACTAACCCAGCTCTCAAAATATCTGATAAGAAGAAAAAAAAAAAGTGAAAAATTTGATGTTTTCAATCTTAAATATAGACAATTTTTTCTCTATTCCAAGATTTGAAATGAAAAGCTTAAAGCTAAACCACATTGCTAATGAAGATCCAAAAGAAAGACAGACAAACAATATTTTGTGAATCAGGAATATATCCCAAATTCATGATCCAATACCTAATATTCTAAGGTGCTACAATTCCAGACTCCAAAAAAAAAATGCAATGTGAAGCAGTGAGAATAACAATACCCATAAATCATCTCAGAATTTCTCTAACTGCTAACCATGAAGGGCTAGAAGTACAGAAAGAATCTTTTTCCAAAACCCAGGTTTTGGTTTAAAAAAAGCTAAGGAGTACCTCATTAAACACTAAGTTCTTAACTAAGAATACACCACTGTGTTCTGAAAATAGAATGGGGGAAAAGAATAACCCTCTAGGGCTGTAACACCTGTCAAATAGGCTTAAAGTGACTTCAAGCATCCCTCTACCAAAACTAAAACAAGTACAGTAAAAGGTTGGTATTCATAACCATACAGGATATTTTTGGAACTAATCCTGCTAATGATTCCAGATTTCATTTTTCATGTCACGCAAAGCCATAGTTTTGTACTGCTTGACTCTGGATACCAGGTAAGCCCCCATTCAGTTGCTTTTCCACTGCACAGCAGGATGGAGAAATGAAAAGAACCATACAAGCAGAGGGGAGGGAGACCTTGCAGGTTGAGATAAAGGCAATTTAGTAAGTACAAAGGGAAAAAACAAGAAAACAAATTATGCAAAAGCAGTCATTCCCCACCAGCAGACCAATGTCTCTCCAGTCCTGAACACGGTCTATTTTGGAAAAACAACTACCCAAGTTTACCACTGAGTATGATGTCATGTTATGGAATATCCCCCTCCTCAATTCACATTGTGCCAGCTGTGCCTTGCCCCAGCCTCCTGCTTACCCTCAGCTGACTGCCTGGCACAGTGAGAAGCATAGTGGACCTTGATGTTGTGCAAGAACCATTCAGTGACAACTATGAAACACTGGTGTCTTTTCAACACTGTTCTGGTCACCAATCCATAACAGCACCATATGGGCTGCTACATGAGACATGAACTCTAAACATGCCCAGTACAAGTTTTGAAGATAAGACCACTAGTAATTAATGCATTTTTTGGTGCACATATAAACCACAGAGGGAAAAACTCATATACTTCAAAATAGCTACGGACAGATACAGAAATCTAAAAGCTGATATATACAAGGATATCAGAGGACTCATCTGAACTGCCCTGTGACTTCAAAGAGCTTAAAGATACCAACAATGACTACATAGTTATTCCTGTAGATTTAGATATCAAATTAACAATATTTAATACACCTGCAGGTCACAGACTATAGCTTGCTTAAAGATGACAAATTATACCCCAATACAAATTTTTCTGAACAGGAGAATCTCAGGAAGACTTTACTCACTTCCATGGAAACAAAACTGTTCAAATACAGCATCCAGTCCACTAGTCTACCTTACCAAACAAAAGACTTAGCAGCACAGAATTCCAGAGTCCTCTCTCTTTGATCCACACACAAACATCAGAAGCTGTTTTCAAACATCAGAAGCAGGTTTCCAGTTAAGTCTTTCTTTACAATCGTCAAGTTCATCTACACATCTCTAACATGTAAGCAATTACAGGAATTTCTTACATGGTGTCACGTATGCCTACAGTCTTCTAATTACATGCTTCAACAATACAAGATAAAAAAGGAGGAAAAAAAAAAGCATGATGCATGTGAGTACCTATACATGAAATTCAATGCAACTCCCAAGCACTCCAAGGACTATATTCCAAAACTCAAATCCAACTGTAGCAACTATATGAAACAGAGGAATTTATCTACTCGTACAACCTAGGAAATATAGGTTTGGATAGATCTTAAAAAAATAGTATAAAAAAAACCTTTTTTTAATCAAAAATGAAAGGCATTGCACTTGCAGCACATACACAGCCATTAAAGATACATTCCCAAGCAGCAAAAACTGCAACAAGCCAGTGACATCACCAAAGACATCGGAGGAGCAAACTCTTGAGAAATATATTTTAAAAAAACCCAAACAAATACAAAGGAAAATCCTTTGATTATTCCCAAAATATTTACATAAATTATTTTAAATATTTTATATCCAGAAAGCACAGCCTCTTTATAAGAGCAAATGGAGAAACAAGTGGTCCAACCTTCTAGGGCCACTGCAGAACACAGTTTTCCCAATATAAAATCTGCTGCATCATATGGTATCTTTTCCATTTAAATTTATAGTCTGTTCTGGTATAGCCACTCCAGAAAATATTTCACTGTTTGAAAACTCATTATAGCTATATAAGTAAGATCTGTATGTGTTTTTCACTGTTCTAGGTAGTCAGGAGAGGTACTCCAGTGAGGTATCTTCCACTGCTTCATAATCATCAAGATGTCGCTTTTATTTAAATTCTGGGATATGCTAAAGTTGCATATCCCAGATATTCATGGTTCCTGCCTGTGTCAAGTTTGGACAACAAGTCACTACAAATGTCTGCTCTGGAGACTTTTTATTATTTCTGTAACAATCCAAAAGATCTAGAGCATTGCATCAATTTCAAGCATTGCAGGAAACTTTAGTTCTCCAGCTGTTCAGGATCAGACATGATTTACTTATTTGTAAGCTATATGGTTATACTTATTTTCATTAATTAAATGACTTTCAGTAATTTGGTTATAAAAGTCTTAGCTCTAAAGTTAGACTCCAATCCTTAATTTACCATTATAAAAAGTAAGTTACATCCCCAAAATTTTTACTCAACATAATATAAACAAGATGTAGGAAGGCAACCCAGCTGTTTTTCCTTCAGACATTTGTCTCCCTATGTTTTCTGTACAACTACTCAGAGACTACCCTGAGCATGATCCTGACTGCCATATACAGAGTCCAAACAAAAAAAAATATGTTATCACCAGTATATTTATTTGTAACTACTTCTCCAGACATAAAAAAATTACTTTTACCATATATTTCAATTTAACAATTTTAGGCATTCAATTTGATCAATTTTTTTCCATGCTTTTATAATTTTTCATAGCTTTAGGAAAGTCATTCCCTTTCTTGTTACTCTCCTCTAGATAAAGAACTAACCAAATAGCACTACCTCAGAAATATATCTATGACCTAGAACTTAATATTTTTAGCATTTTAGGTGGCTATCACTGATAAAAAAAATATTTCTATAAAATACCACATTAATTGTGTGCATTTGTTGTAATGGACTAAAAGCCTAAGGCAATTTGCTAAACTTCTAAAAAAGATTTTTTTTTTAATATATTTTTTAATCAGCAGGTAAAACACACTCACTATATTCTCCAGTAGCCAAAGATACACTTTAATCCTGCTTGTATACTTCCCAGAACACATAAACCAGCTGAATGACACCAAATATAGTATAACCTTCTGCTGCTCAAAATGAGTTCTAAAGACAGATATCCATCTCATAAATAATCCCAGTTAATAATCACATTTCCAGTGACTGAAGTAGGTGCTGTATTTCTACATAACTGTGTTACAGAGTCCAGCCTTTGGTATATCCAGAGAACCAACTCAGACAGATTTGGATCTTTTTAGTCAATTTTAAGTAATAGCATGGATCTCAAATTCAAGATGGCTTCAATCTTATTGAGGAAGGAAAAAGAATGCTTGTATCATTAGAATAAATAAACTTTTACATTTCCATTTTTTTAACAGATGTCACAAGCCACAGAAGAGAAGGAATGGTCAGATGTTGTTTCCCCAGCTTGAAAAAGCAAATCTCAAAAGTGCATCAATCAAGGAAAAATACTGCTAAAAAGATGACTCTCTAGCTGGAGCCCACAATTTATCTTTCACTAATGGCCTGCTCTTAAATTTATTTTTTTATTTGTATGCACAAATCACAGTAAGCTACGGTCTACAGCTTAATCAAGACCAAAAAAGGAAGAAAAACAGCATAGAAATATCCACAACTAGCATTACAGCTATCGAATTACCAGAAGCTTTTTTTTCTTCAAAGCTTTATGCTATGGTAATATTAGCTATGAATTAAGTTGTCTTTTACTTCACTAGGCCCTTAGAAATCTTTGACACAGGAGACAAGTACATGCTGGTTGAAAGTACTTTCAATTAAAAATGTCTGTATTCAGTGAAACAATGGAATCCCTCTCAGACAGAAACACAGTATTTCTATAAATTGCTCCTAATAGTAAAGGAGTAACTAAACTGAAGTTGTCATTAGAGAACTTCATAACTAGAGAAGGACAAACAGTATTTCATACACAAGTCTTTAGAGCACACAAGGTAGGAAGACTGAGTCATCTAAACAGAAGCCATACACAAGCCTTAAGAAAAAAATCCTGCCCCTCAAGTTAGGAATAGAAAAAATAACCAAGAAGTTATAGATTTAGTCTTTTCTGTTGAAGTTATTCCTCTTTAACTTCTGAACCATACTTATTACACAGCTCTGGTCACTATTCACTCAACTGGAGAAAAATCTTCCTGACTACTGTTACTTTAGACCATTTTTACACAAGTTCCTCTGAGACTTTATGTAACCAATCCGCCCTCAATTCATAGCTCTTCAAGAATAAAGGTCTTCCCTCAATCTTACTTTGAAAAATCCATAATAACTGGATGTATAGGTTAACGTCGGCTCTCTGCCAATTCCTCTCTTCAGTAAGACAGGGAAGAAAATACAATTAAAAGCTCGTGGATCAAGATAAAGACAGGGAGATCACTCACTTGCTACCATAATGCAAAAAACAGACTGGACTTAGGAAAGATAAATTTAATTTATTGCCAATAAAAGGTAGACAGTGAGAAACAAAAACCAAAATTAATCCATCTTCCCCCCACCATTCTTCCTTCCTTTTTTGCTGGTTTAACTTTGTTACTAACTTCCCTACCCCTCCCCACCACTGTGCAGAGCAAACGGGAGGGGGAATGGGGCTTGTAATTCAACCATAACACTTCATCCCTGACACTCTTCCCTCCTCACTCTTTTATCCTGATCCAGCATCCAATCTCTCCCCCACAACACAGTCTTTCCCAGGACTTCCCACAGAAAACACAGTTCTTCAGGAACTGCTTCAGTGTGGTCCTTTCCACAGGGCACAGGCCTTTAGAAACAGACTTCTGCAGCATGGGTCCCCCACGGGCCACAACTGCCAGAGCATCTGGTCCTGTACAGGCTGCTCTCCCACAGGTCACAGCTCTGCCAGGACCCTGCTCCTGACTGGGCTCTTCATGGGCTGCAGCCTTCATCAGGATGTGTGCACCTGCTTCGGCATGGGGTTCCTCATGGCCTGCAGTGTGGACATCTGCTCCAGACTGGTCCTCCATGAGCTCCAGGATGACAACCTGCTTTGACAAGGTCTTGTCTTTGGGCTGCAAGGGAACCCCTGCTTTGGCACTTGAAGCACCTCCTCCCCTTCCTTGCTGCTGATCTGGGGGTCTGCAGGGCTGTTCCTCTTCCATTTTTTTCCCACTCCTCTCTCATGGCTGCTGCACATGGTTCTTTACAATTTCTAATATATATGTTGTCACTGAGGTGCCACCAGCATCTCTTAAAGACTCAGCATTGGGGAGTCATGGGTCTATTTTGGAAATGGCTGCAGCTTGCTCTGTCAAGTACCAGGATAGCTCCTAGTCTTTTCTCAGAGAGGCCCACGTGAACTAAATACATGAATTTAAAAGCTCTAGTCCCAACTGGAGAAAAACTTTCAGAAAGCTGAACAAATGAAAACCAAATTCTATCATCTTCTCAAGTAAGGCATTGCACCAACCAATAAGAAGACAAACAACTGATTCTTAGCTTAAAATTTCCTAGTTGATTAGATGCTGATTTGAAGACTGCACTGTTGAGCACAGTACCACCCAATTTCCTATCATATTCCTCGTGCCTGCTTCTTCATCAGGAATGGATCAGTCTTCTGTAAATCAAAAAAAATGAACATTGTTAGATTTTCATATTCTTACTGAAAATCCTCCTGGAAAAATTCCTTTTTGCATTTTTTAGCTCTGAAAAAGTCCTCTGTCATTCCAATTACTTCTGAAATTTAGCATGTGTTGTCAGGTAGTAGAGGAGCATTTGGAGTTAGATGACTAAGGTACTTCCAAAAGAAAGGTACTTAAACTGGTACTTTAAATGGTTTTTCTTACTCGGATTTTTTTCTGTATATAGACTAGAGGATCCCACCACAATCCTAACTGCACTCTCGACTGGCTCAGTTATTCAACACGTTCTTTAGGAAATAATGACAGGAATTAATAATTCCAGAAAGACAACATCAAAATTAGGAAGCAAAATCATCTACCTCAGACAAAGCAAGATGTAGAACCCAAATGTAACAGGTGACTGTGCACACTCACAAGACAGAGCTGCCACATGGCTGACCAACCTAACATATTTCATGTCACCGATGATGTCCTAGTAGAAATGCAACTGTTGTTGAGTCCAATAGTCTACAAGCAGCTAACAGCACTTGGAGTCTGAACACTGGTGAAAACTTGGAATGAGAAAGAGGAAAGAACCTAGCTACAGTCTACATCATAAAGCATTTATTGTGGGGAATGAAAGGTACATGCAGCAACAGAAATATTCAGAAGACACTAAAATATTTTCATGTGTGATCTGAAAGCTTAAGAGGGAAGAGTGGAGTAATACACAAAGTCTTTTCTCAGTTTCTGGTGCAGGAGCTGAAATCTGGAGAACCAAATATGGTCTGGTAAAGTATACACTCCTCCTTGCTTACGTAACAGAAACTGCAAGAAAAAAGGAGATTACACCCACAGCAATACCTCCCTACTACTTCTGCTAGTTCTATAAAAGTAAGAGTAGGTCAAGTATTTGAGAGCTATTATGAAACTCCTCTACTCCTCCATATCAAAACCTCCTAAACAAAGAAGTCCTCAAGGATCTGCTCTACCAGGCTTGTCTGCTTCATAAACTTCTGTCAGAAAAACTGCACCAGCTGGAAGTGGCAGCCGTGAATCAAACTCCATATAGCCAATTCAGCTCTGATGGAAACAAAATTTTGATGTAGACAAATTATGCCAACAGGAAAAGCATTTGGGTTGGCTTTACTCATACCACAGATTCAAATAGTGAATTTTTTCTGGCACAGAGATTTCTTCTGCTTTTCCAAGAAGGGACTTTATTGGCCAAGCTGCACTAACTTTTAGGTCAAAGTGGTTTAAAGAGCTCAAATACCAAAATTTTTCAAACTATCTTGAAAGCCTGTTACAACAACAGCAAAAAGTTAACTGTCTGTATTCTGATATGTCTCAAAGATTTTTGAAATAAGGTCTCCAAGGAACATTTTTCAAATATGTTAAATAAAAATTGTTCCAAAGCTTGCTCTCTTTGTATGCACACATATACAAAGCAAATAACCCATCATCCTCACAACCTCTATTTCATATAGTCGAGCTCGTTTTGCAAAAACAATACTGAAGACAAACAGTTCTAAACAATTAAACTCTAAACACAGTCACCAGAAAAGTCTCAAGAAGTTACAAGGGAAAGCTCTCCTAACTCTCTCATGCAAATCAAAATCCAGAAGCAGCGTCTTCCTCTAGTCCGTTTCTTCTTTAGGAGATAGTAGGATTTTTCTCAAATGCAGGGAAACTGACAACAACTCGCATGTGGATTTTTAAGAGAAATTATCTCTGACTGGACTCAGACAGAAAGAGTTAAGCAAATGTCTTGGTTGTTCAGGCACCAGAGGTACTATTCTGAATGGTAAAATGATAGCAAAGGGTTTTATTTATTAGCATGAGCTGCAAATGGAACCAACGGACTATGGGCCAGTAAGTTACTACCTGAGACAAATACATGAAGAATATATTTTTTTTAATGCCTTCTTGACCAGACACGAAAAGAGGGATGGAAGAACAGGACATTACCAAGAAAAACAACAATACAAGGAACAGCAAGCAAAAAGTTAGAAGGAAAATAATATAATCAGAATCTGTGGTTTTCATCAATATAATCATCAACACATAAAACTGTTTAAAAGGAAAGATTATTACTTGATCCCATAGTTTTCAATTGCAAAATATAGCATAATCCCTATTTCACTACATCAAACTTACTGACAAGAGTGGGTGAGATGGGAAAAAACAGAAGAAAGCAGGAGACCTAGAAACATGCAGCAGTCTTCAGCTTCAGCAAAAACATATCCAAAAGTAGAATTCTATAATAACTAGAAGTTATATAAATATTGTCTCAGCTTTTATTCAAAGCCTTAGAAAACTGAACAACAAAAGCTTTAAGGTGCAATTTCAGCTTGTTCAGTTCTTGGGACCAAAGCCATACCCAAATACTCTCTGAAAACAAAAAAACTACTCTTGAAGTATTCTATTTGTACCTTTTTTTTGACCTCATGTAGTCAAAATCAGAAGAAGCTCTAAGACTGTTTCCAGAATGACTCTGATTGAGCAGTGAGGTTGGACCAGATTACCTCACTGAAATCTCTTCCAACCTTATCCATTCTGCAAACACACCAACACAAAATTAGATTTTGCAACAACTTGTGGACACTGCCTCCTCTCTTCCTCACAACACTGTATCACCCAACACTATTATGCAGACTTACTTCTAGAAGTATTTTGAGGATGAAAAAAGCCTAAAAATCTGCTCAGAAAAAGTACCTCAGCAATATCACTAATATACATATGTCAAAATTATATTAATAATGAACAATCAAGCTATTCAAACTGTCTATGTGAATGTAATCTGGCTCCTTGTGTGAACTCAGTACAACCCATGATTACTTGACCACAGACATTTTACCAACAGGACATCGGCCTTATTCCATGCATAAGCCTATGCCTTCCTAAATAATGGAACATTGTCAGGAAATAAAAAGACTCCTTTACAGACTTACCTACTTTGGCTGCAGAATGGTGCAAGTACACAGCTTTGACTTACATAGGCCAGGACTGGTCATACATGTTCACTTCAAAAAGACCAATACTTTACTTATTTGATTTCAGATGTAGAAAGAAAGGAGTCAAGAAGTGACTCAGTGCCAGAGCATTTTTAATGGAAGCACAAGAAACCCTTACAGACATAATTACTCTAAGACATAGCCTATACATAATCATAGACACCCTTAACCCCAGATATGCAAGGCTTTGATTTCTGGGCATCCCTTTTGATCAGTGCTAGAGCATTAATGAGGAGCTTTCCACACCCATGGATGCATAAAGTATTAAAAAGAAGACACAAAGAAAAGAGTAGGTAAAGACTCAAAGCGAATTTTTATGCAGAAATGAAAGGATATGACTTCTGGCACATCTTTACATTCCTTTATAGAATTCTATTTTTGTCCCACTCCAATTTCACCATGTGAAAATACCATAATTTGAAATCATACCCAAATCTATATCAGTCATCAAAAGAGTTTAAATATTTTAATCATCCACACTGCTATTTTGAGAAAAATGGTTGTATGTCATGTTTTGTGGACTAGGCCTTAGAAGGAAACAAGACACTTGGCTTGTGGCTTTCACAGATATGTGTTGATAGCTAAGGAATGGCAGGATTTAATGATCTTGGACTGCATTCCACACATAAAAGAGAACTACATTCTAGGACAAAGTTTCCCAATACACAGGCTGTAAAACATCAGATGGTGGTCCAAAAAATAATCATAAAAGTGTATTTTTAAAAACATACATTCTCACACATATTAGCAAGAAAACATTATTGAGGAAATACAAAAAAATAAAAACATTCCAACCTAACTAAATAGCACTATAAGGCATAAGAAAGTGTGACATTTCACAAGATGATTCTTGCATTTTTTAAGGAAATTAAATGTTCTTGAAGTAACATAATCTCCTTTAACATTTAAGTTTGAAAACACTTTCTTGTGTTTTACTGAATTTCCTGAGTCCCCTCCAGAAACTGCTTTATTACATCCAGTATGTTCCTCTCCTCATCTTACTTCCCTAAGCCTTATTACATCCAGTATGTTCCTCTCATCTTACTTCTCCAAGCTGCTAACCTGTTTTCTTCCAGATCTCACTATGCTTCCTCTATTATTATTCTCTTTAGAGATACCCATTAAAGTCACCTACTGAAGCAATCCATCCATCCACTGCGCAATTTTTGTCTATTTTTATTAACAAGCTCTGCCTCAGGTATTCTGTTTCACTCTAAATTTAAGTTACCACTGTTTTGGAACATCCTTTATTTCACTTGTTCAGCTACAGGAATCTCCTTTCTTAGGACACTTGCTTTACCCATCACTTTTTTAAAATTAGAGACACCTAGTTCACACCCTATATCTACTCCCCAGGTTAAGATCCAGATATAGCTACCCAGCCCTTGTCTTTCACAGTCTTCTTTCCAGGACTAATTTTCCTTCCTAATGTCCTTGTATCTTCTCTATTGTTATGTCTTAATACATATTCTGAATTGCTTGATTTTCTAAGCCAGACAAATAAGCAGCAATAAGTATGTTAAACCTTTATACCAAAACAGCTCAGAAAAGACAGCTGTCAAAGAATACTGGAGACATACTTGGAGCTCGTAAGTACAATAATAGTAGCATACCTGAGATACTCTCCCTCAAAATCAATATTTCTGCTTTCTTATTTCCAATATACCACTCCTACAAAATTCAAGAACGTCAAATAAAAAACAGCTAAAAAAGCCCAACAGCCATCTTTTTATTTCTAGTACATAACATTTAACTTGAAACACCATTTGCATGTGTTGCTCTGATGCTTCAATCTTCATCAGTTTAAAAGCTACGGTTTTTTTCTGAGATGACTAAAATTTAAAACTTCTTGATTTAAAACGTAAAACTTGTGGTTTTAAACAACCTTTAAATTAAATATGCTGATTAATACATACCCATTTAACCAATTCATATGTATTACTAAGTACTGAATTGATTATTCCCTTTTTCCAAGACAACTATTTTCACAAGTCTTGTAAGTGACAAACTGTATCTGCATGAGAACAGGCTTACTAAAAGCCAGAAGAATTTTAAACCCAACTAAAAGTGCTTAGGTACATTACATATTTAAACACTGGAAAAACTATTTTGCATTTAAAACTAAACTGTTTATGTTATTTGGGCTATAAAGAACGACATTACATAAATTATCAGAAAAATAAAATTTCAGAACTGATCTCCTCTTTCTTGACAGTTCTATTAATGTATTAGAAAGAACAAACTGTTTTACTTCTGTTTTCTGTTTCAAATAGATGTAACTTAAATTTGAATAAAGTAAGAACTAGTTGAAACATTTTTAAATAAGAAGACTATTCACTTGATAGCAATAAAAGATACTGATGTATGAATTGATCTTGACATGTCAGCAAATTCTGTTTCCCAGCATCTGGTAGCTGAGACCTCTTGCTTTTCTGAGCACTTTGGCAAGATGCATGTACTGTTGGATACGTGGGCTGGGGTGTGTGCTTTTTGTTTTGATTTGTTTTTAATTTGAGACTATATTCAGCCTGCAGTAACATGCATATTCATCATGAAATTTTAAGTTTACATATGTTTCTTTAATTAAAAGTTAAATTTAATGCATTTAAAAGAAAGGTTTGATACGGCTTTCTACAAAGCCTCTTTATATGGCCTCAAATTATCTGCACCTTATTCTGACATACTTGCAAGAGTTTCTAGATCAATTAAATGATTTTTCACAATCATGGTTCAAAATTGTCTATTTTATATTATATATTTTGAAATGCTTTATGACACAGAAAGAATAAGCCCGGTATTTGATTTGTGTTAGCAATTGAAGAAAATAATTTTAAAATGTTTTGTTTGTTACTGAGACGAATATATGAAAATGACATGTTTCCTTGGAATCTGGGCTTTTTTTTTTTTTTTTTTTTTTTCTGCAATAAAAGAATATGGATTTCCAGCTTCTTAGGAAAATTAAATTTGCATACCAGCACAGAATATCCCCGGGACTTCACTCCGGAATACAACAGTTCGTACTTTCTTATCAGATTTCAAAGCATCCACAGCTTTTGACATCTACAGAGAAAAGGAGGAAGGGGGATCACCAAACACTTTTTAAAGTGCTTCATTCCAATATTTCACCTTTACAGTAAAAACTATTCTTGTCACTTACCATTTTTACAAGATTTTTGCTAAGTGCATTCTTGGCATGAGATCTGTTTAATCCAAGCACCACAATTCCTGGAGAGGAAAAAAGATCAAATCATTGTTACAATGTAGTGTAATATGTATCATCTATGTAAATTATTATTATTTTGAAATTATGCAAAAGGCATTGAGGACTGAAAAAAAAAATGCTAGTGTAATCACTACTGAGTTTCTGAAAGAAGATAAAATTATTTATTCTTTTCAATACTCAACAGAAATTACACTTACTTTAAGAACAAAAATAGGGCTCTAACATCATCATGTGGAAACAGTGCTTACAAAGGTTGAATGTAGAATTATACAACTGCATGCAAAAATTTCATGTTTGTGCATGAAGTGCTGACAAACCATCAGGAAAGATGCTTAATTGTAAAGCACGTATTTCCATACTTAGAGAGCCTATTTCCAGAGACTTTTTAAAGCATGAAGTGCTATCAGAGCAAAGACCAGCAACTCCGATACAGGTAAAAGGAAGTCATAAACATAGAAAGAATGCCACCAATGGGAAAAATTGTTTAAAAAGGAACAAAATCAAACAAAAATTCTCCCTGAAATACAAAAATCAAGATCAATGCTTGGTACATGGCTCCAAAGACACATTCACAGCTCCCTTAGTCCAGTTACAGATTAATTGTCTAACTGGCTGATTACCTGTGCATTGGTTTGGATGTTGTAGTAGAAACAAAAATTGTCTTTATTTTGCACCCCTCACCTTAACAGGCATGAATATCCAAGAGGAAAATTCTGAAATGTCTACTTTGGTAATGCCTAAGTTTACCACAGCTATAGCAATCTTTTAGACAATTACTGCCTGAACCCACACAACTGCCTGAGTTGAAAACACCAACACACAGTCCTGATCCTGCCCTGGTAGTATTTTATCAGTTAGGACTCTCTTCATGCAGAAAATGCAAGGATAAAGTGGAAAAAAGGACTAGGGCAAGACCAGGAATGAAAAGGAGAAAAGAAGCTCTGTCTCAAACAAAAATGCCCACAGTAATGCCACCAACCTATGATATGAAAAAACAGAATTCCAGAAATTTGGTGTTTGCCCAGGTGATTACTACTTCACCACTCAGCTTTAAATGTACAATCTTTGAATGAACAAGCATAGTTATGCTCTTGTACAGCCTTCTTTGTCATCTCAGTGCATACTGCTTCTTCTATTTCTGGAAAACCTGTTCTCCCTTAGGAGTGACCCATTAGTGTCTGAGCTCCCTTCCTCTCCTTCCTCCTGCATGTCTGTTGCACACACATGCACACAAGACAAGATTTAAAAGAGCTCCTGTTCCTTCTGTAGTTAACAATTTGAAGACAAAGTCTTCCATTTACCAGCTATGACTGTCATGATTCAAATAAAAATAATGTCAAATGCAGTAATAAAGCACACATGACCTTCTTGCACTTAAGGTACAGTCAATTATTACATATAGGAACCTCCTAATAGGGAAGTGGAGCCAGGTAAACCCAAATGACCTTCATTCCCTTGTTCTACAAGCCTGAATTCCCACGCTTATACCTATGGCTGGAGGTATTCATCAGGACCACCTGCAAAGGTTGTTACTCAGCACTTTACATAGGAATCTGTTTATATTCTGTTAAGCAAAAAGGAGTGGTACTGTAGCACTTTTCTTCAGCTGTTACAACTTCTTCTCCAGGAGGAGGATCACTCCAAATTCAAATATTCCATAAGTTCAACACAAGTAGATCAGGCAAAAGCATCATCCTACATCAAGCAACAAAAAGACCCTTCACCCTGACTTCACTTTGATTACAGGCACTAGAGATCCATGTTTGAATACACTAGAGACAATATTACCCCAAACCATACGTCAGTCAGGAAACAGCATCCTTTTCAGAAGCATGTGATACTTAGTGGCAGTAACACTTAATGACATTTGAATTTTTCTTCTCCCCACTGGAACCCAAAAACTGCTACTCCACCACCAACAACAGTGTATTCAGAAGGAAGCTCCACTTAACACTAAAGCACTTTAAAGGTTTTTTTTCCTACAAAGGAATCATCCTTGAAGAGAAATCATACAAGTCAATTTTTGCTTAGCAGTGTCGTATCAAGTCATAAAACTACCACTTCTGCTTCGTTCTACAGAAGTAAAACATAAAGATGGCACCCACCCAGCTGTTTTCATGTAAGTATAAAAAAACTATGTGCAAGAATTGCAAGAGGAAAAGTATAAAAGGTTTGCAAGGGATGCCTACATATTGCAGTGATATACATATACAAAAAACATGCTTTACAGTCACATTTGAATCATTATTGTTCTGATATGCCATTACTACAAGATCTGAGCATCCTGAGGACAGAAGGGACCTTGAAGATCATTTTGTTCCAAACCTCCTGCAAGGACACCTTGCACTAGAGCAGATTGTCCAGAGGCCCTTCCACCATGGCTCTGAACACTTCCAGGCATGGGGTATCCACAGCTTCTCAGGGCAATCACTTTCAGTCCCTAAAAGTAAAGAATTTCTTCCTAATATCTAAACTAAACCTGCTCTCTTTCACTTTAAAGTCCCTCTCTATGTTTCTTACAGGCTCCCTTCAGAAAATGGAATGTCACAGTAGGCCACTCCAAAGCCTAGCCTTCAGGATGAACAGTTCCAATTCCCTCAGATTTTTTTCACAGGAACACTCCATCCCTCCAAACATATTCATGGCTCTTCTGGACTCACTCCAGTAGGTCCATGTCCTCCCTGTGCTGGGACCCCAGAGCTGATGCAGGGTTCCAGGTGGGCTCTCACCAGAGCAGAGCAGAGGGGCAGAATCCCCTCCCTCCCCTGCTGCCCACGCTGCTCTGGATGCAGCCCAGGACACGTTTGGCTTTCTGGGCTGGGAGTGCCCATGGCTGGGTCATGTCCAGCCTCTCACCCACAGCACCCCCAAGTCCTTCTCACAGGGCTGCTCTCCATCTGTTCATCCCCAGCCTGTGCTGGTACCAGAGGTTACTCTGACCCAGGTGCAGCACCTTGCACGTGGTCTTGTTAAATTTAATGAGATTCCCTCAGACTCACTTCCCAAACTTGTCCAAGTCCTTCTGGATAGCATCCCATCCTTCAGGTATGTCAACTGCACAGTTCAGCTTGGTATAATCTAAACATTTGCTGAAGGTGAACACAGTCCCCTCATCTATGTCATCAATGAAGATACTAAATCACAGTGGTCCCAGTATAGACCCCTGAGGCACATCACTTGTCACTGACTTCCATCAAGACACTGAGCTATTGACCACTACGCTCTGGATGCCACCATTCAACCAACTTCTCATCCACTGAACAGTCCATCCACCAAATCCATCTCTCTCCACTTCAGAAAGAAGAGTGTTGAGGGGAACTCTGCAAAAGGCTTTCCAGAAGTCCAGATAAATGACATCTGTAGTCATTCCCTTGACCTCTGATAAAGTGAACTCTATCATTCAAGGCCACCGAGTTGGTCAGGCAGGACGTGCCCTTGGTGAAGTCATGCTGGCTGTCTTGAATCACCTCCCTGTTCTCCATGTGCCTCAGCACAGCTTCTAGGAGGATCTGCTCCTTAGAGAGGTGAGGCACAGAGAAGAGGCTCAAGGGTCACAAGTTCCCAGGCTCCAGCTTTCTGTTGCTTTTAAAAATGGGTACAAGGTTTCCCCTTTTCCAGTCATGGGGGACTTGACTTGAGGGAGGTCACTTTTCAATAACACCGGTTATGTTGTCATCTGAAGCATTTAATCATGGTTCATTCTTCCTAAAGCACACACATATTTATATGCTTTCCAAAATCCTTTTAACTAAACTGTTTGAAAAATTGACTTGTGAAAGAAAATATATTAAAAAGCAATCATTAATAAATAGAAGTAAAAATTAGTAGTTGTACTAGTAGTAGTATTTGCTTTGTTGGTGTCTGTATGGTATCAAAAACATGACAGATCTAAGAAGGACTAAGCCTTCACAAAATGATAAACCAAACAGTAATGTCATAGTTTTTCCAGGGAGTCATCCCCACATTATTTCTGGGACACACTTTAGCACATAATGTGCACGTATTAAGAATATATCTGCAAACTGAAAATTAACTTCATCTTAACTGGCTAGGCTCTTCAAGAGATGGTGATTCCCAGTGTTGTCCAATATAAGCAGCAATATTCCTGTATACTATTTTCCTAGCCAACCATTAGAGGCAAGGCACATGTAAATGTACAATATATTCTCTACTTAAAAGTTGCCCCTGTCAAAAGAGAAAGCTGCCTGTAGTGTAATTCTCATTGTTTATAGAAAAAGGAAATGAAACTTGTATTATAAAAGTTATATGATAAATATGAAAGTTATATTATAAAACGGAAGCATAGTAAAAGCAAGAAATGTCTTTCACAGAAATAAGGATACATATGTATCTGAAAGATAGCTTCAAAGTATCTGTAAATTCCCAGAAACTTCCTGTTTCATAGCATACACTAAATACAATACTTAAATATTAAGTGAAGAGATTAGATCCTGGATAAACTCCTGTTTGTATCAGCACACAGGAGATCTTACTTTTAATAATGTTTTTATCTCTTTTATATTGCATATTTAGAAATCAAAACATTCATCCTCAATGTTTGGTAGAAACACATCTAAATGGTTACTTAAAAATTAATCTTGTCTTTAAACCAATACTAGACATTTTGCCAGAGTTTGAAAGATTCACTACATCTGCATATAAAGCAGCCACAGAATTCTTTGTATTTATTATTTATTTGCATTCAATACATACACAGAGGCCATTTTGCGTAATTTAAAAAAATATTTTTAAAATGTCTGAATTGTGCTTTGGTAAATGGAAGGGGATCAAAGTAAGTTATTTTTAAGCTTGTTTCACTTAACTACTCAGATGCATCAAGGCAGACAAGTGGATGTAGATGTTTATTATTCTGAAGTAATTTTTTAAGCAAAACAGGAACATATGGTGAATATATCATGCACAATTCTGGTGGCTTTCATTAATCATCTAATCAAGAAGTATTTAAGTGAAAAATCACACAGATGTGTACTAAACAGCACTTTTTAAAAGCACCAAAGCATTATTCAAAATCCCCTATGAGCCTGTTTCATCTCTAAATTCTGATTTAACTCTTTTCCACGCTTCTTAAGTTACTAGATTTCACCTGCTCAGCCCTGCTTTAAACACAGCAAAAGAACAGGAAGTTTTTCCAATTTATCAGCTAGCTATCAGTTTCCAACCTCTGAGCAAACAACTTAGACCAAGACTGTATTTGGTTTTGCCCATTCCATGTACATTAAAATTCTAACTGTTGAAGACATAAAGCTGTCTTATTCTAAACTGAACCAAAACCAGCTGGGAAATTTGACCATAAGGAGTCATTCTAGTGTAAAATCTAAATTCTAAAAATATTTTTATCACATTCCAGCAAGTGACACTGCCACACTGGAGTGAAGACCAAAAAGATATTTCTCCCAATTTCACCTATAACTTAAAAATCCAAAGCAATACAATAATTTAAATTTGTAATGGGATCACCAATGCAATTTGGCTACGTTCTGAAATGTCAATAGCTGCAATACATTTCAGCCCTAGTGATGATCAAATAGAATCTCAAATCAAGTAAAAGATATATACTTAATTTAAAAACACTGACAGTCATCTTTACTCACAGAAAACTTACACTTAGAGCTTCACAAGTTGCAGCATGGGCAGAATATACAGGTACTTTTTAATCACATTCTTCAAAAATCTCACACCTTTTGTATTCTAGTTCTGGTCAAATTTCAAATTTGGAAGTTGGAAAGCCTTGAGTTAAAATGTCAATAACTAGCCTTTGGAAACATACTCTCATTTTACTTCATTTTGAACAACTTCCCAAGACCTGGGGTATGCAAATCACATGGAAGTGAAGCAGAACAGTTTGCTACTTTGCCTACAGGCAAAGATTTGTCTACTGCCTGTAGATTTGTCACGTACATGTGCCTGTACGTGAGGCAGGTACAGCCAGCTTTCCCTCCTCCCCAGTATTCACAGTGCAATCTGAGCAACATGGAAACACTAGGCACATACAAGAGCACAACCACAGCATCAACAAGCACGTGTGTGCCAGAAAAGGTAGTCAGAGAGCAGGGTCTGAGTGTGCATGAAGTCAAGAAGTATGAAATGGTGTGATGAGACCAGAGTACCGTACGGGAAAGTCAAGAACGTGAAACGGTAGATCAAGGAATGGCAGGGTAGAAAAGAGCAAGAAAGAGCACAGGGGTGTTTACAGAGCTGGTGTCCTCATTCAGCAGAGATACCATATGCTGTAAGCAGATAAATATAGATGAACTTGGTATACAAGGTGAGGAGGAAGGTGTGTCATAGTACTACAGGGAGGAAGCAGAGCCATGTTTCTTTTGCAGAAATGTTGCCTGCTCTTTGTGCTGCTGAATAAGGCGTATGAAATTAATGTCTACTTCAAGGATACATTTCTATATCCTTGTTTTTATCTTTTTCTAACAAACAGTGTTTGTGTCTGTGTCCTTCTGAAATACAATACCAAAGAAAATTCCTTCCGCTTAGAGAATTCATTTATTAAAAATACACTGATTGAATCCTTCCTTATGACAGTGACAGTTGCTTTAACATTACAAATACTATCTCCAAGTTTTGGGACATTAGGCTACATATAAGTATGAAACACCTTCATAACATTACAAAAACAATGACTCCTTGCTGATTCAACAGCTGGAACACACTGCCTAATTCTATGTGTAATAGAAATAAAAGTTGATTACTATGTAATACTGAGGTATTTTCTACCACTTCTTGGTAAAGCACAAAATAAGCAAAGAAAAACACTCTTCTAACATTTTACAAACTTTCCTTTGCTCCTGTCTTGTCTCTTCCTTAACTTAAAATAAACCACAAAAATCTGAATAGATGTTTTAAACTAATTCAAAGTTCTAGAGTCAGCTGGAAAAACAGTACTAAACTAGTACATTTTAAAGGAAGTAGAAAGAGTTGGGAACAGAACTACAAGACAGAAGATAATTTCAGGATCATATTTTATCACCTTTACTATCAATCCTAAATAATGACAAAACCTGCCCTGCTGAAAGCTGATAAAAGCACATCAGTTTTCCCTTGAAAAAGAAAGAATAATCTTCTAAGCTCATACTAAAATTCAAAGTTTTGAAGTTACCTCTCTGTATATGTATACAAATCTATGTACTGGCCTACTTAACTCAAAGGCATTTGGCTGAATTGGTAGCAGGTGTGAAATTGCTGAATTAATGTGCTCAAAGACATAAACTAAACTGTACAAGATGTACTCTCCATGTAAAGAGATTCATGTGCAGATAATCAAAACCCTATACTATGGTCCCCTCCATAAAAGCAGGTATAACATCATGTCTAAGTATAAGTATTATCAGCATAAATCCTCAGGAACAGAGTTTGCACCTCTTCTCCACCATTCCTAGCCCTGTTGAATCCACAGGGGAAGGAAGTGACAAACACCAAAGGAAGTGGAACACTTCCAAAATCCATGAGCACCACATCATAATAGGAAGCACAAAGTGTCCGTGCTGTGATGAACTGGCTGCATGTCACTAAGGAGCACAAATTTTCTTTCTTTTTTTAACCAGATGTGTTAAAATAAGACTCTCGGTATAACTGAGTAGAAAAAAGTGAGTAGTGCTCAACAACACTAAAAGCAAGGAGGAGGATGAGATGATTATTAGGAGAGTGGCATGAGATGAGAGAATACTGAAGCCATACCTTCCACCACAGAAAACATGGATATCAGTTTTATGCCCTCTCTGCCCCCTGCACACAAAGCACAAAACTGATGTCTGAAGCAGCCTGACTCTAGATATTTGCTGCTAAACTTCATTTTCACACAATTAGAGTGGCAAACAGATCCAGCTCACACAGGTGTACAGTATATATGCTGCAGTTCTCTAGAAAAGAAGTGATGCTGTTGATACACCTCAAGGACAAGATAACATCCATAACAACCTAGACAAGCTCATGAAATGGGCCCATGGGAATATCATGAAATTTAACAAGACCAGGTGCAAGGTGCTGCAACTGGGTCAGGACAATCCCCAGTATCAACACTGGTGATGAACAGATGGAGAGCAGCCCTGTGGAAAGGACTTGGGGGTGCTGTGGGTGGGAGGCTGGACATGACCCAGCCATGGGCACTCCCAGCCCAGAAAGCCAAACGTGTCCTGGGCTGCATCCAGAGCAGCGTGGGCAGCAGGGGAGGGAGGGGATTCTGCCCCTCTGCTCTGCTCTGGTGAGAGCCCACCTGGAACCCTGCATCAGCTCTGGGGTCCCAGCACAGGGAGGACATGGACCTGTTGGCATGCATCTAGAGAAGGTCATCAAGATGATAAGAATGGGACACCTCTCCTATAAAGAAAGGCTGACAGAATTGGAACTGTTCAGTGTAGAAATTAGAAGGCTTTGAAGTGACCCAATCGCAGCTGTCCAGTACCTGAAGGGAACCTACACGAAAGATGAGGCAAGACTATCCACAAGGGCATGTAGCAACTGGTCAAGATGGAATTGGTTCAAATTGAAAGAGAATAAATCTAGATTAGTTAATAGGAGGAAAATCTTTACTGTGACAGTGGTGAGGCACTAGAATAGGCTACCCACCGAAGCTGTGGCTGCCCCATTCCTCGAGCTGTTCAAGGCCCGGCTGAATGGGGCTCTACGCAAATCTGGTCTAGTACGAGATGGAGGAGTTTGAACCAGATACTATTCAAGGTCCTTTCTAACCCGAACCGTTCTACGATGCAGTGAAGATCAAGAAGGACCGAGCTGACCCAGTTCCGGCACCGCCATGCCGGCAGCTCCCGGCGCTCCGCGGCGCAGCCCCGGCTTGGGAGAAGGAGAAGGAGAAGGAGGAGAAGGAGGAGCCAGCGCTCTCTGCCCGCCCCTCGCCGCGGGCAGCTCCCGCAGGGCCGCCCTCTCCCTGCCCCGCAGGGGTCACCCCGGCCCGGCCGGGACAGCAGGTGCAGAGCCGCCTCCCCCTCATTACCTTTGTGCTCATCATCCAGGTACCGGACGCGCAGCTCCTCCTCTTCCTTCGCCTGGGAGCCGTAGCTCCTCCTGGCCGAGGGGAGAGCGGCGGCGGCGACGCCTCCCCGCAGCGAGGGCGCGCGGTGGCCGCTTGGGCCGAGGGCGGCGGAGGTCGCGGCGGCTGCGGCTGCGAGCCTGAGCCGGGCGCGGAGGAGGCCGAGCCCGCCCAGCGCCGCCGCCGCCGCCGCCATCGCTGCTGCCGGCGCCGCCTCAGCCTCTCGCGGCCCCGGCCCCGGTGCCGCCGCCCACGTGACCGGCTGCGGCACGCACGGGGCGCGCTCCCGCCTCCCCTCCCCTCACCGCGCCGCCAGCCGCGGCTCCTGCGGCCCGGCCCCGCTGGGGAAAAGGCTCCTCCGGCAGGGGAGATGGGAAACGGGACAGAAAACCAGCCCCGTCCTGGGCCGTGTCAAAAACAGCGTCAAAAACCGCGTGGGCAGAAGCAGGGCGGTGTTCTGCCCCCTCTGCTCCGCCCCGGTGAGACCCCACCTGGAGCGCTGCATCCAGCCCTGGGGTCCCCCGGAGGAAAAAGGCAATGATGAAGGGCAGAGGAGGCCGTGAGGGTGATAAGGGTGATCTGCAACACCCCCTCCGCAAAGCCAGGCGGAGGGAGCTGTGGCTGGTGAAGCATCGTGAAGAGATGGAAAAGAGAAGGCTGTGTGGGCACCCTACAGCAGCCTTGCAGTGTCTAAAGGGAAGTTGATCAGGATCTGTAGTGATAGGACAAGCAGAAATGGGTACGAATGAAGAGAGAAAATGTAAGTGGGATTTTGGGAAGAAATCCTTCACTGCGACAATGGATGAAACTACTGGAATAGGTTGCCCAGAGAAGCTTGCCTCAGCCCTCACAGCACTGAAGTTGAATAAGGCTTGAGTAACATGGTCTAGCAGATGTCTGCCTATGGCATGTGAAGGGGTTTGGGACAGGATGATCTTTAAAAGTCCATTCCCGCCTCTTGACATTCTGTGATTCTCACGCACAGCTTAAAATATGCAGGTGCATAGACAAATTTCTCATTAGTAACAGCAGATGTTTAGTTTCATCAGGGCTTCATACTGCTGGAAGTTGTGCAGCACGTTTATTTGCAGTGAACTTGAGAACATCCCACCTTAAAGGCAACATGCTCAGGCTCTTTTGTGCTGTGTGTGTGGTGGCACCAGAATGAACACTCATGAGCTCTGCAGTACTTACTTCTTGCCCCACATCAGCCATGGCAAAGCCTGGTCGTGGCATCAGCACTGAACAAAGAAAGGAGCTATGGTCAATAACAGAAACCAGGTATCACATGGTTCTGTATACTGCAATAAAAGATAGGATTCACCATCCTGTTTTGGGGTTCTCAGAATTACCATTGTGTTGCAAAACTAAGGATCAAATTAATATGCCTTGGAGGTTAGAGTTGAGTTTAGGTCTCTAAGCAACGCTGCCATGGTGTCTGCTTTGCCCTCCATGCACACCAGCAGACATACCAGCATGAAACAAATCAAACAATAAAAGCAGTAACAATGGAGGTGGGAGGTAATTGCTATGTTTTGTTGTAAATTCACATGATTCAGGACTGCTATGACCTGTTTCAAAAAGGTTGAAATTTCAGCAATCCATGTGTTAATACCATAACAATTTAGTTGAGCCAGAACATGCATTAGATACAAAGAAGTTGACTTGTTTCCTTACACAGAACCTGGCAAAGGTTGTTATAACCATAGTTAATGCAGGTCAGTAATGAGGCTGTTAAAAGCTGTGAAGTTTGTCTTCTTCAAGTTTATTTCCTTCAAATTAGGTCTTGAGAACTGAAAGCATGCCTTTGAGCCACCCCCTGCCATTTTCATAATTCAGTGTTACTTAATTAGAGGAATAAAGCTGTACTGCTTCTGAGCAGAGGCTCAGATGGAGCCATTTTGGTTGTTATTTTGGAGAGCTAGTTACTGCATTCCTTCATGCAGTTGCTCAGCAGCTCCTCCATGCCTTCCTTCTGGAGAAGTGAAGGTCTAAAAATAATGTCCTGTTTGTTCGCTTGAAGCACCACGAAGGGCAAATGTGCATGTGGGGGGAGGAATAGACAGGTTATCACCTTGCATTTATTATGTTTTACTATTTAAACACGGCAATAGCTTGTGATTCACAGCCCTTTCCAGCAGAGCCCGCAGCATGCCAAAGACTTCCAGTAGAAAGGAATTAAGAAAATTTTGTTTGCAGTTGAAGAACATCTTCGTTTATGAGAAGGAATTTTGAAATGTCATATTGAATTACATCAATAGAAACAGAGACAGCGCTATTCTAAAAGATGCAGAAGATAAATAGGCATTAAAAGCAGACCTAAATTCACTGCCATGTCATAATGTTGCCTTGAAGATGAAGGCAGACATTTAGTCACATGCAGTGGCTCCCAAAATGAAGAACTAGTGAACACATTTCTGAGCAGAAGTAAGTGCAGTCAAGCCAACAGATTCGTCTCCATTGTAGAAACACCCAGTCATTTTTAAAATGAAGAATTTTAGAAATGCAATTTTCTTCTACATGCCATTGTCTGATTTTAATTTATTTGTGGAAGAAGTGAAAAGAAAATTTAATTTCTGTTTATTTTTTCTCAATGTGTAAAACTGCATGATATGATATTCATATATGTGTGGTTTATTGCAGTCATTTGATACTATGCTGCATTTTTTAATACTGTGTATTCAATTCCTCCCATTCCCTGACACGCAAGCGTAATTCAGGACTCAGATGAAAGCAAAGTTTTCCATATTCTCTTTTTCCCTGATTTTTTCACTGTAGTTCACTTCTAAAACACAGCTTTGAGGTCATAGTAGTACATGAAAGGTAAAGTATGTTGGCATACTTTACATGTTATTTAAAGATATATCCCAGTTTTAAAAAATAGAGCAACTAGAAAACAGTTTTAAGTAACTACCTAAATAACGTATCTCATTTGGTAGCCTGATTGCTGCTACACACAGATATCCACAGATATTGATACTTGGTGATGAGTGAAATAAATTTATTATAATAAATCCTGATTCAGCCTCCCTTATGTCCACAGAAGCAGTGAATGAAAATAGAACCAGTGTAGATAGAGGCTAGCTCACCAAATTCTCTGTACGCAGCTGCAGCTTCTAATACAGTCCCTCACTCATTGTCTAATCCAAGGGGAAAAACTTGGAAGGTCCTTCACCCTGATTAATATTACATTTGAAGTTGCCTTGGAAAGCTTATTTACATCAGGTTACAGCTTCTCACAGTGTGCAGGACTGAAACTGGCAGGTGAAATGTGCAGCCCCTTTTGTAGATTGATTATGGCCTTTGATAATATAATCTGGAGGGGGGTGGTTGGGGCTTGGGGTCAGGACAATGCTGTTGCAATTTACACAGCATGGGGCAGAGGTACAGAAATTGGCAGACTGTTTATGTGGTTTGTGGAGAGAAATTTTTTCATAATACTATTCTGCATGTGCATTTATTATTCTACTATTGGTGCATGGCACCTGCCATGGTTCATTTGCTAGAGGAACAACCTCACTGTTAATTAGGTATGACAGAAGCATGTGGTCTCTAAACTTCAAATCTAAATTAAGTGCTTATAACCGAAGAGTGTGAAACTACTTGTGGATGTTCAGTTAGGGATCCAGTGCTATTAAAAACACTAATAAATCATTTGAAATGAGACAGGAAAATAATTGCATGTGTATTTATATAATATGCAGTTTTAATGTGAACAATGAAAGGGTTCAGATAGTATGTACAATGAAGCAGGAATATGGGCAAGGAATCTCATCTAGTTCTAAGTTGCTCTAATTTTCTTACATTGATGCGTGTAGATGAGGTGTAACATGCTTTCGTTTTCTCTGGATAAGCATATCAGTGTCAATGGGTAGAGTAAAAAGGGAACACTTTTTAGAGGAAAAATGTCATAACAAGTTTGGCTTTTCAAGCTAAGCCTTTGTCTTGCAAATTGAAAAGTAATTGTCTCTGTAAAGGGACTGTGATATTTGAGAGTGAGATCCATCAGCTATCAGTCCTCTAAAGTTGGTTTGCAAAGGTTGTTTCAATTTCACACCACCCACCAGAAGCATTTGTCTCTTCTAGTTTTCACATATTTGCTTTTTATCAACAGTAGGATTTTTCTGATTATTGTGTTATGCAGTTAGTACACTTGTTTTTCCAATCATGATTTTTAACTTTTTGTAAAACATTTTTGATATTTTAAAACTGATAATGAGAAAGACATTACCCTTGTTATGTATTTATTATATGCGAGCATATAGCACACATGTTCCCTTATTGGCACTGAGCCTATTCAATATGTTTTGCAGGCAGCTGTTTCCTTAGATTGTCCATTTTCTTTCTTCTCAATGTAGCTTTAAGACTGTAATGCCAAGATACAAGATGTTTTACAACTTATTTTTTCTCTTCAGGAATTGCTTTTACTAAACTTAATCTACTTGGGTATCCTTACAAGCTTGCTTACTTGAACCTTGTTACCCAGCTCCAGCACATGTTATTAAGAACTCTACCCATATGTCACTCATGTCTTGGAGCACCGAGCAGATTTTGGCTTTGAATAATGTCAGCCCCATTTATTTGTGCAAATATTCCTTCATCTTGAAAATAGAGACAACTGCATTGGATTAAGATAGTGGAAAAGTGCATGGCATATGTCAGCCAATTACAGAGACTTTTTAAAATCCTGCTTTCCAAAATTGTCTGCCCATTCTCTTCAGATCACAAACAAGACATAATGCTAAAACAATTACAGGAACACAAACATGCCGAGCAAGGCCTCTTCCATGAGTAAATTGTCACTAGCAGCCAAGGGCTACAGCTCTTAATAGTGAAAGGTCGGAGGCTAGGGTGGCCCTTAGGTACTTGAAACTGGAATTGAGCAGATATTTATTAAATAAAATTTATAGAATGCTTTATTTTGAGGCAGGGTGCACAGTTTATCCCTAAAGGACATGAAATAAAGGCAATTGTTTTTATGAAGTTATACATAAACACAGATACTGAAAACAGAATTTACAGACAGTGAATATTCTTTAAAATTTATATATTTATATGTAGGTACGACTCCCAAATATGTACAGGCTGATACATCTCCTTTCACCAAAACTTTTAAACAGCTTTCTCATGTTTTTAAAGTAGTTCAACACATCAGAAAATTTACTGAGCCAGCTAAATAACTGTGCATTCAGGCAAACTGCAAACCAACTCTAGCATCATTAAGTACTTTTCTTACAGTGAATGTACCCCATTCTATTAAGATTGTTAAAATAATTTATTTTCTTTGTGATTAGGCAAACCTTTGTCTGAAGCAATACTTCCTTTTCTTATCTGTATCCTTCTGGAGAACTTCAGAGCTGACTGTGATGTTAACTGTGCTCGAGAGAATCTTTGCTTTGGCAACAGGCAGGGCAAGCTCTCCTGTATTGTAGATGGGTCAGTGAAAGCTGCAAAAGAAGCACAGAAACCAGGGGGAACATGACTGATGTAATCAGCATTTGATTTAAGGTATTTTGACATGTAATTCTAGCAGAATATGGATTTCCCAATTTTATCAGGGTACTTTTATGTCTGGCAAAAGGCTATCAGGGCTGCTGCTAAGGAGGCAGTCAAACAATATTGTCAAATCTGTGATAACAAGAAGGATAAAATAGAACTAGGCCTTAGCCCACAGAAAGAAGCATTTTGCAACAAAAAGCAAAAAACTGTGCCATCAACAGTATCTAAATGCAGGGAGTTGGGTTTTCAACTATGCAAGCATTTGGTGAAATAAAAAGGGAAATTCATCTGAATTATATTTTGTTTAAACACTTGTCAATTAAAGTAATAAAGGACATTTCAGTACAACTGTCAATGAAAGAAAAATTTCTATCACCATTGCAATGAGGAGATGAAAAACATTTTAATACTTCTGTCCTCATGTAGTGTGATTTCTAGTGAAGAGAAGTTACCAAGAACTTCTGCTCTGTTTGAAGGCAATAGATTTGTTGTGAAAGCCAGCTTACTGTGAGGAGGTAAGAGAAGCCTGGTCTTTAATGCTCAAGTTATGTAAAAAAAGTAGCAGAAAAATGAAAAATACTACATAGCCTGTTTTTGTTAGTTGTAATTCTTTATTATGCTCCATGAGCAGGCCAAGAGTTAAGATGTATGATACATTTCTGAATACCATAATTACATTTCCTTTCTGTTTACCTAGTTTTTTTTTTTCTTTTTTTTTTTTTCTTTTTTTTTTTTTTTGGTGAGGGTTGTTTAAAAACAGAACTCAGCTTGTGGCAGCAGCTCTCTGTCCACAGAGAGCAGGCACAGACTTTGCCAGGCATTTTCCCAGGAAGGCTGTGAGAAGATCAGAGAAAGGAATGAGAAACAATTCTTATCTCCACTTGTTGCACCTGCTCTTCTGCACATGTAGCATGTGTCATGGAGATTTGTTTACCAAAGGGTGATTTCTTAATTGGACACTGGATGGTGTTTGGATTGTTTGACCAATTAGGTCAAAGCTGTATTGGACTAGCTAGAAGGGTTACTGAGTATCTTAATAAGTATAGTATAACATAGTATAAGATGATGTAATAAAGCAATTGATCAGCCTTCTGCAATCATGGAGTCAATACTAATTATACCCCAGTTGAGGGCCTACAGCGACAAGCTTACAGTCAGTGTACTATAGATACATGTTCACTTTTATAGATATATGTTCACTTTTTTGCAAAAAACTACAGCATTTTAAAAGAAGACAATTGCATAGTTACTGCTTGAAAAATGTGATGCATTGTGCACAAATCACTCTAAATTGATTTTCACACTGTATGGGGAAAACATTGGAATCTTTTTTGATCTTTTCTTCATTTTCATTAGATTAAATTACCTTTTGCATTCTAGCTTTAACTATATTTTCCTGCATTCTTTATTCTTTACATACTGATACAATTAAGATACTCTGATAAGTTGAATAAGCATTTTCAATGAAAGCTATATAGAATTCTTCTAATGTCAAAAGAATCTGCATGACTTTATGACCCAAATTTCCAGGAAAGACCAAAGGTTAAATAATCACAGTCTTCTCATCTCACATGAATTCAAGAACAGATGAACTGGGAAACTACATACTCAAAGGACTCTCCTTTGTCAAAATGGATTCATCATCATTCTTCTATTTAATCACCCCATTGTAAGTCACTTGTCTATGTAAGAAAGCAGGATCCTTAAAATGAAGAACAATGAACCTAGCAATTGGTATATGAAAAACAAAAATGTGTACTAGGTGGCTAGCATGCATTTATGTGCCTGGTCACAGACTCAATAGAGAGTTATTCACCAATGCCAGTGAACAGCTGAGGCCCTGGGGTCCTGTGACCACTCTGGCTTGCCACAGGGTCAGGTCCTCCAAGAGCCGGATAGCTGTAAATAAAAGGCTTCCACCAAGGCGGGTGATTCTCAAGAGGCTTTATTCCTGAGGGCTCAGGAAAGGGAAGATGAGGTAGGTAGTGAAGGAAGACAACCGCTCAGAAGGACAGCCAGCTCTGAGAGCCCCGAACCAGGGGCGGGGTAGGGATTATATCAGTAACTGGGAAGGAGGGTAAGGGTATGAACCAACCAATGAGGGAAGGGCTCAGGGGCGGAGTAGAGGGAGAGCAACAGGGTAACAACCAACTGGGATAGGGGGAAGGAGTGGTTTCAGGGAAGGAACCAATGGAGATACAAAGAGCTCAGAACTTTCCAGAACTGGGGGAAGGCGTACATAATGATGGACAGGGACAAGGGGAAGGGATAACAAAAGATTGACAACAGGGGAGGCGGGAAATTACACATCTGTTGCCTCCCAGGGCAAAGCAGGGGGGCCATCTTCCACACCCCTTCCCACAAACAGCCACTTCCAACACATCATTTTTTAGACTTTCTAATTTCTTAGCATTCTGTTGCATGTACAAAATAAGGGCCTTTTACCCTTGCAAAATCCTGGTTCAGGCCTGTTACTTAGGCTAAGTAGAAGGGAACTAATTCTGAGTGACTCAGCTGGAATAGGGGTGGAGAGCTGGGAGAGACATGAGAGATGAGCTGCATGACTGCCACATGTCCACATCATGGTGTATGGTCATTGGTTGTGCCTTAAAACTGTGCAAACTGATAACCACCTAATTTCTTGAAAAGGCCTGGTTTTTGCAATAAAGCAGCTCTCCTTTGCACTTGCCTGGGGACTCTGTGTCACTTTGCTTCATACAGCATTCCATAAGGAATTTGTTTTTGTGGATCTGTAAATAATAGGATCTCATCTAGGAATCAATTTTTGCAATTACTTAAAATTAAACCTCAATTAAAGAAAACATACCTACAAAACAAAACAAAAAACCCCCACCTGTTTGCAAAGTCATAGTTAACATTTTCTTTCTAGATAGTATATCTTTTTGTGTATCTCATTTTATGTCTGGGAGGTGAAATTATAATCCTGTTCTTTATGCATGGTGAAGTATGTTTTACCTGCTAAGCAGAACACAATATACTATATCTAAGACTTAAAAAATAGTAGACCAAACTTTCTAGACTTGGTTAGTATGTTGAACTAATATTGCCCGCAGCCTTCTTCTTCAAAAATGGCCCCTAACATTCAGAAACTTTGCAGCTTATGTGCTATTTCAACAAGTGTATCTGAAAAAAAAAGTTAATATGGTTCTCCTCTTCATTGAAGTCCTTCAGACATGCCATTATCCTGTGGAAGATGAAGTCTAACAATAGGTGAAAGAAGCTTGGACAAGAATGGGGCATATCCATATTCTGAAACAGTATATTAAAACTACTTAGTGAAAAAAAGTTTCTCAAGATGTTCAGAAGAGCTAGTAAACTGTGAAAACTGGAATATATATTTAATACAATTGGGTATATTGGGACAGTTCTACATACTATTCTTAATCCATGTATCAATCAGGCTCTAATTATGACTTTATATTGATATTTTTTGCAATGGAGGTATTGAATGTCCTCAGCATCTTTCTACTATCTCGTCTGGGCACCCTCTGCCAGCAAAGTTCACAAGGAATATGTCATACTTCTCTGAATTTGTGCATCTTGAGCAGAACAGGACTACACAATCCTTCCAGTTGCCACTGCACAGAAACTTATAATACCATAGCTTCACCACAGAATAAAACTTTTGTCATTTTCTTTGTAGTTTTGATATCAGCACAGCTGGTTCCTCAGTGTTACTATGAGCCTTGTCAGTATAGTTTCAGTTGTATGAACTGTAGGATGAGGTTGGAGCAAGATGGAACCACTGAAGTCTGCTTTGACCCTGGAATGAGATTTTTACTTAAATTTCTTATGCAACTTGTAGCTCTTTAGTCTGGAAAACAAAGAGTAAGAGTTTGACCCAACAGAAATCTACATCCATGTGTGTATCTGCAGTATACTCAAGGTGCTTCATAACAACAGAATTCAGCTACAGAGAGTGCCATTTACAGAAGACAGACCTTTTTTTTCCTCATTATGTAAATTGGATTGTGCTGAACTAAAAAGTTTTTTTTAAATAAGTGCTTTTTTGATTCATTAAGTTAAACATGTATAATTTCTTAACATAAACTTACTAAGACAAAATAATCTACAGCCATATTTCCAAACAGTTGCCTGTGTTCCAGTTTTTCAAAATTAAGCCTGAAATGTTCCCAGCATGATTTTTCAGAGGTGATGAGAGCCTACTACCTCTACTGAGCCTATGGAGCACTGTGAGAAGTCATGAAAACCACCATGTTTTAAGTACACACAAATAAGACTAATGAATATGTTTGAAATTTTTGGCAATGTCTGAGTTCCACAGAGGTTACATCAAATATTGTAAATATCTGAAATAAAGAACCACTATATGGTCCATCACCCAGAATTTTAATGCTAAAAAGTGGAAGTGTATTCAGCATTTATATTACTTTCTCTACTTTTTGCACAGTCTAATGAACTCTAATGAAATCTAGACTCTAATGAGTCTAATGAAATCTTGCTTGCTCATGGTCTTGTTTCCCTTTTACTCAATCCTGTGTTGGATTCATCATAATCCTGTGTTTAAAAGTGTCAGTCTGTTGTCATGGAAGTGATTGATGTCACAAATTCATTTAGAACTTCATAACACAATCAAATATTTTATTTAAAACTGACTAGAAAAGAAAATAATTGTTCAAATAATAAAGCTTAGATAACAAGCTAAAAGGAAAAAGTACATAGGGATATGCAAAGAGTAAGTGTTTTATTACTGAAGGCTATTGGAGGAAATTTTCAAATACAGAGTGTTGTTTTTACAGTTGTATGTAAAATACATGTACAAGTGTAGCATATAACCTACCTTGAACTATTATATATACAAAAACAAAAGTACACAAAATAGACACAATAGTGAACTAGAAGTAAAGATGATAGGTTTTTTAAATTTAATTATTAGAAAATAAATACATTTTAATTAAGAGTTGGTACATATACTCTTTATTCATTACTGGAAAAGTTAATTGAAGCCCCATTTAAAGATTTATTCAAATTAATGTTGGTATGTTCACAAAATGACATTTTTCTTAGATCAGCTTTTGCATGTCTTTTTAGTCATTTTTACTGTATCCAAGTCTTCAATTACATGTGTTGGCTGAAACTTCTTACTAGCTGTATTATGTGGTCTGTCAGACTTGTCAGATACAGTATGTCTTCGAGTAAAAATGCACTTACAAGATGCTCAGTGGCACCAAGTGAGCTACATTCTCATTTCCACCATAGAATGTAACCAGCTGTTACACTTTTACTAATAGAAAACTAGCAACAAAGGTAAGAAACAGATAATTGCAACCATTTGAAGACAGCAATTTTGAAAAAAAAGAAATTTAAGGAGATGGTGCAGCCTTCTGAATATATTTGTTCAAATCCCAATAAGTGGCAAAGCAATTTGTTTCTTCTTAACAGGATTAAACAGCTTTGTGGCTAGGATAAAGTATTTGAAATGTATTTTTTCCTCAGTATTTCCCTATTGGCTACCTTAGATTGTTTGCTACTTACATTGCTTTTTTGGCTATCCCAGTCTTAAAATGCCCACCTTTCCTCATGGAGGTTCCAAAATTGTATAGAGCCCAGAAGTGCACCTAGGTGTCCTAAAAGTTGTGTTTTGAAATATTCTCTATCATGATACTGCTATCATATTTGTACAGAGTAACAAAGGCCAAAGTGCTTATATTAAAGATATGTCATACAGGCAGGCCTCATAAAGGGTGCAGGTGGAGATGGAGAATGTAAACCCTTTTTCTTCTGTACCTTTTCTAAATGACCAGATCTTTCCTAATCTTGGAGCCATGTGGAATGTGCAATTTGATCTGAATAGATGGAGAACCACCAGCTACATATGACCTGGGGTATCTAATAAAAAGGTCCAGCTATCCTCTTGTTTCTGTTCAACCTCCAGGTTAGATTTTTGTACAAGATAGATTTATAAACCACTTCTTGTACTTACCCTGTAACAGCAACAGCTGTACATCTAAGACACCAGTCCAAACCTCGTTGGAATCGATGGAGAGTCCCACTGAAAAAAAATATTGGCAATGTTTTAAAGCTGGGAGGTCAGACGTTGCTGATAGCTAACATAATCCATCTTCATAATAACAAGGAGTTTATGCTGCCGAAGCTTATCTTATTAGTATTTAATTGGAAGCCAGGCATAAACTTCTTTCAGTCAGCACTTCATTAAATTTACAAGCATTCCCACACACACTTGTGTGTGGGATGTAGAGTAGATGAGAGACATTTGACTACTTGGAGGCTGACTTTGGCACAGAGCTATTGATACAGACACACTGTTTCTTTTCCATATTTGCAGAGCAAAAGCAGAAAACTATTTCATGCTATATACCAATGCTAGCCAATGCCTACATTTGTCGCCCTGTTCACACTATGAAACATTTTACTCTTGTAATAAGTGTAGCCATTCAAACTAAGATTTGGTATGGTGAATACCTGCCACAGGCTCTGTCTAAGTTTAAACCCAAATGGCCCGGTAATTTCTGAGATTTTTGGAGGAAATTAATTGTGTTGAAAGAAATGCCAGCTAGCCCTTTTATCATCTCTATGTCTTTTTACAGAGTACTACACTTTATCAGTGACATCGCTGGAGTGCCAAGGATGTGCCTTTTGCTGGCTTTTCATCCTTCTGTCAAAAGTCATGCAGACAGGCCAAGTTGTAGTATTTCTATCTTGAAGGACCTAAAATTTAGAAATAAGCCATGTTAAAACACAAATGTGTCTTAAAGAAAAGTGGTGCCATATGGCAATATTAAGGCAGTATCACAGAAGTAATTAAATCCATGGAAATATCTGCTAAATATGTTTGAAAGCACTTTTAAAGCTACATTTTCTATATATTGACTATAAGGACCAAAACAAGGTTCTGACTACGCATTTACGGGATTTTTGCCATTTGGTGGTACAAAGTACTGCTCTAAGGTAAGTTATTCATTCAAGCTATGCAAGATTATCAAAAATAATATGAATAACATTGTATGACATGTTAGCGTCAGTTCAAGCATGTTCTCACACAGAAAGGTTGCGTGAGCTTAGACATAAAAAGGGAAAAAACCTTTTGTTCAAGGTGGCATAGCCAACTATATGAGAGACATCAAGGATGGAGGAAAAATAATTAGCAAACTCACTCTAACTCTCCATTTCTGTTGTCCAAATGTATCCATACAAGTTTTCAATAAATACAGTGTAAGATCAATTAATTATCTGGGGCACTGAGCTTGTCAGTCATAAAGGACCTGTGAAATTTCTCAGGTAATTTGTAGGGTGACCTTTCTTTATTCTGCCTTTCTAAGGATACCTTATGTGCAGGAATCACAGTAACAAGGTTTCCACGAGGCCAAATGGAAAGTAAATGCAGTCATGATCTCAACAATTCCCAAAACTGCTGCAAGACACTTGTTACAAAGGGAAAGAAAATTTCTCACCTTCTCCCAGGAAAATGCCAAAACTGACTGTAAGACCTTCAATTTTCCTTTCTAATAAGCACTAAAGATACGGGAACAACTTTTCATAAAATTGAACTTTCACCTCCAACCTATTTGTTTTTCTCTACTTCATGACAAATTACACAAGCTAAATTATATGCATTTTGCTAATCCTTTTTTCCCCTAAATGGTTTCATAGTGTGCTCAGATTCAATTCCCCAGTTATGCCCTAGCATTGCTGGCTATTACTTTTGTTATGCTACAATGCTACTGAATTATTTTCTTTCATACATGTAGGAGTTTCCAAAGATTTCCAAAGAAAGTAATTCCTTTTACAAGACTTGGCAGACAAACAACAAAACATTATTGGAAGAGAAGGAAAAGAAAAAAAAGAAAAGAAAAAAAAAAAGAGTGCTGTCTTTTAACTGACTAAACAGAAAGAATATATATTCAGTTTTTGTATACATCAGAAACTTTTACTACAAAATACTGTAAATTTTTTAATTTGAGGTTTTAAATTAAATCAGACAACTGAAACTGGATTGTTTTTGGATAATTCATAAAAGATAACATTTTTATGTATTCAGCTCTCTGCAAAATAACACCTCCACAGTGTTTTCAGCTGAAATTAAAAGTATTTAATATGTTTCAAGTATTAACACAGTAAAAATCCTGGTACCACTGAACTGAATGGCTATATCCCTTATGACTACATTGAGCAAGATTTTACTTTATTTCAACCTGGGAAAAAAATTTTTCTCAGCTTTTTGTGTATCATTTCAATCTGAAATATGAATAGTTCTTCTGCCTCCTCGGCCTTGAAGTTAATTTAGATGTATTTTCTCATTAACTGTGTTACTAGAAAGACATAATGCAATTCCAATTGTTTGCATTTGGAAGTGACTGTGGATTTTATCTGCTTAATTCAAGTACATAAGAAGGTCTTAATTTTAGAAATTTTTAGGTCCTCAGTCTGAGAAACCCACATTCCTTAAAAAATGAGGTAACTGAGCAGGGGTGGCTCAAAAAAGAAAGGAAGGATACTGAGTCTAGGCAGATCTGTATTTACAGTGGTACATGGTACAGCTGGAAATAGAAAACTTGTATTTAAGTTGTATTGGGAGAAATCAGATTCATGTAAATGAAAACAAGTAAGGGCATTTCTACAATATGAACAATCCAAAAATTTGAAAATTTTTATATTATCCTGGAAAAATAGTGAAGAGTGTGTCCTTTTGCATTGGTGGTAGATGTGACTTTACTGGATTTTTCCAATGCTGGTGTCTGTGCTTCATTATTTGAACTAAAAGTAAGGAAAAGGGTCATAAATAAAAAAAATTATGTCTAGCCAAAGGTATTATAAATGCCTCATCTTAAGAATGGTGTTTTCCAAAGTAATTCCTATGAATTTCTACTACTACAGGCTAACTAATGTTTTGAAACCATCTTCTTTGGACTGTACAGATTTTTCACATTATAAATATAAGTTATTACAGCTTTCTGTTTATCTAAATTTTTAAGTAAATCAAGTTCCTTCTTAGATTTGTAGGCAAATTTTCATCCAATAAGCAAAAGTTTTTAAAAGTGATTGGGTTTTCCTATTAATTTATTTCTTCTTGTTATGCAATAAAAAATAGCAATGATTTAACATTTCAAACAAGAATTGATGAGGTGAGATAAGTGTTTCATTAGGTAGGAGTCAGATACAGCGTAATAGCAAATCTTAAAGATAATGAAAATAACTTATAAATCAAATATTCCCTTCAAAAAGTGTGATTATAAAAAACATGTAGAATAAAGCCACAATTCAAAAAGCATTCAGAGAGCAGAGATAGCTGAACTACTCTCTTGCATTTTCTTGTATTATAAGAGAACAGTAAATTTTCAGTAGTGTCCAAAGTCAGACCCAGAGCAAATCATAATGGCTCTGTATGTATTTTTATATGCTATAAAAAAATAACATGCCATCCAATTATATTAAATTTCACTCTGTAAGTTTTTACTTATAACAGTAGTGATAAACTGAAAAAAAAACAATTAAAAATTGATGAACAGAAGGTGGGGATAAAAGTAAAATGCTAACACTTAGTGTAAGACAGTCAACCATACAACCATCTTGCCCATCTTAGTAAGGACTGGGAATATTCCTTTTTCTACATTCCGTGGCATCTCCACTACTATGTATAATTTGGTCATACATTAATTTTTATGTAATTCTGTGGTGAGCAAGGAGTTGGGCTGCATGATCCTTATGTGTCTCTTCCAGCTTGAGATGTCCAGTGATTCTGTGAGTATACGCCATTGCTGGCAGTGGTAAATCCAAGTACACATAATTTGTATAGCTGTAGATAACTGCATGAGTTCCTTGAAAATTATCTAAACATTGATTCTTAATTGTACTTATAAAACAGCAATCTGATTAGCACTGTTCCATTGCAAATACTGATTTTTTTTACATTCATTCTGAGGCAGAGAAGTTTAGTTGAGATAAGCAACTAGAGCAAAGACAGATTAAAGAACTGCACAAAGGTTGGTCTAAAGAAGGTTCAAGAAACAGACAATTTATCCCCTTTTCCAAAAAACTAACATCCTGACAAATCCTTATCTAAGATGCCTTTAAATATGTCCAGCAAGCGACACTTCATAGCCTTCACAAATTATCTGGTCCAGCACTTTTCAACACATTCTTAATGTGAGTTGTTCTTATTGAGCAGTTCTAACTTTTCTAGCTTTTGTTGAAGCCTGTTGCTTCCCATCTTATCGCCATTGAATAGACACTGATTATCTTTATCTTTGCAGTAACATTTTATGTACATGAACATTGTTGTCTGTATTACTCCTTAGTCTTTTTTTTGTTTTTCAGGATAATTAACCTTAGTTTTCGCATCTTTTTGTGTAGGTCCTGCATTTGGTGAGCATTTCATGGCCCTATTCTGGGTTCTCTCCTATTGTTTGGATTTTGCTTTGTATTCTTATTGAAAGTACTGTCCAAAACTGAAAAAACCCAAAGCCATAATAATGCAGATTTTTTTTTCTACATCTTTTAAACTGTTCCTGTTTGTATGTCCCAATATGCTTTTCTTCCAACATCATGATCTTATTAACTGATGATCAACTGGTAAGTCAAGTCATAGGTCACACTCATGGAGGCTTGTGAGGCAGTTCATGCTCATCACACAATTGTGCAATTGAACATACTCGTTTGAATAAAACACCTTGTGTTTTCTGTTGAGTATCGTCCATTCACTTGCATATCTGTGGAGTTGTGTTTTTTATGTTTTATTACATTTGTATTATGTATAGGTTTGTTCCATGTACCCCGGTTCTGTAACTGTTTTCCCCGGGTTTTCCCGTCTTTCCCCACGGGTCCGTTGTCCCCAAAAATGCTAAGTCATCCCCCCTGTTTACCCCCAATGCCTGTCTGTCACTCAGTGCCCCTTCCCCCCCACCTGGAATCTTCCACCCGGGACGCCGGGTGATAGGCAGAGGACCTGGGACCCTTCCCCTGTCTGTCCTTCATTGGATGTACCCCCGTATCCCACTACCCTCAAACCCCCCGTGGCTTTACCCCATTGGCTGTTCGGTTTTCCCCCGTTCCGTATTTAGGTCGTTCGCACGGCGCGCTCCGTGCTTTCTCCTGGCTGGCTCCAGCGCGTTCCGCCCTGCCCGCGCCGCTCCGGCCAACGCAGGTGCGGCACGCCTGGTCCCCTTCAAGTTATTGTATTCCCTGTTGGATTACAATAAACAGAATTCTCCCCCCGGAGAAAGACTCTCTTCATTAAATCGCCGTGGGGTTGCTGACTGCTCTCCGAACTCCGATAGTGCTTCCCAAAGCCCTGTGAGGGTTCAGCGGGAAGCGCTGGAAATCTGCCCGCGCCCCTTCTCCCCAGAGCTAGCCGGGGCAGGGGAAAGGCATCGGGGAGAAGAGCGTATCGGCACATATCCTTTTTCCAATTTTGCCAACACCATTTTCAGTCTTAAACCTCTTTCACTTTACACAGTCTCTTATGGCCTCAGATTGTCTCCAAATTTTATAAGCACATTATTACAATTTGTAATTTTACTGATGTAGTTGCAGGTTTTATTTAGATTAAAAAATGGGTAACTCACAATGAGTTTTCATGTACGTGTTTTTGCCATCCCCATCTTAGCAATTTCATCTTGTGCACACATCCCTGGCCTAGAATGCAACTGTCATGAGAAAAAAGACCCTTACAGTATTCAAGATATATACCATCTATTTATTCTTCCCTTCTTCATAGCCATCTGTAATAGAGTAAGAGAGATTCATTTGTCCATTATGAACTCCTGTGTACTTTCACCCATTTCCTCACTAACTTGGTAGTGTTGGCAAGTAGATTGATTCATAATTTTTCAGCGTGCCTCCCATTTTTAAAAGAAGAATTTTTTTTTTTCTCCCTAGGGTTTCACCCCATTACTCAAGAATAGCTACCGCAAATTCTGAGATATTTTCAGATGATTGTTTGAGCAAGGATCTCAACAAACATTAGTTTGAAGTTGTATTAACAGGTGAAATACTTGGTGGCTGCCAATTTGGAAGTATCGAGTTCAGTGAATTATTCTCATGTTGTCCTGTACAGATATTGTCTTGACCTCATGCTTATCTTAATGTTATTAGTGAACACTAATCAAAAAATATGAAACCCATGAATTTTGTGCATTATCTATCAATATTTTCTCTTCCTTTTCTTGAAACAGAGCAGCAAGTTCCTTCTCAGACTTACAGTGCTGATGTTCTTGTTCCTGGTGATGTATTTCACTCATTTTCTACCTCAGATCTCTATATGTGTTTACATACCTGAACCTAGTTTCCACCTTTGGTATGTTTTCCTTAGGTTTGATGCCAGTGAAATCCATCATTAAGCAGATTGCTCCCTTCCACATTTCCCTACTTTCTGTCCTTAGTATTGCTGGTTTAGCAGTTTTACTAAACCTTCTACTTCTTTGGCTTGATGTCCTGATTTCTGCCTTTTTTTTTTTCCAGTTTGCTGATTCCATGTAACATTGCACCATCTTTTTTAAAAAAAAAGATCAGCCCTCATGTCATGGTTCATAGTCCTTTTACTTTGCACTCTCAACATTCTCAAACTTCTTGGTGAGAATGAATTTGCTCTCTGCACCAAGACATTATTACTAATGCATCCCAAGAACTTGCTAAGCAGTCTGCATACTGTTCTATAACTTCCCCAAAGTCACACCAAATTTCTGCAGAATTTAGCTGAAGTTACCTCTGTTAACCACAGAACATCTTTGTTGTGTGAAAACACAAATAAAGAAAACAATATATTCCTTGATCTAATATGCACCACACACACCTACATTGCCAGATCCACCCACCCCTCCCCACAATTTGGAGGGTTACAAGTAGAACCATTCTTCTTATGTTTAGAATTATTTTTGATTTTTCCATACTATCAGCCCTTCAAGATAAAAAGCAAGGGAATGTGAATAAGAGAGCTTTTGTCGAGCTTAGAAGGCACAGAGGTTGTTTGGGCTCACTTCCTTCCTGAGACATTTTGGATACAAAAATGAGAGTACAGTGCAAAGTTTAGAAAACAAAACCCTTAGCTCTACATCCATATCATATCGCTGGTAACAGCAATATGAGATAGAATACAGTGTTCAGTGTACATTCATAGGTCTGATCCACATGTTGTAATGATGGCATAGGAAATTAGACCAGTTGGTTTTCCTTACACCTGGAATGTGCCTTTGTAATTTTCACAATGAAAATAATGAGATGATAGACCCTACGATTATTTTCTTAACTATACATCTCATTTTATTCAGTAAGACAAGATTTTAACCTGGGGTCTGAAGGATTATTAAGTGGGCAAAATCCTCTAGTTAAAATGTACTCTTATTTATAAAGTACTCTTAATGTTCCCTAATCCTTTAGCTGATTATTGAAATGTTTTTTGGATAATACGATATGCTATTTTATCTAGTTTAGGGTCTTCTTCTCTGTAAACATCTGTGAAACAGAAGGGATGAGTCTTCTCTTAAAAATTGTGGGAACACATAAAATATACAGTACATTTCCTGTTATAGAAGGCATTTATTAGTCTAAATACTTGTGCAATATTTGGCAAATGATCAAAACTAGTTTCCCCTAGTGTGTTTACAATGTTCTAAATTAAAAGCAAAGCCCATGTTCAAGTGGCATTTGTCATAGAAACTGAAATGTTTCTCTCATGCTGCATGTCATTGTACTTTCTACTTGACAGGATAAGCTCCAAATGTTGAGCACAAAAATTGCAGCAAAGCTTGTAACAAAGTTCTTGAGAGAATTAGACTTGCCATCTAGAAATTCTTTTTATAGGAACCAAAGGAGTCTTTTCCCCTAGTGTAGGGTCTTTTTTCTTCTAAGACTGTATGTTTACTTAACTTTCTGCCTGATGCTGTACTTAATCAGCTATACTGAGGGAAATTCTTTTGATTTCTTTGCAAATTCAGTTGCTCTTTATCCCATTTTAATGTTCTTTCCCATAACCTTTGAGTGGTAAAATGGTCACAGACAAGAACATCAGAGCTCCCATTTCTCTAGTGAATGCTTCAGAAATGTACTAAGACATAAATTTAGCAAAAGTTTAGAACAGACATCGCTTCTGCATCGAACTCTGAAAAAATAGCTTGGAGAGCTACAGAAATGCACTTTCAGTGAAACAAAAATTAATCCCCACCATTCTCTTTTCAACTCAGATCCAAAACCTGATGGAACAATAAACTGGTTAATTAATTATCATTATTGTTACTAAAGGGGTTTTGACAAGTTTGAGAGAAAACTGGGTCAGTTCATAATAGCAACTTTCAAGTGTATTTCACCATTACCTAAGTATTGAAAAGCCGTGCAACACTTAATAAAATGTTGCATAGGAAAAATGTGCTTGGGTCATGTTTCATGTTATAAATAGACAGATAGGCAAACATATACACTGTACCATTTCCAAGAAAAACACCTCCTATTCCAGTAACCTGTCTCTCTTTTGGTATCTCAGATTTAGTAATCTTTTTACTGAATTGCAGACTGCCCTTGGACTTTCAGTCATCCTTGAATTTAAATAAAAACTATTGACATCTGTAGTAGTATTTCTTTTTTCCTTTACCTAAGTACTTTAATAACCATTAATAGTCCTGACTGAAATTCCAATGAGACACTCTACTGCACTTCAGGAAAACTACCATTTGTCATATGCAGTCATGGATATTTTAGGACTGTGGCTTCAGCTGAATCAGGGATACTTGAAAAGAGAACGAGTAAAAAAAATTGTGTGTGTGCAGCCTTCTAAAAACAAATCAACCTTTGTCCAAACATTTAAGTACCTTTCTAAGAAGTACCTGCTTCTCAAAGGATCATATTTTGCTTATGATCTAAAGGATTCAATTGGATGAAAAAAAAAAATATAAATGGAAAGCATTCCATATAACGCACCATAATTCTCAGCTTGATATTGAGAGGTGTAGTCTGTAGAACAGGAATAAACAAGGAGGTCAGCTTTCTTTAGGATCAACTCTAAACATTTTAATTTTAAAAGTTTAACTAGGATTATTCATTTATGCTTAGAACGCATAACAGCTTTTTGAGGAGAGACAATAAGGACCATAATGATAGTTGAAGAATGAAACATTTAAACTAAGCAAGGATGGTGAAATCAAGACATTAGCCTTTGGCTAAACTGAGGTTTTAATCAGCAGTTACTCGTAGGACTGAACTAATGACTGTGATTTCCTTATTTCAGGAGGTATCATCAGCAACCTATAGAAAAATTGAGCGTATAACTAACTGCAATGGATGGGAAAGTGAAAGAGCTTCAGGTAGTTCATTACTGCTATAGACAGAAACTTTCTGAGATCTGCCCATGGGAATGAACAGGAGGGAAAAACCTCTTAATCAACAATTGTGGGACAAGGGGAAATCGCTCTGGAGTGGCAGCAGTGTGTCTAAGTCCATTGTTACCCACATAGACTCCAATGCTTTTCTAAGAAAAAAGGCCACTTCCAGTCATTTGTTGTATGTACAGCTGAAGAAGAGAAAGAAGTCTGGCATGTAGTCTCTGGAGTGTTTCTATAATCTCTTGAGGCTACACATGAACAAAAAGAGAATATTTTCCTTAAGAAGCATTATCACATGGGTTTAAGATGAACAGGATTATCAGAGGGAAAATAAAATTAACAAAGGCATGAAGCAAGCTAGTGAGTGAAAACATCAGATTCACAAATGTCACATCGACAGATTGAAACAGTGATAACATGGGACCAAGAGGCTCTCTTTTCTTACTACTTGGATTCATTATATAACATCATACTTAAAATCTTCTGAGAGTAACCTGACTTTTTGTACAATCTGACGTGGTACTTAACTGTTTCTTCACATCAAACATAACACATGAAAGTGAGAAGTTTGTAGCGTTTTTAACAAGAGCATTTTCCTTCTCAACCTGCACTTGTTAAGAAGATGAGAGACATGAAAAAAAACCAGAGTGGTTTCTAAAGAATTCAGACTGCAGAAGTGGTTTTCCTTCCTCTGAATGTCATCTACAGACCACGCTTTTGGGTTTTTTATATGTAGAGATACTAGTGCAGAGATATTATATGAATCATATACAAGTATAGATTGTATCATATTCTCAGTATAGAAAGAGAAAATTCCCTAGTGGACTCTCAGATACAAACCATTCTTTTTGATTTCTGTGTCTATATCACTATGTTGCTAGGACTTACAGTTAAATTTATTGTTGATACAGAAATTTATATGGATTAATATATAAACCAAAAGACTGTACCTCCCTTCCATACTCTTTTTAACAATTTCACTGATGGGTTATTCTACAGGCAGTTAAGCGAAATCTCTGGACTGTTAGCCTTTGTACTTGTGGGAGATTTCAAGTTCACAGACATTTACTGGAAATACCATACAGATGTTACAAGCAAGTCTGGGCAATTCCTGGAGCTGCTTGAAGAAAATTTCCTGCCACAAATCCTCCAGCTAGAAAAGATGCCTTCCTATATATGTTATTTGTTCATAGAGAAGTACTCATGCATGTGATGGTAGGTGTATGTCTTGACCACAGTGATGATGAAATGGTTGAGTTCAAAATTCTTAATATAATGAGAAAAAAAGTTCAACAGTGTTTCTACTGTGAATTTCAATTGAGCAAATTCTCAGCTATCCAAGTAGCAATTTTGCAGTGTCTCCTAGGAATATGCTCTGGAGGCCTCTGTGGGTGCTGGTCAGTCTTAAAGAGCCACTGTTGATAAGAGTGGAAGCAGGCCATCCTATTTTGTCACAGGTCAAGCAAGAGGGACAGAACACCAGTTTGGCTTAACAGAGAACTCCTCTTGGAACGCAGGAAGAAAAAAAGATTGGGTGATATCTAGAAGTAGGATCAGAACTTGCAGGAAGATCATATATGTTCACAAACACAGGAGATGGCATGCAAGGCCAAAATTCAATAGAAGTTGAAAATGGCCAGTGTTGTGCTCAAAAAGAAAGGACTTGTAAAATACGTTAGTAGCAAGAGGAGACTCAAGGAAAACAATGGACCAATTCTTGTTGAAGATGGTCCTGTGACAAATAGAACTACAGAAAAACTGGAGGTATTTAGTGCTTTTTTCCCTCAGCCCTTAATAATACTGGTAAAATCTCAGAGTTGAAGGACCACAACTGCAGGAACAGTGACTCTTCATTTGTGCACAGAAATTATAAGGTGCCAGCTTTATCACCTGGCTGTTCATAACATCATGAGACCTGCTGAGATTCATCCAGAGTACTGCAGGATCTGTTGGATGTGACAACAGGACCCCACTCAAAAGTCATGGGTATTTGGGGAGGTCCTCGCTGACTGGAAGTTGTCCAGTCATTGCAATTTAGAAAGGTGTGCTGGAAGACACAGGAAACTACAGATCTGTGAGTCTACCTCAGCACCTGAAAAAATTGGAGAAGATACTACTGGTCATGAAAGACATTTCAAGGAAACACAAGCATCAGGCATAGCACAAATTCACAAAGGGAAGACCTGTATGACTATTCTGAGACACTTCTACAATTAGGTAACCTGCCTAGTGATTAAAGACACAGAGGTGGATGTGGTTTTCCTGGATTTTCATAATGCTTTTGATACTGTCCCTTAGAGCATCCTTTTGGACAAGTTGTCCAGCTGTGAGATGAGCAGGTGCACATTGTGCTGGATGAAGAACTGGCCCGTTGACATTCAGAAGCATTTCCTACTGGGAGGGTGGTTGCACACCAAAAAAGACTCCCTAAAAAGACGGTTGATGTCCCATACCTGGTGGTGTTTTAAAAGGAGGCATTTGGGCAACACCCTCAATAATGGGCTTTAACTGTTGGCCAGGTGTGATCAGGCAATGGGACTAGATGAGTCTTGTATAGCCCTGCCAACTGGAACTATTCTATTCTCTCCTAATTAAAAATCTGTGAAAGCTGCTGAACCAAATGCAACCACCAGAAAGTAAAAAACTTCTCAAAGCTGTTGCTCGTTTGCTGTGTTTCCTACTGTCAATGCTTTCTCTTCCAGGACTTCAGCCAGCATCCATTCACGAGCTTGTGACTGTTGCTCTGTGTTATGTGACAGTGGCTCTGGGTTATGGCCACTCGGGATTTGAAGACCTGGGCAATTCACTTCAGTGATTCTTACAGCAATTTTGTTTTTATTCCTTATCTCCAGTTTGAAACTCTCTAGTTGCAGTAGATGCCACCATCTCTCACCCATCCACGAATCTGTTCCAATCCTTTTGATGTGGGATGTCCCCATCTTTAGAAACACTGGGTTGTGCTGCGAGATGTCCCAACACCTTGTCTGCCCCATGTTGAACCAGCCCCGGCTTCACAGAGCATCCTTACTTTAAAGGATGGAGCCCCTTTTGTTTGTCAATCTGACTCCAGGACCTCAAAGAGGGTGGAGTGCCTGGATGAGGTCTGACACATGCTGAGCAGAGGAATCACCCTAGCTCCTTCCAGCTAGAGAACAAAGATAGGAGAATACATGCCAGAGCAAGCCAAGTGCTGTCTGTGACACATCATGGGAGAAAACAGGACAGACCAAAGGGGTGGCCAGCAGTGTGGAGTGTGTGGAGAACCTGTGGGACTTTGTCCTGCAGCCTCCCGGGGAGGTACAAGTTGTTGGTAAGTGAGCCCTCATGCTTCATTTGCCTGGAGATGTCTGTCATGGCCAGAACAAACTGGCAGGACTTTGGGGAGGTACAGCCAAGGCCTCAGTGACAGTCTTGTAACATCAATGTGAGTATAAGATGACAAGATGGGGAATGGAGCTGGCATTGGTGTAGAGGTAGCCCCAGATGCATGTACTGAGACAGTGTACTATGCGTGTTGATGGCACATTGTGATATCACCTACAGATGGATTGTGACCCATCGTTCCTCGCTGCTTACAGCTGAGCAACAAGTTTCAGCCAGCCAGCTCGTTCCCAGACACATCTGAAGGGCAGGATGTCATCCAGAGGGACCTAGACAAGCTCATGAAGTGGGCCTGTGGGAATCTCATGAGGTTTAACAAGACCAAATGCAAGGTGCTGCACCTGGATCAGGATAATCCCCGGTATCAACACAGGCTGGGGATGAACAGATTGAGAGCAGCCCTGTGAGAAGGACTTGGGGGTGCTGTGGGTGGGAGGCTGGGCATGACCCAGCCATGGGCACTCCCAGCCCAGAAAGCCAAACGTGTCCTGGGCTGCATCTAAAGCAGCGTGGGCAGCAGGGGAGGGAGGGGATTCTGCCCCTCTGCTCTGCTCTGGTGAGAGCCCACCTGGAACCCTGCATCAGCTCTGGGGTCCCAGCATATGAATGACATTGATCTGTTGGAGCAAGTCTAGAGGAGGCCACCAGGATGATTAGAGGGATGGAGCTCTTCACCTATGAGGAAAGGCTGAGGGAATTGTGATTGATTAGCCTTTATAAGAGATGGCTTTGGAGTGACTACCACAGCCTTTCAGTACCTGAAGGGAACCTACACAAAAGATGAGGCAAGACATTTACAAGGGCATGTAGCAACGGGACAAAAAGGAATGGGTTCAAATTGAAAGAGAGTAGGTTTAGATTAGATATTAGGAAGTAATTATTTACTCTTAGGGTGGTGAGGCACTGGAACAGGTTGCCTAGGAAGTTGTGAATGCTGTGGATCTTGTCCCTGGAGCTGCTCAAGACCAGGCTGGATGGGACTCTGGCTAACCTGTTCTAGTTGAAGGTGCCCCAACCATGGCAGGAGGCTTGGAACCAGACAATCATGAAGGTTCCTGTCCAGCCCAAATCATTCTATCAATTTGTGACTCCTGCTGAGCATTTGGGAAGGTTTGGAGTGCTCAGTGAGATCTTTGATGTTGTCATTGTGCAAGGACAGTTGTTTGTTGCAGCTGTGTTCAATCCTTCAACCATTGAAGGATTTTCCCCCTCCCTGCCAGGTTCAGGCATCTGGAACACCCAGGAGGCGCACTTGCAGCAGAAGAGGTGAGCTGGGGGGTAAAACCTACCGGGGAGCTGAGATGGTTTCCCTCCTGAGGGACCAGGGCATTTCTACCAATCTTTCTGGGTCCAGGCAATGGCCATAGTGCTTGTTCCCCTTCTAGAGTAAAATTTGCTGATGCAAGGCTAGTGAAAGGGAGCAAGTCATAACCCCAGCTCCCCTTAGGCCACTGAAGAGAAGAGCATGGCCACAGAGATGGACAGCTGCTGTCCCATCTGCCTGGACAGCTTGAAGGAGATCAGCTACATATTTCCATGCCTGCACCAGTTCTGTTACACCTGCATCCTGCAGTGGGCAGAGAACACACCCAAGTGCCCCCTCTGCAAGAGGAGGATTCTATCCATCCTGCACTCAATGGAGACAGAAAATGACTACATGGAGCATGTAATTGCACTATCTGAGACACCATCCATCATTGTCCACCAAGCGAGAGGAGATCCAAGACACCTTGACCTCCATTTCTCTGGAGCATCCCAAACATGGGCTGCAGAAGGAGTGCCCAGGCATCCCGTGGGCGGTCTCCAGCCTGGGGAACGGATGGTACTTTTCCGGGACTACCCATGCCTCCTAGATACCCTGGTGATCTGGGTCCGACCAAGGCTGAGGCAGATCTTCAGGAACAACTGGATGGAGGCAGACCTAGTGGAGGACACTGTCCTGGACATCCTGGCCAGCCATGGAATCGATGAAGACCAGCTGGTCCAGATGCTGGGGGTCTCCCTCCAAAACCATGTGGCAACATTTGTACAACAGCTTATCCGTGTAGCCACGCAACAGTGCAGCAGGCCAGCCTGTCATCTGCTCACCCTCCAGCCCTATCTCCCTGCCCAGGTCCAAGCCCTTCTGACAGCCCTGCAAGATGCACCATGGATGAGGTGCCCAACACCACCCCCTCTGCCATGGATGGGCATTTCAGAAGCTACCCCTCCGTACCCATTACCATCGCTGTTGGAGCAAGAAGAGCCTCAGGAGGAGCCAGAGGAGTCTGTTCCTGGGTCCTCCACTTCCAGATGGGGCAGTGACCCCTCTCCTGAGGGGCCATGGTGACCTCTGAAGAGGCAGGCAAGTGGCCCTGGGGCCTCTTCAGCCTCCCCTGCATCTGAGGCTGTGGAGGATGCCTGAGGAGTTAGCCAAATGGGTCTGGGCCACCAGCTGGGGCATACACCAACCCTCTAGCACTCACAGCCCCTCATATCCAGCTATCCAAATAAAATAAATGCATGGAAACTCAAAAAAAGTCCCAACATTACAAACAGGACTGTGGCATTTTTGTCCTTGTTATTCTCCCATCAAACAAGTAATGGCCAGCTCCAGACCCATTCCCGTAGCCAACCCCAGGGCAGATATTTCCAGCAGGGGGTTCTCCAGGTCCAGATTGTGCCCCAAAGCCCATCAGCCCAGGCCACTCATGAGCTCTTCAGCACCAGCCTCTGCCCTCACATCTGGTTCTCTGCTCTCCTACCAGCCTGTGCTACCCGGTGCAGCCTCACTACGGCCACGACCAATTCCCTCCCTGGCTGGAGTCACCACTTGGTGCTGCTCTCTGTGTCACCCCAGAGTCATACCCTGCCAAGGCAGGAGCCCCCAGAAGTTCACGAAGGGGAAGTGTCAAATCCAGCCCCTGGGAAGGGACAATGCCAGACTGGCACATGCATCAGGCTGCACAATCAGTGAACAGACAGGACAAGGCAACCACACTGCCCTTAAGCACAGATTTTCCTCCCACAGATCCAGCCTCAGTGCTGGTATTTCTGCTCTGCTTAGAGAGGGCCTATCTGTGCCAGACGGATACCTGTCCCTGTGACAGATACCAAGCAGCTGAAAGATTTGTGTTTGTCTAGTTTGGAGAGAAATAGGCTGAGGGGTAACTTCACTGCTCTCTACAGCTTCCTGAGGAGGGAACGTGGAAAGGGGTTTGCTGATCTGTTCTCCCTGGGATCCAGTGACAGCACATGTGGCAATAGTACAAAGCTGCATAAGGAGAGGTTCAGACTGAACCTTAGAAAATATTTCTTAACTGAGTGTGGTCAGACACTGAAACAAGCTTCCTGTCTGCCAGTGCCTTAAAAGGAGGCATTTGGATAATGCCCTACATGATGGGCTTTAACTTCTAGTCAGCCCTGAAGTGGTGAGGAAGTGGATTATCATTGATCATCATGTAGGTCCCTGACAACTGGAAATATCCCATTCTGATACCTGTCAATATCATCAAATAAGTGGTGTTTGCCCTCTTCCTGTTTGTTTTCAGTGACATAAATATTATTTCATGACAAAGCTAAAAATTTATTTAAGTAATCTCATTACAGAAAATGAGAAAATGCAAACAGTTCCTTCCAGTCCCATGCAGTACTGATAGTTCATATATGTTGTCTGTTATTGTCACTTGTCCAACATAGTTTTGCTTACACAAATACTTATGATGTTTTCTTGTTCACATTTTTAACCATGAGGCTTTTATAGAACATATGCCACCAAGTCTTTTATTGAGCACATATATTATCTATTGATCAAGAACACAGATAAAGGAAAACAGTGTTCTGCTACAGTGGCCCTCATTGCATTTTATCATCTTTTCAGCTCTTAGGTGTGATACATTACGCTTTGGTATTTTCTGATTTTTACACAAACATCAATGTCTCAGCTTTCAGGGTTTCATAACAGAACTGGCTTGGAAATGAATGCATTATGTTCTCAGTATATTTATATACCAAATTTAAGAGAATTTTTGGAGGTCCAGATTGTTAGAAACTTGTATAGCATCATGCCTCAAAATGTAGACATAATGGATACAGACACTGGCACATACAGATAGCAGGGTAGCCTAATTGGTATATATGTGTAAATTATTAAGTGAGATGCCCATCAGAATAACATGAAAAGATCTAACAGCTGGCTAATGTTTTGAGTTGTGCTTTGATTTGTTGGGGGAGTGAGGGATGGTGGAGGAAATATTGACCTTGTTATCTGAATGTTGGTAGTATTAGATGGCCATTTAGCTTCCTCAGAACACTTGGACTGATGCAGGCTTTTTCAGATAAGGTCTCTTTCAGATGCACTAGAAGTATGGAGGATGCTTGCCTGCAGGAGACAAACCCACATCAAATCATGGCAAAGTCCCATGCCCTGCATTCTTCCCAGGCACTTCTGTTTGTAATCCTGTGGAGCTCCATAGTGTGGAATTACTATAACTCTAGTGGCAGCATGGTGATCAGTGCATGGGTAATAGCTGGTCAAGTCATAAAAAGCATAGAAGCATTTCCACTATTTTTTGGAGTCCTGAAACCATATGTCTTCTGACACTTTCTCTTCCAAGCAAATAAACACTATGCCTCTACTCTGACCTTTTGCTCCCAATTCACCAAGACCTTCTAGAGCTCTCATTGAATAAATAACAGTTGAGTATCTAGCTACCTTCTGTTTCACAGTGAGGAAGTTCTCTACAGTTCCAGTGATATGTATGACGTGGCATATATCACCGTTTGGTCATGAGAGGTAGCCTTAGAGACAGAACAATCAGTAGGAGTTTGTGCCAGGAGGAAACTGTGAAGTGTCTATCCTGGTGATGTTACTTCTCTTGAGTGAGCCCCTTATAGTACACAGAAAAAGTCTACTTCAAGGAAAGTACAATTTAAAACTGAGTTAAAAGCCCTAGGATTCTGCCTGGTGTTTTTAACTTTTGATTTGGCACTGAAATGGAACAATATGTTACTCATTCTTATGCAAGAAATACCAAAAATTCTTTTGTTGCATTCTTGTAGTTACCAATCTTGCATTGTAAAATAAGCTATAAAAGTATTTTTCAAACAATATGGTAATAATAAAGGCCAAATTAATTGGATTCTCAGAGTTTCTTACTAAATTCACTGTATATTCATATTCATGTACTAGCAAGTAGAAAATATTTTTAGTGGCCCTTTTAACTAAACTTCAGGAATGTGTTTATTGCACAATTTTGCATTTAAGTTGCACTGATGTGGTTTTGGTCTCATAAACTACTCAAACAGACATTAGGGAGAACATAAGAGAAAAATAATCAGGAATAGTCAGTTACCTGTTTCGTATTCATGATCAAGGGAATATTGAGCTGTACAGAATATTAATAAAATTTAAATGTATCCCGTGCAATACATAAGTTTTACTGAAGACAAAAATTTGTAAGTATTCAGAAAATTATAACATTTGGGCTCAGTATATGTATGGGCATATCCACAATTCACCTCTCTATTAAAATATTGGCATTGATAGAACATGGGGCTATATTACTGTGTTTATACACAATTAAGTTAGGCAAATTTAATGACCGAGCTGTACTCACACTTTGCATTGCTAATTAGCCACTAGTTGATATCACTAGGAAAAAGTTTACCTTGCTAATCAACAGTCATTTTTCAGACTTCTCTTACTTTCCATGAAGCCCTTCAAATTAACAATTATCATGAAAGAGAATTTATACTGGTAAGTCTCAGAATTACCAGTTTCTGTATGTGGCCTTCCTTAACATTTGTAACTGAAGACACTAAAATAAGAAAGATTCCCCTTTTGCCATGTTTCGTGTTTCTTTGTCAATTGCTGACAATTTTTGTAAGTTAGACAATGTTATGCCAGTTTATTCACACTTAGATAAAGCCCATTTTATGCTGAAAACCAACCTTCTGATTTCCCATTGAGAGACTAGATGACCAGCCAGGGATACTTTTTCCATGGATTCTGTTTCCTGCAGTGCAAGGAAGGCAGGTTGGAAGAGCACAGCTGAAGGCTGGAGCAGGGCAGTCTCACTGCACTCTCTCCCTCCCACCCCCACAGGATGACACTCCATCTTTCCCATTTCACATCCCGAGGGGAAGCAGGCTGCAGATGGACAAGCAGGGTGAGAGGTCTGCATGAGGAGGCCATCTACACAACAGTTCAGACTCAGCAGCTGTAGCCAATAACGGGGCTTTGGATGTACCCACACTCTATGTGAAAGATATTCCAAGTGTTAGATGGAGAAATGGCAACTCAGGAAGATTGGTCATCAACCCAAATTAACGCCCCTGTGTTGGACTATGATGATGAACATAATAGAAAAGCATGTGGTAGGTTAGATCTGGTTTTGAACAAAAGACAAATTATTTATTTCTTTCTTCAAATGAAGCATAACACTAAGGTATAAAGGGAGTATAAATAACATCTGATTGTGCTCCTAAGCTCCATGCTATAACTTTCTTGCAATGACATCCTTCAACAAATTAACTACATCATTACTGTTAAGTATTAATTGCACAAAACAGATACACAAAATATATAATGAGCTAGAAAGAGGACAACATTCTTCCATTATGACAAACAATTCTAACAAGAAATGGAAAAAAACCCAATAGATCTAGGCTTACACTGATGGCAACACTGAGAGTTTTAAGTCCTCTCTTTGAACACATTACATGTGATAAATAATATGCAAAATATTTAAAGAATTTTATTGTTGCTTACAGAAGATACTTAGCAAGCAAGGAGGCAGTAGCCATAACTGCCTCATGTCTCATATCCCCATCATTCAATGCAAATTTTTACATTTCATGCAATAATCCTGAGCTTATTTTCAGTAACATTGAAATGTCATCTATGTTAATTACCAAATACATACAGAGCCCAGCTATGGGGTCTATTGTATTATTAAGGCATGAAAAAAGAATAGCAGTTTATCAACTCTGAATGCCACAAATACAGCACAGCAGTTAGAAGGCTCAAAAAAGCTCAGAAAGTACCAGTGATTTCTGTGCGGAGGTCCTCCCAGAACACAACTGAATCATCAGTTCCTGAAAAGGCACAGAATCAAATCCTGTCCTTACTGACATCAGGGAGTTCTGCCATTGCCTTGACTGCTGGACCAAGCTTCAGAGCTATTAGGAGTGACTCAGACTCCTCTTCATATCCCCAAAAAATTGACAAACTTCCTCTCACTCAAGTCAAGTATTAATTTAAAAAAACAATACCTACATATTGTTTTGTTAATTAGTATTTTAAGCCTATGGAAAGGTTCAATTCATTATACAGTATGGCAATTAATAAAAAGCCTTTTCAGAAAAAGCTTATTTGTTAGTCCATTTTATTAGTATGCTAAAAGAAGGGGGAAGTATCATGAAAAGAACCTCTGCCAAGTTTATGCTCTGTTTATGAATTATTTTTAGTTTTAAAATGCCAAACCAAGGATATGTGATACAATTCTAGACTCCATGGTTCAATGGCTCTTCTGAAAGACAAAGAGCACCACAGCCCTGTCCAGTCATCAAGTGAAGAACTCATTATCTGCAGAAGTTGTAAGGGGCTAGCAGTGTCTAGATTGTGCAGTTCTTCACACAGTCTGTATTTTACATCTGAGAAGCTCTTGCAAAATGCCCTTTAGCAAGCCAAGGTATTCCAGTTCAGTTAATTAAGCCATTGAAACCAGGGACAAATTGCTGGCAAGACTTACTTCATGCATAATTGCATTATGTCCCATTCTGGGAACTAAAATAGCAGATGATCTTTAACTCTGCAACTGCTATTGCCTAGCCTTTGTGCAAGTATTTACCTAGCTGAGCTCAGAGTTTACAAATCCAGTAGCCTTATACTTCATATACAGGTGGCCCATGGTCTGCCACGGACAGAATGCTGGTATGCAAGAGGGGTTGACTTTCCATGCCTGCACCCCTTGCAGATGCAAGCCACCCCTTGGCAGAGATGGTGCTGTCCAATCGTGCCACTGCAAGGCTCTGAAAACTTTGCAGATGCACAAATCTGACTTAACTAATTTCACCTAAAACACCAAGTAATAATATTGAAAAATTGTTTGTCACACTAAAACATCCAGGAAACTCATTACTGTCTCATTTGAGATTGAAGGATCAAAAAAAAAAGTCGTTGATATTAGTTACTGGGTTAGAATTTGCAGGGCTTTTGGTTAATTTCTACTAAGAAATAAGTTAAAGAAGGCTAAGGCTATAAATTGGTACTGTTTCATTTATAAATATTCACTTTACCTCTCTTCTAAAAAACATGTTAAGGAAAAAGGTGGCCAGAAGGATCACACATCTTGTAAATTGTAATTTGGTTGTTAGGCTGAAAAAACCAAAAATGTAAGTGAAGTTGAGCACAGTGTAAGAAATAAACCAGTTTTTAATTAACAACTTATTTACAAGTTCATAAAATCAACTGAACTGGAGTAGATGTTCTATGTTTGTCACCAATATTTTATTGTAACTGGTAACTTGCACGCTTTGTAGTAGAACAAAAAGAAATTAAAGTCCACTATATACAGCCTTTGTACAGGCTACTTGACTATACTCAAGGCATAGTGATCATAGCACAACCTAGTCTTCATAATAATTTGTGCACAAAAAGACACCAATCAGACATTATGTGAACATTACAGTGAAATGACTTCACAAGTCCAGTGAAAATTCAGCATCATACAAAACATATTGATCTACTGCAAATGACATCCTTTGAAACAATAAGCCTTTTTTCAGTAGTAAATTAACCAGAGTCTGATGCAGAGATTTGTGTAGTTATAAGTCTTTTAAGTGAAGCAACCTCTGCAGATAAGTTTGCTATGCCCTGCTTCAAATAGAGATTCTCTGACTCAGAGACATTGTAGATATTGTCTTTTATTTCAACAACTCCAGCTTTGCAACCACTCTGAATTTTAACATTGAGTTCCTTCTGATGCCAGAGTTCTGGTTTAAGTGACCAGTCTTGGATATTAGTCACTTGAACCGAGAAAGGAGTGTGAGAAGAATGCACCAAGTTTTGCGCACCATGTTTTTCAAGTTCAAAATGTCTTTTTGAGGACATGTCAATGGGTGACGACAACTTCTGTGTTGCATCATAGTCATTATCCATTGCTTCCACTTTAACTTGCATGGCTTTGGCTTTGATTCGAAGCTTGTGAGGCAAAGCTGAAGAATTCACTTCTGGAACTTTCACTGTTGCATGAACATTTTTATGTTCAACTGGGGAATGAATTGGACCCTTAGGAACCTGCTGTTCGTCTTCTCCATCAGATGACTTTCCAACTACACCATCATCAGTTTCTGACGTTCTTGGAGAATTACTGGAGGACCTATTAACTTGCAAGAGAGGAGGAGAATGTGAGTATACATTAAAGGTAGCTCCCATGTAGTTTGGATATATGGACGCTTTGTATGAACCTCTGTCATCTCTTGGCTCTCTCTCTAATTCCATGGGCTCCTGCTTTATAATCTGGAACTTATTTTCAGGACTTCTACAGTTGCTTTGTATACGAGTTGGTTGGGTATGCTCTACAGTTGATGTTTCAGATACATCAGACATTGAGCTTTGGGGAGAATGTTTAATGACAGAAATACAACTGCTACCAACTATAGATGGTTCATGTTCATCTACAAATGAGTTAATATTTGATTTGGAACTCTGATAATCTTGAAAATACACAGTTGTTGAGCTACTGAGTTTCTGTATCTCTTGGGCATAGGCCGCAGAACTAATTAAACCAAACTTTAACTTCAATGAAAGCAGCTCTGCCTTCAAAGTGGCATTCTCTTCTCCCAGTGCAATTAGTTTGTTCTCCAAGACAAGGTCATTCAGTCGTCGCTTTTCACGAGATCTTTTGGCAGCTTCATTATTTTTCCGCCTTTTCTCCCAATACATAGCATCCTTCTTTTCATCTGGAATGAATTCTCGCTTTCTCCGGCAAGCTGAAGATTTGCTCTTCCCACTACTTGCTTCAGTAAGTAGTATATCTTCATTTGTAGACAATTCTTCAGATACTTCTGCTAAGGTTGACTTAAGTACCATGATTTTGTCCACATTGCTACTTGTGTCAACAGGTCCGTGCTCCTTTTTAAGGGTCTGCATTTTTCTCAGCTGCATCAGAAACAATTTGTAGAAGATCTACAAGAAGCAACAGAGCAAGCTATCTTCCCAGTACTTCTCACTCCACAACTTGAAAAACACAGTAATTTTAAATCCACACACATTCTTCCTTTTCTTTCATAATCTCAGAGAGAAGTGTCTGTCTAGAACCAGTTTTCTTAGCAGATTCAATGGGAATCTTCTAAAAACCTGAAATAAATAGAGAATTTTATTACTAATTAGGAATTGCTTGATAAAAACACACAAAAGTAGCTATTGACAAATATTTTAATAAGAATTTGGTTGATTAAACCTGCTGCGATATGAAGAGAGCTCAACACCGAAGCTATTGATATTCTAAATTTCATAACACCTAGAGGTAGCAGATTTGCTTCCAAAACAAATATTATATGATCCAAAGAAAAATCAATTAAAAAACATCTGAGTTTTGACCTTACAGTAATGCTGTCACTGAACCTTCCATGGCATCACTGGTTAAACTAAAACTTTTCAATACTTTAAACTGCAGGACACAAAGCATGTTGATGAGCAGCACTGTAAAGTATCCTGTTCCACATTAAAGCATCTCTTCTGAAAACAGCTGTGGTGTATGACAGAAATGCAATACATTTGGGTCCTTCAAGGATTAAAAATAACATAAGCTGATTTAGAGAAGAAGGAGTGCCTTCTATTGTCTTAAAATACCACCATTATCCATTATCCAGTGCTTATCTATTAAGCATTTAATTGCTGCTTTTGAATCCTGTAAAAAAAATATATATCTATATGTAAGTGTTTGCATCCATCATATTAATTCAAACTAGCAAGTTCACAAACATAATTTGGGCAAGTACCTAACTAAAAAGTATTTACAAAAAATGGTGTAATTTTCTAGTATCTTACAAAGAAAACATTAAAATTAGTATTGAAAAATACATTAGAGAAATGACATTTAATAAAAAATGTGCATTTGACAAAGTCGTATTATGTCAAAGTAAAGTTTAATACTGTTGAGGCATGTGCACTTTCAGGAAACAACATTTGCATTGAAGTAAAAGTTTAGACCCAGAAGTCTTACCATTAACAAATAAAAACCAGCTTAACCTTTAGCTTCAGATATTTTAATCATTAAATTTGAACTTAATAGTTTATATTGGCCTTTGTTTTATTCAGCACCTTTTAATGCAAAAATATTAAGATCACTTGGTCTTGATCTTATGCACAGCTTCTCATATATAATTTTCTACAGTCAATCATGTTCCTGTTGAAAAGAATGTAGTATGCCAACTGCTTTTATAGAATTGACTATCAAGTCAGCAATCATTCTTGCCTGTACGACCAGAAGAAAAAAATGAGCCACTTCAGATTAATGTCTCTATTTACTGGGAATGTTTTTACAATGACAAATGAAACTAATTTTAACATTATCAGTCAAGAAAGTTATAAAAGAATTAATGAATTGTATTCTGTCAGTTTCTCTTGTCTTTTCCAGAAGGCAAAGTGGAATGAGTGATGTAGTAACAATTAAGCAGGGTCATAAAGACTAAGGTTTCAAGCTGGGTTCTGTTCCATCAAACCATGCCAATTTTTCTGTCATGAAAAAATTAACACATTTAATAGAACAACTAAGTAGAATTTCCTAAAATCCATGGTTAATTACTGACATGTAACTATTTGTCTTTGATAATACAACCCTAATGAAAAATAGCTAGACACCAACCTCACCAAAGACAGCATCTAATATTTTAGTGCAAAAGCAGCACCACAAATTGTCATGTTTGAAAAGAATAAATGTACTTCTAATACAGAAACAGTTACATAGTTAGACCCTGATCCAAAATTCCAAGTGGAGTCAAAAGGGAGATTTCTGTCAGGACTGAAGGAGCTGGATCAGCAAACCAGGAACCAAACAGCAAAGCAACATCTGTTTCTCCAAATTTTCAGTACAGTTTGATTTGCTGAAGTAGGTGTATAGACATTTTGCTCATTTCACTGATTCAAGGAATTAATTATTTAATTCATATGTATACCATTTTAAACCTAGTGTAACTCAACACTTAAAAAAAAAATCGTTGCTGAAACTTAAAAACAAAAACAACAAAAAAAGAGAAGACAAGGCCATTTGACCTTTTGTCATATTTGTAGAATATTCAGTCTCTGTAGCACATTTTACAATAAGAGAATACTGGGATTTCATTTCATTATCCTGTAGAACTGAGAGTACACAGTTACTGACCGTAATTGTCTTGATCCACTACAATTACTGTATTCACCTGTACCAGTAGCAGACACCTTCCATGGCACACAGCAGGAAACTCTATCATGCACTCAATACCTATGAAATCATCACTTGTCTCTTAGTACATATCTCAGCCAACTCCCACATGAGCAAAATGTGCTCAAAACAACTTTTGTGCAATTTCATGTCCTTATCAGTTCACAGCTCTTACTGAATTTAACGATACCAGAGAGCTACACTCAAAGTATTTGTTCTCCCAGAAAACACACACTAATATGCACATGTCATCATAATTGTTACCATATATATATATAGATGCACCATATAGTCTAGACCATCTACACTTACTCCAAGTGGTAACATAAACAAGGAAGTACTTATAGAAACATTGGATATTTTAGAAGAACAAAACCATACCTACACAAATGAAATACTTTTTCTGCTATAATATTCCCATCTTTTATTTCCACATGCTATAAAAGCAATGTTTAGTCTTGAACAAGAATGTATCAGGATAAGAATTTGGACCTGTCCAGCTCAAGTCTATTCCAGTAGTGTTTGTCCAACACTGTGGTCAAGGAAAAATACTAATAATGGTAATAATAATTAGCAAAAAAGTTTCTGGATTGTGGCTTTTTTTCCTAAATGAATGTTGACTAATGACATAGTTCATCAATATGACCATATTGATAGATAAAAACTCAACTGCATGTTCAAATATCCTCCCTCAAGCCCAAGACTGGCACTGAGCTGAACTTAGCCCTACCAGCTGCAGAGTTCATGCCCCTTGTTCCAGGGGACATCTGCAGACTGGACACTGGAATGGCCCAATCTGCCCACTGTAGCACTGTTAACTCCTGTCTTGGCCAGTCTCCCTCCTGTACACACTGTTCCTGGCATAAACAGACAGAATGTAAGTCGCATGCAATCCACAGTAAATATTAAGCATGTAACAAAATGACTGTGTTTTTGCATGCAATATTCAACTTTGCTCTCTGCCAGAGTCCATCAGTAAAGCTGTCAAGACAGACATGTAACCCACTGACACAGTCATACCAGTTTGCTATTTATTCAGTTACACCTAATGCCATTACTTTTGCGAATGAACAAAACAACAAAAGACCTGCAACTCTTTCTGTATTTCTTGAGTGCTTTTATTATGGTAACTGGAACTGAAGCTTTACAAACAGGAGTCAAAACCCTTGTTTAGTAATACTTCTTCATGTGGATCAGCCCAATGCTGAGTCTGTAAACAAATTAAATTCCATCTGATGATAATGGCAACATGCCTTCAATGGAACCAGCCATTTCACTTCACTTCACTTGCATTTTATAATTCCATTGGAAAACATGAGTATTTAAACATAAATTAATGAACTGTAATGATTCCTCTGACTACATTTCAAATACCAATATTTTCCCTTATGATTAATTTTTCAATTGCTTTATCACTCCCTCATAAAGTGTTATAAAACCAACATTTGGTTGGTTGATGTTAATGGCATTGAGTGCCAATTCTACAATGTAATAACACTCGACCCTATTAACTTAATTACAAAGACAGATTTGGTCCCCCAGCAATTTTGCCATTGACTTCAACAGAAGCAGAATACAATCCCAGATCCAAGTATTAATGAGACTGTTGTATAAGACTCATGCTATTGAAGCAAAAAATTATGCATGCAGAAATCACAAAAAATTAATTTATCCACGGGACTTCAAAAGATACTGAAGTGACAACACGGCACATTCAAGATCTGATCCTGGGGATTTACGTATTCACACTGTAATAACTGAAAGGTCTCAAAGTTTGGAGGACAAGGCCACAAGCTTGCTCTCTTCTGTATAATTTAGTTGCATAAATAATCTCTGCTTTAGAGAATGTATGGGAGCCTCCTCATGTACCTATCCTTCTGCATAGAGTAACTGCATGCTTTCATTTATATTTAGCAAAATAATTCATGCTATTTCCAAGCATAATTTTTCAAACATATCCTAGGATAAAATGGTTTTTTAATTCTACAGCTCTAGCATTTTGATAGTGATTCTATCACACTAAATGAAATCCCATTTTCTAGCATTGAATGCTCAAACATAATTCAGTTTTGTATCATTGTGTCTACAAGAGGAATATATATCAGCCCTTAAAAATGGAAGAAAATAACAGTTGTGTGTAGCTTCTTTTGTTCTAGGAAAAAAACTTGTCTCTATTATCACCACCACTATATGGCACACTCTCAAAAAACAATTGCACTCATCTTGATGTCTCTGCTTAGTTTTAGTTGATGTTGTCCATGTTTTGCATAGGTATCTTTAATTATATTACTGCCACCATTCTGTCCCAGTTTACCAATTTTGAAAATCTGGCTACATACCAGATGAGCTGCTATAGAAATTGTTTATAGATTAAAAAGCTACCAGTTTGCATTCCAAATTTTGGAAAACTGAAAGATATATTTTGCACTTTATCTCCAAAGTATCCCAAAACCAGATGCTATCTATCTCAATATCTTTATATGGTACAGAAAAAAATATTCTCATCACATACATGGGACTGAGTTTAAGCTCAGGTGGTGCATGCACAGCCTCCCTAAACACTGCTGAAAAATTTTGGAGATACTCTACCTCTACTGCTTTCCACAGACAAAAATTTTGCTGTGAGACTCTGCACCTATCATTATCACTATCATAATTCAGAAATCCAGAGTATTTCCAATCTCCACTGAAGACCTTCAACATACTTTTTCTTGCCTTTTACCTACAACAGTTTGTGAGTTCATGTTCCTGTTGAAGAAAAGCTTTAATGCTGGATATGTGAAACAGTGATATCCCTGGGACAGATTTGTGGGCCAGAAGGTCTAGACAACGTAGAACAAATGAAGTTAAAACTTTCTGATAAAACCTAGGTGACTGCATTTTATGCTGTGACAGGTTACCTGCAGGCACAAAGGGGAAGAGCATTTACAATATGAATATTGCCACCAATTTCTGCCGTTACGTAGTAATGTGCACAAGGACCATGAATGTGTTACAACAGCGTGAAGCAACGCACAAGTATTGATCCTGTATGCAGTTTCCTTTTCCTACATCATGAACATCTTAAGTGCTTACTGTTTCAGGACCAATGTGTAATTAGGTCAGTGGAACACTGATGATGATAACTTTGTACAAGCTGACCCACTTTTGCTAAAATGTTGATCATATTATTGAAGGAAAAAAATGGAATATGTCCACAAAATATATTCCATCAGGCTCATCAGAAATCATTTATTATGACACTGTTCAATCAAATGTAAGGAAAAAATAAGTAAGATTATAATGGAACTTGAAATACTATTGCAAATTCATATTACCCAACTCTATGTTGCACCCAGAAAGCTGATGTCATATGTAATTTTTAAAAAAGGCTATCTTTGTTGCAAAAATGACTTAAGTTACAGTTTTATCTTAAGAACTACAAATTAACTCATTAAAGTACAGCCTGCTTTCCAAAGGTAAATTACAGAAATAAAATTTCTATTTGGAGGGCATAAAACATATGTTAAGGGTAGCAGTTGTTCAGAAAAAGTCAGCGAAGCTTAGTAAGTGCCAATTTGCCCCACATTTTCTTTCATTTCCTTGTAAAGACAGTATGATTCTGCCAGATCTGTTCATGTTTCCCAAAACAAGCTATTTATTGATCTGGTTCAAATGGTAAAAAACAAGATCTAAGAATATTTCTGATAGCACCAGGAAAAAATGTAACTGAGAAGGAAATAAATATATCTTGGGTAAATATTTAATTCCATATACATCGTATACACATGTAAGCATGCAATTTAATAATACCATATCACTTTCCAGTATTTTAATAAAGCCTCAATAGAAACAACTGTTACTGAAGTTACAGTACTATCTATGACAGTATGTTTCCCATTTCAATAGCTACTTGGCAGCATGAAGAACTAGACTGTGAAAAGCTATAACTTAATAGCAACCATGTTCTGGAAATACAATCTCAGGTTTCCCTTAGTTACAAACCATTTAAAATAAGTCCACAAAATCAAATATTAATTATTCTGACAACAAATAGCTTTCTATTATTGAACTGTGTTCTTAAAATGCCAACCATGGACCAGACCTTCAGCTGACCTAAATTTATATGGCTCTATTTAAAGGCAGCAGAATTATGTCAATTAATCCCAGCTGATGCTCTAAACATGCATCTTGTTATATAACAACCGAAGTAAATATACAGAATAAACGCTGGCTGTAAATTGTTATCTACCACTCACAGCAGACAGAGCAGAGAAATAGCAATCTTTAGAGCTCCAATTCTGTGAGATGGTCCAGACCACTGCCCATGCTGAGCATAATTTTCTTTGTTGGATTGCATTCCACTTGCAAAGAGAAGTCTTGCAGCACTGACATCTTTATTGTCAGCTGTTGTGCAGACACCTCCGTAGCAAAAACTGGTTAATTATTCAAATACTGCAGGACAGGCTGAAAATTACACCAAGGTGGAGCAACTCAAGAAAGGAAAAAAAGCCATGTCTTAAATAAGGCATTTTTCATAATAGAATATATATTTAATATCTGTCACAAAATTTGATCTCATAGTATGCTATTTTGGACATGGACCAATTCAACAAGTGAATCAGGAAAAAACACAGTGTATCTAAAGTGGCTAGATTTATTTCAGATCCACCTTATAATACAATTTTTTAATAACATTGTTTCTACCACATTTTTAGTCAAGACCAACTATTCCCTTGTTTACACAATCTTGTTTTTAACAGTCATGCTTATCGTCAGTATTAGACAGTTAAATTATCATGTAGCTACTAAAAAAATATTTTCAAATAGTGTAAGGTAATGCTTTAATACTGTAAAATACTAAAACGGAAATCAATTGTCATTTTCTTTTAGATTGGACTGCAGGAATTGGCCATTTATTTGCATTTTTTTTCTATTACATAGCCTAAGCACATTTATATCTCATAACTGGCTGTAATGATCATGGCAAGGTCACCTAGAAGAGTCAATTAAGCCGATGAGTCAGACACATTGCTTAACAGTGTGTAATAAGACTCAAACAGAGGATTTTATTGTTCATATTATTGCATCACAGTGATGTTATAACAGCAGCGAGATTGCCGTCTGGAAAAAAACTATTGCATAAGCGTAGTTTGCATAACTATTTGTTAAAATAAGTCAATTTAAAATGAGTTAAAGGTTTATTTTATTTAAGAGTTTTATTTCAAGATAAAGGATTGGAAAAAAGCAGCATGGTGCTGGTATCTTTCTCAGACTCTCTTTTGATTCTACTGCAATAGAAAGAATGTATGTTCTATAAATTTCATCCAAAGCAAGGCAAACACTGTTCCCTCTTAAGATGAGATAAGCTGTTTGGAGGTCATATAAGTTCATACTGCCCATGGGAAGATTCTTAGCTTCTTGACACCTTCACATCTGTTTCATAAAAACAAAAACTAATAAACAAAAAAAAATCCCCCCCCAGACCTCAAAACAAAACGCAAAGCAACCCCCACCAAAACAGCAGAAACTTGAGGTTTTGGATGCAAATTCAGGAAGCTGGATATTTTGAAAGATAGTTAAGAGTCCTTTGGAGCACGAGATAAAAATATAAAGTGAAACTGGAGGCAGAATATTCTAACACTTATTAGCATTTTAACAGTCAAAGACATCTGTAATGTGAGACGTGTAATGTAACAATAACTGTTAGTGCCAATGTTATTAATGACCCTTATTCAGCAGTCCTTGAACTTGTTGGTTTAAATCAGGCTTTTGGGCCAAAACACCAAATCCTTATTCATTCGAGTTTCCCATCAAAGTCAACATTTTGATTGAATAAGGACCATAAAAGCAATGCACATAGCAATATTTCAAACGAGGCTCTGGATTTAATTAATTACTGAGGAGGGCAAAGATAACTCAAAGTAGGTTACATACACACTGGAGCAAACATAACGAAACTAAGTGCAATCATTCAAGTTACAAGGACAACAAAAAAAAAAAAAAACAGGGTTGCTTTTAACAAAACTGTAACTCCAAAAAAGCCTCACTGTCAAGGCTGTACTTGGCCCCAGCAATCAAGCAGCAAAAAAAGTTCATGCAGTTACCAAGAACATTACGTTTTTAAAATACTTTGCTTCAACTTGCTATAGCAGGTACAACAAACATAAAGCCTGTGGCTGGGGTACTCGGTTGGGAGGTTTTTGGTCAGGAGCACAGTGATGTTGGGTTCACGTATTGGAGAACCGTTTTAGTAATTAAAAATTAAGAAAAAAATTTAAAGAAATTAAAATCACCTCATCTTGAAAGGCAAGTCAGCAACTTTCAAGCTATGCTCCTATCGAGGACACAGCACAAGCTGGCCCCAGAGTACAAAACACACAGCCACTGCGACGCCGAACTGACTTGGGAAAAACATTACAGAATTAGGCAATGATGATTTCCCCCCCACCCCCCGCCTTTATGATGTTGTTGTCGTTCGTTACGTAAGAAACGAAAGAAAACGCTCATCCCGTGCCTACCAGCGAGGGCCTTTGTCTGGCGATCCCTGCCTGCAGGCGACGGTGGGACCGGGGGGGTGATGGGCGGCGGGGTGGGGACGCTCCGCGGGGCGCGGTGCGGGGCCGAGCCGCGGGATCGGCGCCCGCCACAAAGGCGGCCCGGCTCGGCCCCGCGGCCCCCTACGTGACCGGCGGCGCATGGCCCCGGCCCGCCCGGCCCCGCGCTGCCAGCCCGCCGCCCCCCCGCCGCCGCCGCCGCCCCAGCCCAGAACAAAGGGCTGAGGGGGAGCGCAGCGCCCCCAGCCCTCGCCCGCCGCCGCCGCCGCGCCCCGCCGGCCGGGGGGAAAGGGAGGCAGCGGCGACCCCCGCGAGCCTCCGGGAGGAGAAGCGGGGCGCGGAGGGCTCGCCGGGCTCCGCGCAGCCGGCTCCGCTCCACCGCCCATCGCGTCTGTCACACTGACCTACTCCCCCAGCGGAGCCCGCTCCGCTGCCCCACGGGGCCGGCCGCACCTGGCCCCCGGCCCGCCGGGCACGGCCGGGACGGCTCTTCCTCTCCCCCTCCAGCGCGGCTGAGATCTCCCGTAAACGCCTTTCTTCCTTTAAATTAAGCCATTCCCGTTTGGTTTGTTTTGGTCTGATGTTTTGTTTGATTGGTTTTTGGTTTTTTTAAATTATTTTTCATTATTTTTTCCCCAGTGAAAGGCCGTACCGGAGAGATGCCACGGCGTCTGGGCGAAACGCCTTCCCTAAAAAAAAAATAAATACAGCCTGATCTAAAAAGCCTCCGAAGGCGTAGAGTTAAAAATCCGAGCAAATGCCTCGAACGTCTTACACACGCACGGCTCTGGAGAAAAGACCAGAAATAGCACATGAAGCCACAATTGCTAAAACGCGAAGGGGCTAAATATAGACCCAACACAAATCTCGTTTTAAGGCACCCGGCACGCAGCCGGCGAGCGCACCTCGCCTCCCCACTTACCCAGTTGTCTACTTCCCTTAATAAACACACTTTAACAAAACCTGTTACAGTTACGGGTTTAGGGGGCATTTTTTTTTTTTTTTCGGGGCGAGATTGTCCTAATTTCTTTGTAGGCAGATTAGAAAATCGCATAATTAGCTCCCTTTTCCCAGCCCCGCCGCCAGCATATTTTGTGGTTACATAATGCAACATTTCCAGGAACTATTATGCGATCGGTCCCGCAGCGCCTAAAAAACAGCGACAAAAAGTGACGGAAAAGGCTGGCTGAGACAAGCGCAGCCCCAGTCCCGGGCCGCTGCCATTGATCCCGATTGCCCGCGGGCAACATGCCCCTACGCCGCCCGAGAGAGGACTGGGTCTGGCCGGCGGGCTCCGGCAGCAGCTCCCGGTGGTTTTGCGGCTGGCGCTGCCCGGGACCCAGCCCTCCGCCCCGCACGGCGCCCGCCGCGGCAGCTCCGCTCCCCGCCGGCACATTATGCAACGCGGAGAGCCGCTCCGGCGGCGCTGCCCGGGGCTCGCCGCGAAGACACGCGTGGGGCAGCGCGGCACGCCAGGAACGAGCACGCCCCGACAGCCAGAGCCGCCGGCCGGCATCTCCCGGGCTGCCTCCCGCGCCACCACCCCTCCGCCGAGCCGCCCGCCGCCGCGCAGAGCGGCGCCGCCGCCGGACCCTTCCCCGCCCGGCGGCGGCCGGAGCTGGCCGGGCTCCCCTTAAGCACGAGCCGCTCCCCGCCCGCGACCAGAGCGAAGCACCGGGCGGGCGCCCCAACTTTGTACGCGCGCCTGCCTTCCTTCCTTACCTGCAGCGCGCCGCGGAGCGCCGAGCATTCCTCGCCCCGCGCCGGTCCTCGGGCGGTGAGGGGGGCGGCGGCGCGGAGCGGGCGCGGTGCGGTGCCGCGCCGTGCGGACGGCGGCGGAGCGGCGGGCGGGAGCGCGCGGCGGCGGCGCGGAGAGATGTGTGTTAGTAGGTCAGGGCTGCGCGGCGCGGCGCTCATAGCCCGCATGCCGGCCGCGCCGCGCCGTGACTGGCGGCCGCGGCTGGCCAATCGGCGCCGGGCGCTGCCGGGAGGCGACCAATGGGAGCGGGCGGGGGCGGGGCGGGGCGGGGCGCGGGGCGGTGCGCCGTACAGTAGGTCTGTGTGCTGCGATTGCATAACCGCCGGCGGGGGCGGCGCGGGGGGCGCCCGCGCTTACGTAACCGGCGCGGCGGAGCGCGCTGGGGGGCGCTCGCCCCGCGCAGCCTCCGCCCGCCGGGCGCGGCGCCTCCGCTCCGCCGCGGCGGGGCCCGAGCGCCGCCGCCCCGGCCCCGCAACGCCGCCCCGGCCCCGCAACGCCGCCCCGGCCACGCGCCGCCGCCCCGGCTCCCGCCGCGGGGTCGCGGTGCGCGGCGTTACGGGGGTGTGTCTGCGCGGCGTGTGGGAATCGAGCCCTCGCACCCGCCGGCCCCGCGCCGTCGGGCGAGGCGCGCTCCCGAGGCGCGCACCCGCCGCCTCGCCGCGTTCCGCCGGCGGATCGCGCTGCGGCTGCTGTCGCTGGCGGAGAGCGGGGGGGAGAATCGTAACAGGACGGGAGGAACGGCAAGGGGAGAGGAGCCCGCTGCCGGCCTTGCCGGGGCGCCGCCTGCCCCGCGCTCCGCGGGCGCCGGGGCTCGTCCGCTGCCCTTGGTGGCCGTCAGGGCTGAAGGATTTCGGTGGTGTCGCTTCATCTCCGCCCTCGCCCCTGGGCCGGCAGCGCTGCGGGGCTGCGCAGCGGCGGGGACGCGCTTTGGGGGAGCCGAGTCCCGCTGACCCTCCCGGGGCGGGGATGCGATCCCCGCCGGCTGCCCCGTCCCCCCACCCCACACTCCCCCAGTGATGCTGCAGAGAGCCTGGTGCTGGTTTGCCCCCTGTTTAGCCTCCCTCTTAGAAAGTGACACATGGCCAGCCAGAAATCCAGCTGTCAACCCAGAATGGGTTGGGATGCATACGTTTGATTAGGAGCGATATATGTACCTTCCTCGCAGAAGCTTTGTATCGCCATCTCTTTTCTTTTTTTTTGTTTTTCTTTTTTCTTTTAGAAGTAAAATTTATTAAATCCTAATTCTGGAATGTAAATGATTCATGATTTCATTCTGTTAAACACTTACTAACATAGTATAATCTTCTCCAACATTATTCTGGTACATTACTCTGTCATCCTGTATTTATATGTCAACAGAGATAGCCCTCTGGAGTAAAGCAAACCTAACAGAAAGCAAATTCAGAGTATTTTTTTTTTTTGTTTACCTCAGCCTTTAGTGTTTTATCACATGAACCCAAAATATCCCTCCACGATAGTCTAAATGCCTTGAATCCATTTCCTTATATCTCCCTGGATTATTTAATATGAAAGGTCTAATAACCTTTACTCACATTGGTTTACCCCTCTTCCTTTCCTATTTCCTATTAGCCTATGCAGCCTTGTTAAAGGTAACAGACTGCGGAGTGTGTGACAGTCCACTGTGACAGACATGGGGATTCAAAAGCAGCCGAGTGCGAGAGATCAACCACTGCCTCCACCTGGAGGCTGCACAATCAGGGTTTTTTTTCCCTGTGCTTCCACTTGCCAGTGGACAACAGACATGCAGAGACAGTTGGCATGCTACTGGAAATGTCAGACATGAGATCCAGCAATAAGCTTGAAGACCTGCTTGCTCATAAATATTGGTGTCTTACTTAAGGTCTTTGGCACAGTGAAGAACCTATGTGAGGAATCTTGTGCAGCACACATTATGTCCCATATATATCATTCCAGTCCAGTGCACTGAGTTTTCAGTACTGTCAAAAGCCAAAGTAAACCCTGAAACTTCAGGCAGTTTTTAAAATTAAATGGTACACATTGTTTTCACCATGATAAATGGTTTCTTGTTAATCCTGGGCATACACTTTCAACAACTTTAACTCTCACATCTAGAAGCAAAAAACAAAAACAAAACAAAACAAAACAAAACAAACAAAAAAAAACCCCACCCCAACAGTAGTTCGAATTTGCCTTCATGACTCAAGTTCTAGAAATTCTAGAATTCTAGAAAAAAGTCTCCAAGTAATATCCTTCCTATGTGGGTGGACAGTCTTGGAGATAATATTCCAGATGGAGTTTGGTCACCTATTTGCTTATGTGTTTGTCACTAATTATAATCAGCCATGAAAACAAACCTGATCTTTCTCCCAGATTAGTAACAAAGATATTTTCTATATTTTACATTACTTCTATTTGGTAGAGGTCAGGAAAATCAAAACCCTTTTTACAGCAAAATCTGGTCTTACTCTCCAAATCTTCCAGTAGGCACTTGACAGATTCAGGGAAAAGGTGGGATGCAGGGCTGAGTGCTTATGTGGTTAAAGGAACATATTCACCATTTTTCCACCTCTTCTGAGATACAGGAAAAAATAGCATGGATGAAAGACATAGCTTTGTGTATTCTGCACAAAAGGAATCTAAGGCTTTTGGGAAAACTGCAAAAAAGAGAATCATTATATGATTATCCACCTCTGCTGATTTTCCTATTGGAGGGATGAAGTAGGTCATGAAGATCTTCAGCTAAATTCTCAGCTGACTCTAGCATGATATGATTTATACTTGCTTTTGGACAGCACAATATTAACTTCCACTCCTTTAGATTCATTGCTACATGACTTAAATTCTCTTAACACTACCTCTGATTTTGGCTTAATGAGAATTTCTAAGGCTACACTGAGTCATAGTACTCCATGCAAGTCTAGAAAGGCATTTGAGAAGCAATTAACAAAAATGTAACAGAAGAGCCTGTCATCTCAAATATTGGTTAACACCTTGGCATTCAGTTGTGTCCATGCATCTTGGGCTTTCGATAATATCAGCTTTGAATATGACCCAACTTGAAATTTAGAATCAGATGAAAATAAAAGTTCCAATGTATCCAAAGAAAAAAGGCCCTTCGTTCCTCACTTTTGTTATAGTCCACATACAGTATAATGTAGAAACTGAAATAAATATGGACCAAAATAAGAATAAAATGTTTCTTAACATTATGCTCTACTAAACACAGTTTAATGATTTATTTATATGTATATGCACATACACACTCTGAAATTAACTGAAGAGATGGCGACTTCTGCTATTATCCTTGGTTCTCTTGCATTGCTTTCTTTATATCTGTAGAAGGTTTACTACATAGCAATGCAATTACAGAAAACTATATTCACCAGTCTTTTTATCTATTTAATGTGATCAGTGCTCAAAAATGTTTAAAACTAACTGACACCTCCAGGGCTCCTGCTCAAGAGCAGTAGTGAAAATTCCATAAAATAGATGAGATTGTGATTTTATAAAGATCAAAGACAGAAATAAAATGCACTACAGAAAAAGGCAAGTCATTTGAATACAGTTGAAAGTATTAATCAAAATATTTCCATGCATCTGGGAACACTTGTGGAAACTGTTCTGGAAAAATATTTGTGCTGTAATGTACTCTTGCTAAAAGCAAACCCGAGAGAAATAGATGTTCACATTGTAACTTAGGCAGACATAAGTGAGGCAATGTTTACTGGAACTGTTAAGTGTGAAGAAACACCAAAAATTTCACAATAAGAGCATGGACTAAATAAAGAAAATTTACATGATACTTCTGCACTGCAACAGCCTACTTAAAGCTTCATGGCTATTCATATGAAAAACTAAGAAGGTTATGGGGTTCAAGTACTTTAGATGAGTCTAAGAGCAAACAAAAATATCCTGTTTCTTATGTCTCAAATGCCAGTTCTGCCCATAGAGCATGTTACCCACTTAGATTGAGAGATAATATCAGGAACAGCAGTATCTCCAAAACTGATGGAAGTATCTGATTTCACCTAAATATTTTAAACACAAAAAGAAGCATTTTCAAATGTTCTTTTCATTAATGAACAAATATATTACTAATGGATATAACACTGCCCTTACTGAGACTCTCGAGATAATGCTGCCAAAGTTGTGGAAAGTAGAAACATGTAACACCATTCATTTTCTATATTGGACTGGAAAAAAAAAATCACTGGAAAGTCCTCAAGAATGTGAAAATGTGCCATTTTATGAATTGTATAGTATGCATATAGAAAGTGGGAAATGCTAGGAATAACACTGAAGAGGAAAAAAAAAAAAAAAAGAGATGAGTCCTAGCTTCCCTCTTCCCATGACTGAGTAGCAGACATTATCAGCAGGAAATCTGGAGCACACCACATAAAAACACTGGAGAAGGAAAGCCAGCAGGTGCTCTGAGTGACGGAAATGGCAAGGCACACTTTACATCCATATTAATTTGAAAGGAAAGTGGAGATGACACACCGGTAGGAAGATCAGCAATTTCTCATGGCCAGCAGCACAGGAGGGAGACAAGTGACAAGTCATTGCCATTGAGAACTGTTTCATGGTGGAACAAGCTCTCCACACTAAGTTCTACTTTGTGGCACCTTGCTCAGAGACTGCCAAGGACCAGTGGGGTTTCACATGTGTACTTACTCAGAGCTGCCTCACTGCTGACTTTTGAATCTCTCTGATTAAATCCTCCAGTAATTTGGAGGATTTTTCTGTGAAGTGAGGATTTCTTGAGAAGTAAGATCAGTTCTATGAGAATGGACCAAAGATCCTTCATGTCCAGAGTCTCTCCTGGTCTTCAGCAACTGAAGCAACTGCTGGCAGGATCTTGTCTAAAGCTCCAGCAGATGAAATTTTGTTACAGAAGTAAACGAACAACTCCCTCCAACACCTTTTCACACTTTCCCTTTAAACAGTTTTCTGTCCATGTGGATATGAGCAATCTTACCTCCAAAAGAAAATAAAAGTGTCTTGCGTAAAAGTTTCCCAAATGACAGAATTAACACAAACCTCATTCAGTTAGTCATCTAAATGCAATTACTCAAAAATGATAATAAAACTCACAAAATTCACTGCCCGGTCTCCAGTAGAGCCAAGACAAGGGAAAGTCAAAATTCTTAGTCAGAATCTTTTCAATATGACCTAACACTATTCACTGCTACTTTTCTAGTCATCTACTTTTCTGCTTCATTTGTCATACTCCAAGGTGAGAAATGTGTAAAGAAACCAGTGGGATGGGAGTTTCTGGCAGTCATTTCTTAAACACAGTTGCGACTTGGTCTTGCCATTTAATCTTTTTCACATTAGTCATCCTGCTGACTTTGATGATTTACATTTGTGATTAATCCTGACTTCAATTACAGCACTAAATCTTTAAGAAATATACCTCACTTGGTTTACCAAGATGTTTGGAAATCAGTGTGCTTGACCACTGCAGGCAGAAAGACACTGGGGACAGATATTTTGCTATGATGTTGTGCTTTGAGATAGGATGCCAAGAGCAAACACTTCACGATGGGTTTTTACAGCTACCATAACGACTAAGAATAGTAAAATGCATATTAACATACTGAGCAGTTTGCTCTCCTATCACAGTAATTATCAGTGAATCATTTGGTAAAGCCACTACACTTCGCAAAATAGTTGGAAATGTGTTCCACTGAAGAAAAAATTGAATAGTAAACTTAAAGACAAGAAGAACTATAAAAAGTTTGTCACATATCAATGATTATAAGAAGGACAACAAGAAGCCTTTGTTCTTTGCAGGGAATGATTCTGCTACTGTTTTATGGTCATTGTACACTAAAGATGTGCAGGCGCTGTACAGGTTAATTATAGCCTTCTTGAGAGAATGGAGTATAATTCTTAGTCCTAGACCCTTTCTCTCAAGAACTGTAAAGAGTCTGCAAGACACCTTTAGCAGAGATCACTGAGAAGCATGGCTGTTCCACTTGGCTGTTCAACAGCTGTTATTGCATGGTCTTTACCATTTAAAAGCTGGCAGATAGTTTAACTCAAAGTTTTGCTCCTGAAATTCTCTGTTCTGCTGCTTGATAACATAGGAAGATGAGACATTACATTGCTGTAACTCCTCTTCATTCTCGACATGCTCAGGTGACTAAAGATTTTCCTTCTATGAATGCAGAAGGGAAGGTAAGATCTTTCTTGCCAATGAGTCCCGCTGGGACCTAGAGATGTGGGAAAATGGGGCTGCTACAGCTTAAGTCCAGAGCAGGGCTTTGTCTGACAGACTTTTGGAGAAACCTCTACCAACCACTGCTGATATAAACCTCTTTTGCACTTGTGGCTTCCTACCTTTTGAGCCCCAGAGCTGTAAATCTGGCATCCAGAAGATAGGTAGAAAGTAGCCTAATATGCAAAGAAAGACACAAAGAGCAAAAGTGAGCTTGCCTTTTGTGGCATAGCCATCAAGACATTCACCATGGGAGAAGGGTATCTGTGTTTATTACTTACAGGACAGTTTATGCATCGAGCTGGATGGACCCTAACCTGAAGAATGTTCCATGTTAATAAATGTACCTGTGGTAATAGACAGTCAATCATCATAGATCTTTGACCCTGGATTCATACAATGGTATTGTGGGTAACCTTGGGTGGATGCCAGGCACCCACTGACGCCCCCTCTACCTCTATCACTCCCCTCTGCAGCTGGACACAGGAAAGAAAGTACAGCAAAGGATTCATGGGTTAAGAAAAGGATCAGGTGAGACCACTCACCATCATGCAGAAAACTCAAAACTCACACTGGGAATAGTAATTGAATTTACTGCTAACAAAGTCAGAGCAGGATAATGATAAGTAAAATATATCTTAAAGACACCTTCCCTCCACTCCTCCTCATTTCCAGCTCTACCTCCTCTCTCCCAGTGAGAGAGAGAACAGAGAGATGGGGAACAGGAGTTACAGTCACTGCAGATGTTCCTGCTGCTGTTCTGGAAGAAGAGTCTTCTTCCTACTCCTGTGTGGGATCCCCCCCACAGGAGACAGTTCTCCATCAACTTCTTCTGTGTGAGTCCAGCCCATGGGCAACAGTACTCCACAAACTGCTCCAACATGGATCACTCTTCCACACGGTGCAGTCCTTCAGGCACAGCCTGCTCCAGCATGGGTCCCCCACCAGGTCACAAGTCCTGCCAGGAGACCTGTTCCAGCCTGGGCTGCTCTCTCTGTGGGTCTGCAGGTCCCTGTCAGGAGCCTCCCAAGGGGTCACAGTTTCTTCTCAGGCTCCAGCCTGGGTCTCCTCCATGGGCTGTGGGTGGATCTCAGCATCCCCACGGACCTCCCTGGGCTGCAGGGGCACAGCTGCTTCACCATGGGCTGCACCAGGGGCTGCAGGGGAATCCCAGCTCCAGCGCCTGGAACACCATCTGCCCTCGTTTTTCACTGGTCTTGGTGTCTGCAGAGCTGTTCCTTGCATGTATTCTTTGGCACCAATTACAATCTGCCCATTAAGGGTTTTCATTACATCTTAAATATGCTATCACAGAGGCCCGACCATCATTCCTGACTGGTTTGGCCCTGACCAGCAGCTGGTCTGTCCTGGAGCTGGCTGGCACTGGCTCTATCTGACATGGGGGAATATTCTTGCAGCTTCTCACAGAAACCACCCCAGAAGCCCCAAAACCTGGTCACATAAACCCAGTACAAACAGTTTGAGTTGGAAGGGACCTTAAGGATCATCTATGTCCAACTTTCAAACATTTGTCTAAACATGTCCTGAACCACCCTTATTCCTTCATATAGATAAACCTACTTACCATGGAAAAGCTTACTTACTAGCTGGCTAAAAAGTAGTGCTCTAAAAATAAGTATGATAGAGACTTACATAATAATCTATACGCAGTTTTCTTCATTGTGTTTCATGCAAGAAACAAATGTCAAATGCAAAAAATAGTTAAATGTAGTAAGAGAGTAAGGCTGGAGAATATGTGGTCCAATGAAGCCATTCAGTTTTAGAAGTCTTTAAACAAAGCTATTTCAGGGGTACCTTTTGTCTCAATGCCTATGTATGCCTTTAGATAGGAAATGGAAATATAGTGTCTTAATCTATTTTGACAATCATATTCTCATTCTTCATGCACAAACACCAGTACATGCAGAATATTCAGTACAAATTTCTTATGTTAGAATAGATAGACATGGATAAAATTTATTACAAAATTAAACTGGAACTAGAGAAAAGGAAATCCTGATTTACTGTTGCATATACCTATGTGGCTGCAAACTTCTAAGTATTTTCTCTACAGAAAAATTAATTCATTTACGACTTCAGAACTGCTGCTAACAAGAGTAATATGTGAAAAGAAAACACACTAGAAAACATTAAGCTTGACTGTAATCTTGCTTTTACATTGAGCTGTCTTTAACATAGGACAAAGGTTGGAAATAGTACACTAAGTTGAGTAATAGTTCAAAATGTCTGTAGTGTTAGTGGCAAGCTAGGCTTACCTACTATTGTTAGTGAAATATTTTTATGTTAGGGCAACTAGAAAAGTCCTTTGAATTACCTTCAAAAGCTGAGCTGTGGCACACCAAGGAGGAATGAGACAACAAAGTGAAGGGATGGAGGTTTTTTCCTTGCTATCCCATCATTGTTGCCTGCACATGGCACACACCCTTGCAATCCACCCAACCTCCCCTCAGAGCCTGGCAGAATCTGTTCCTTATGTCTGCTAGTGATGACACATCCTGGGGGAAAATTTTCTTGAGATTTGTTAAGTTAGCTTCTGAGGTGCCTTTCCTCGTGTTCAAACAGAGGAGAAAGCAGAAAGGGAGAATGACAGAGCTGGGAATTGTTGCTGTTTGTCCAGGGGCAAAAGCAGTTGTAGCACATTGGTTTGAGTTGAAGTGTGAAATATTATCTGTGAACTTCTTACTGAGCAGTGAGAGAGCCATGGTCCAAAATTAAGTCAAGGGAACCAGACTTCCACTGCTAGTGGTGATGAGTACAAAAAGATCCATAAACTAAATATTCTCTCAAATGTCCCCAGGAAACAGTCTGAGGAAAATAAGGGATCAGCAAAGCAAGACTTCCTGAAAATATTTAACAGCGAGCAAACATGGAAGGAGTAAGAGATTATTCCTTTATCTAGGCCAAGTCTCAAGTGCTGTCCCTGCAATTTTTGAAAATAAGCATAGAATTTACCTCCATAATCTACAAGTTTTAAGGACAATGATTCTACTTGCATTTGGCTCCAAACATATTTGAGAAGTAAAATGTTATTTCCTTGGTACTAATAGTCTTCTCAAACATGAGCCTTTTCTCTTTTAAAAAGAGTATATTTCTAGAAGGCACAACACACACCAGCTTAAGCTGTGGGAGTTTAGAAACACAGTTTTGTTACAAATATCAACTAAATGCCCTATGTACCTGAGCTAAATTCTACTTGGGCTAATTAGCCGTGAAAGAACGTTGTCAAGTCTCAGAAGAATAAACATGGACAATTCCTTCCAGACTGACATATTATTCTCTAACACAAAGCTGTTTTAGTTTTCTGTCAACAATTCTCATGGAGATGAATTGGTGTTAGCTAAGCCCAGTGCCCAGTAACAGCAATGCAATAAAATGGTCAAGAACACTCGTCATCCAAAGCCTCAATTTGCCATTTTTGTTTACTGTTCCTCAGCTATTATTCTTAGAATAGAATATATTGCCTCATAAACAGAAAGAAAACAATAACACCTACTAAAAAGGAACATTTAAAGAAGTGTTTAGCAAGACCATTTTCTCAGCTGCAGGGTCTCAGCATTCATTCCTATCCCAGGCTATAGGTAACATGCTCACACAGTTTGTGAACTGGTTTCCTACAGAAAACTTGAGATCAAGCATGCAGCAGATGATGGGGAAATGTGTAGTTTGAGACCTGACAGAAGTGCACTGATACTCATCAGCCTTTATAGAGATTCTTCGCACTCTCTTGCATTGCAGAACGAGAGCACATCCTTTGGAGGATGAAGAGGACAGTAGGAGGCTCCAAAGTTGCAAGTAAAGATAGACTACCACTATGACAACTACTATCAGAATGCCTTACCAAATGTATTTCCTATTCCCTTTTCCATTTCTGAGTTGTTCTTGAGAAAAAACAATACAGAACAAAAAATAATATTAAAAAAGAATTCTGAAGAACAACAAAACCAAACAAGCAAAAAAACCAACCAACCAACCAAAACAATTACAACAACAACAAAAACCAAACAAAAAACCTCACAGAACAAAACAAAACAAAACAAGCCAGTTAGGACAGCTTGCTTGCATTTCCATTGACCTTCTAGATGGTTCTTGGGGAAATCACAGATCTGCGAACATGATGAATCCTCTGCTGCTGGAAAGAACTTGGCCTACCATCCACATGTATGAAGTCACTCTGCATTACACATCAGTAAGCTGGGCTTGGTACAAGCACACCATATGACAAAAAAAAGGACTCTGCCACTCCATCCACCCCAGCAAAGGAAAGAGTCATACTGAATCTAGAGAGAAAAAAAAGGTCAAAACACTTCTTTACATGCCCAGACAGTTTAATGGATAAAGGTCTTCTAGAAATTGAGCCAATTTGGTGCTCATCTTCTCAATGGTTGTTGGATCCAGAACAGAAGCTCCCCCAAAATAGGGTCAGTTGCAGGTCTGATCACTAATTAGAGTAGAAGGAAGTTGATGTTTTGTTGTCCTTCATGCAGCCTGACTCCTCCTCACCCTTCATTTACTTCTCCCATTACAGAACTCCTAGTCAAACATCTTTCTTGCCCTTCTTGCAGGCAGCTCTGGTCTTGCCTGCCTTTAAGGCTGATGACCATTTTAGCTTTGTGATGAGCAGCCTGCAAGCTCAGGGTCACCCAACACTGAGATAATTCAATGGGCTGCCCTAACACTGAGAAATGAGAAGGCCTGGCATTTTTTCTCCCCAGCAGACTGCTGGGCAGACTGCTAAGGAGCTGGGCTGGCAAGCTGGCATGAAACTGGGCAGGCTTTTGACTGAAACCTGCCTGGCAGGCAAGTTTGGAAATGTGCCTGTGTTTTGTCAGAAGATTTGTTAGAACAGACACATTCCCACAGAATGTTCTGATTTTGATTAATCAGCATTTCAGGGTGGGTAAAGTGCTCCCCTGGAAGATTTCTGACCATCTTTGTCGACAATAAGCTGCACATTTGCAGCGTTCCCAATTGCAATGATCCTTCAGTGTTTTCCACTCAAAATGCTCATGCTGATGATAGTGTAAGAACTTCCCTGCAGGAATGTTAAGCTCCACCATGTCTGTCACGAGCAAGGGCAGGGTGTGACACAGGCAAGAACTCCAGGCCTGGGCTGTTGGGTGTTAGAGCAGTATTTTGCAGGCAAACAGAGAGAAAATGCCCTTCCCATGACTAAAGTACCTCACAAATATTCCTACATATTAATTGCATTGCTCAGGTTAGTTCATCTCACACAAACTTGCTCCCTGTTTACAATTTAATATTATGAATTACAGTGACTAGAATGGCTGAATTAGAAAAACAAAGCAAGCATGCAGGTTAAAGAAAATAAACTCATACCATTCTCTGCCCTTCTTTCTTGTGTTCTCACTTCCCATTACCACCCTGCCTTCCCTCACCCTCAGTGTTCCTGGTATACATTTTAAAAGCCAAAGTTATTTGTTTTAATCCCTGTATTTTTGAGAATAACAACAAGGTTCTGCTTGCTCTAACAAACTGAACTTATTCTCAGGGCCTGCATTTCACAGTGGGATTTGACACACAGGAAAACCAGAGGAGTTTTAAGCCTGTGACACTTGGTTTTGGTTTAACTGATTTATTTATTTTAAGATTTTACAGAGCATGTAATGATTCTACTGCACTTTTGGGCATCTGTGAGTCATAAGGTAGACTGGGTCTAAGAGAGGGCCAAGTCACAAAGTTCACATACAGATTTTGTTTTTCTGAAATCTGAGTAAATTCAGATTTGAGGGTTTGGGTTTGGACAATCTCAGGAACATCCAAGGATTCAAGAATTCCTGTCCAATTAGCTGTGGAACATTTATTTTTCCTTTCCCTTCCATTCCTGCCACTTTGGATTTTATCTCAGTGATTGTGTTTGCCATTATTGGAAAAATTAACAAAAAAGTAATCACTATAATATTATCCTTCTGCTGGGATTAGAAGGAAGAAGGAATAGAAATGTTACACTGAATGATAAGAATATTTCCCACATTTGCAGTCACCAATTGCTAACTAGTTGTCAGTAACATCTAAGTTACTCAGAGGTAATATCAATGACAGTGATAAACTCCCTAATGGATTTCATGACCAAGAATTTTCTGGCTCTTATTTTTGAGGTCAAATATCTCTTTTTCAGAGAAGTGAGGAAGCTATTAGTTTGACAATTAAAATATGTATCTGAAAGGAAATATTTATGTTATAAAAGCTTTCTTAATGTAGAGAGTTGCTCCTGTTTCTGAAAACTATCAGTCTCAGGGCTTTCACATCTTCTCTACTGATATTAACAGATGACATTTTGTCTCTGGTTCATTAGCGCTTATCTTGTACTTCAAATTATCAAACACCAATTTTTTGAGGCAGGGCTATTTTTTCTCTGGCTGTCTCTAATTTTTGTTTTCTTCAGCTCTTGCTAATCTCTTGTCGCAGAATCCAAATTTAACATACAATGTGCAAGTGTTGCTAGCTCTTTGACCTTTCTATTTCATTTTCTGCATGTTGCTATGTAATACTCTCTTCAGTCTTTTATCTTAAAAATCACACATTTGCATGCATACTTTTAAAATATGGAATGAACATCTTCAGGCGAAAAACCTTCCTCATTTGTTCTTTCACAAGTTGGTGGAAAATGTATTTTAAAACAATATAAACCTTGCCCCTACTACATAAGAAGGAAAATGGTGGTAGGTGGAAGTTTAAGAAGGAAGAAGTGGAACTGTGTGGAATAACATTTTGAAACACACTTGGATGTTAAAATCAAGAGAATAGTTGATTCTGATAACTCAAAAGAAATTTAGTTTACTAAAGGCCTAAAGAACATGTTATGCTTGATATTTAGCATTAATATAAAAATACCAACTTGCTTTTTTGGCTAATGGTAGCAGCATAAGGTTGCTAGATGCATAAGAAACTACAAGCGTAAAGATTGACGTCTCTATAAATGCATAGTATCAATGGGCAGATTATGATTCTAATGAAAACATACTTTGAAGTAAACAATCATACTATGGACTAATTTGTTCAGTGGGTTGATGGCCTACATCAAGAACATAATGGGAAAAGGAGGCAAGAAATCCTGCACATAGATGACACAACCAAGAGGTAATTTCACAAAAATAAAAATAAAAATAACAAAAGTGAAAATAAAATTTAAAAATACAATTATAATAATAAAATAATAAATTAGAGGAAGTAGGAAAGTGATTGTAGTAAAACAAGGAAGGAGGCATAGGAGGAGAATGAGTAAACAGAGGTTAGGGCGGTCAGTAAAAATGTCAGAAGCAAACTGGATGCACAGATTAATGGGGCTGGACTAAATGACACTGACTAATGCCACTACTTTGGGTAAGCTACAAAAGACAGAATTTGACTGGAGAACCAGTCCACTCTTCAGAGTGCAGGTGGAGCCTGGCATAAAAATATCAAAGACATGGTACAGGAGAACCATATGCCACCAAACAGTGGCCAAGCATGAACTGTGGGTGTTTATTGTTAACACCTAACCTCAGATAATGGGACACAATAATCTAGTTTTTAGTTAAAGTTTCTTAGTATAGAACTGAGATATTCTTTACATGTTCTTTCTTCGACTTACTTTGACCCAGTTTACTCCAATCATAAATGCTGCCTAAATATCCTTCTGTAATTTGAAAATAATTAGCCACAGTCATTCTGAAAAAAATAAAACCCCCAAACTTTGGTAATAAACCACTAGATTTAGAAATACCATTTGTTATATTATTATTTTATTTCAGCTTGAAGATTAACAGAAGCATAAAATCATTTTTTCTGCCATTCTGTTCAACCTCCTTCCTTCTTTCTCTATTTACAATAAATAGAAATAAATCTATTTTCATCAATAAGCCCCAGATGTTTCTCACACAACAGTTTTCTGCAACAAACTAAACAAACTACCAGTGTTGACACTTCTGCCCTCACTGATTCTACTAACCAAGCGAATATTTAACTGACTGTTCCTATGGAGCCTTTTAAATGAACCTTATTTGACACAGGATGCAGCAGCAAGAGAGAAAGAAATGTCTTATGTTCCTCCTTGCAGAACCCGATGGCTCAGAAGTACACATTAGAGAAATCTTCCTTTTTGCAGAAGATGCAAATCTTTTTGACAAGGGTATGCCCAGGTACTCCAGTGATTGATTCTTCATCTGGCTCCAGGAACATGCTCTGCTGCTCTTCAGTTCACTATCACCCTTTCTGAGTACAGAAGAACACCTCTCATGCTTGTCAGTAGATTTTCATTGTTTCCTGGCCTCTACAGAGCAACAACCTCACCTTCTCAGTGGAAGAAATGAGGGCAGGCTTCTCTATATAACAGCATATGTAAAGGTTTAACTCCAAGAAAACCTCGCAGCTAAAGAGTAAAAGTGAGGTTTTTTTGAGATTTGCACACTTCTTGGTGGATAATGGTGAAATAAAGCCCATGAAAGCTAGCTTTATGTGAATTGGATGGGATTTTAACTGCACTCTACATGCCTACCTTTGGATGCATTTTGTCCATGCAATACTGCCAGTTTTCATCCTTTAACTGCTAATGGGATTTATGCAGTGGCCACTGCACTAGCACAGAATGTTTTCTACGCCCAGTAGAAAAGCAGTGCTCCATGTTACTGCTTGAAATGGCTACACTCTGCACACAAGATTACGTCTCTCCCAGCCAAAAATGATGTGTGCTCACTGCTGGCTATTTGCTGAGCAGGTAGGTGTTTTGCAGCAGAGCAGAGTGAGCTGAAATTTCCCATTGTGAACCACCAAGGCTTTTATTACAGGCTCACTAGAGCAGATGCTTTGTGGGTTGCCCAGCCATAAAATAGTTCTTGATTAGTGTTACTTCACAGCTAGTTGGTGTTTTTACTGCAGCTGGACTTCGGAACAGTGCCAATTTGGTTTTAGTATTTTGTTTTTAGGAAACAAGTTTTCTTGCTTCTTTCTTTGTCTGTCTGAAACCCCTTATCCTAAATTCAATGTCTACTTATCTTTTTGATCTTTTGTCTATGGTTATAGTCACAGCTCACCAGCAGGGTTTTCAGGGAAAGAGACTGTCAAGAAAATCATCCAGCGTCATATAAATATCTGTATGCTGCTTCAAATTTAAAAGAGCTGCTAGTATCCAGGTTCCTATCCGGTTCACATCAAACTTTGCAGTGTCTGGGAGTCCAGTCCTTGGCTTGAGGAGTGAAGCAGATTATCCTCTGATTTAGGGCTAGAAAAACCTTCATAGTACCTAGGGCCAGCGACACGAGTTCCCTGGCACATTCTTTGTCAGCCGTATTTCTATATCCTCTCTTTAAACAGTAAATGCTTAGTTTTAAATAACATGGGTAAAGACCATTTCAAAAAATGCATTTGCTCTCTAGTGTAGTATCAGGTATGTATTTCCATTTCCAGGCTCTGTTTAAGTATCTGATCATCACCCATGCACAGATGCCAACAGTTTCTATTTCCTTTTGCAGGATGCTTAAAACAAATCAGGTCATTACCAGCCGTCTGTGTTTGCTGCTGAAGCTGCAGTAACACAAATGAACATTACTGGCAAAAAATCTCCAAGAAAAAGGTTTATCCTTTGACAAGGACTGACATATGTTTCTTAAAATCATACAGGATTCACTTTCAAAGCATGTTGCTGCTGTTACTGAGCAGTATTGGAGTTGCTACTGCACTGATAAAGCTCAACATTTATGAGCTCAGTTTTATGATGATGCCCACACTGGCAGGTACAAGGGGAGTTATTTTTTATTTCCTGAAGCCTGAGATGCATGCAGAGCCTGAGTGGTGTGCAGGACTGGGGTCAAATGGCTTCCTGCCAGTGCCACACTGTGGGTAGGATGTGGCATGTCAGGCACCCAGCAAGATGGGATGTTGCAAGCAGCAGCCTCAGCACAAATCTGTATTTTAATAAGGCACATCCCAGGCAGTATTAAGCACTGCAAGGAGATGCCCAGCTAGGAAAAGCCAGTCTGTGGTCCTCACCACTGAGGTGGAGTTACTGAATCCTGAAGGGTCACTTACACCAGTCTTCATAATTTTGCTCAGCTTCTTCACTCTTCCGGTTATCTTTCCTCCGTGACCTTCAGCAAAGTGTTTGAAGAATAAGGATTATTACATAGTTTTAAATTAAAAACTTAATTTTACATTGCAAAAAATGTGTGTTTGATATAAGTCTAAATAAAAGGTCTAATTAGATTGTTGAAAAAACTGAAAATCAGTAGCATGATGGAGAGAAAAATAAGGAAGAAGGTGGAGTCAAGAAACAGCTGTGAGAGTGTAAAGAGATCTCTACATCTGGCTGCACAGGTGACACACCCTGCCCAAACAAAGCCTTGCTTAAGCCAAGCATGCATACACAAACTTCACTGGTCCTGTTTGGCCTACAACAAACTTGCAAAGTAATTGATATCTGTACAGAGGAGCTCTGACATATAGAGCCTGCTTCAGCTGAACATATTTTCTACAAACCTAACCTGGCTGAGCAGTATCCTAGAGCCAGTTTCAGTGGGAGGACACTGGTGTAAGGGCGTGCACGATTCAGGAACCCCCTGCAATGACAAACTGACATTTTTACACACTGCTGTTTCAACTCTAGTGGGGGAAAGCACCATGAGATGATAGAGGTTAGGTTTGAAACTTGAAAAATATTTGTATGAAGTTATGTTTTGTGATAGTCCAAGACCACAACACATCAGACATAGTGTGTTCTCCCAGCTTCGTAACAAGGGGTCTGCTAGTAGCTTTGACCTTCACACAGGTTGCTTAATATTTCTAGATGTCTGTGTCTCAAATGTAGCCCTATTGCTGATGGTGATTTTTGTGGACCATGTGGTATTAGTATTAGTTCTGCAGCTAGATTAGATAAAAACAGCTGTTGAAGCTGCTTAAGTTAGTGACAGCTAAGCAAGCAACTCCTACTCTCCTCTTTAGACCAAAAGCTCCAAGTAGTCTTGCAAGCTCTCTAGTTTTAAGTACATATAAAGTGCAGCCCTCAGAAATTACTTCAAAATAGAGGTAAATTTAAGGAAATAAATTGGATTTTCTTTTACCATTTTCTGTGTTCATAAAAATAAAATTGCCATAATATGAACAGCAGGGGGAAAATAAGCAGTGAAAGAACATCAGCATTAAAGCACTCATCGTGAAGCTGACAAATGTATTTTCATAGTATTATTTGAGTTCCAAAGATAGCTCTGGAAAAGGAGGTCAGCCCGGAATTGGGGCATTAAAAAAATGTTGGCTAAAGACGGGAAAGGTCATGACTGTTTGCACAGTGCTCTACTTTCTCCAGCAAAAAAAAACCCCACCAACAATAAAAAACAGTTAAGGAGAGATGATGATTCAGTGCTGGAGGGAAAAAAAAGCAATGTGTGTGATTGGTGAGCACGCTCGCCCCATCTATGAAATCATCTACATGTGTGGCTAGATGAACATCTGCTGCATAAAGTCAGCACTGGTTTCAGTATGCCACAAAACAATTTGGCTTTTGCTTATTTTCTGAGGAATGGTACAGGAAGAATATATACTAGACCCAAGTAGCTAATAATGTAGCATTTAATAATGACATCAGTGAGCAAGCAATGCTAATAAAATTCAGTATCTTTGTCTCAAATGTGTTGTTAATCCAACATGATTCAGAAATGGATGAACGGGGGTGGGAAAGTAATCAAGCATACTTGTTTATGTTATTTTCTCTATTCTTTATCAAGAAAACTAAATGCCAGCATGTGATCAGCTCTGATTCCAGCACACAGTCATTTGCAATGAGTGTTTTAATGGACTGCTCGAACTGACGGCAGAAATGAGAAAGATCATGCCTCAAATTCAGCATATACATACAATATAAATCTGGCCTGTATTTATCAGTGATTAAGTATGACAGGGAGTAGTAGCTTATCCAGGAAATTCCATATGCTATGTGGGCCAGATCCTCAGCTGGTACAAACCAGTTAAGCACCAGTGAAGTACTAGCAGTACAGTAGGGACGATTGTAGCTGCCAAGTTTGATGCTGCACCATGTGTGATAGTCTATGCCAATTATTTAACAAGCTTATTAGGTATTTGCATGTAATTTGCATATAACCAACTTCCTTTTTTGAAAGCCTGCACTCTAGTACTGTGGGGGCGGCAAGCAGCCTTGCTGCACAAAACCCTCAGCTAAACTACTTGAGCATGAAAAAATTGGTGGAGGTTTTTATAGCCACTCATGTTTTATAGTTCCTTACCTATGACTGACAAGCTTATACAGCATCTTCTAGTAACTAAAAATGGAGGCAAGGAACTTGTGTCTAGGAACTACCACTGAGAGTCTTGGCCTCTCAAATCCTGCCCCAGGATTCTAATTAATTCTACAGATCCAGCTGAGATTTGTGCTGGTAAACTTCAGTCAAAAGATTTTAATCAACCATGCTCCTAGGTATTTAGTTGTCTAATACAATGGTAGTACCTTTCACAAGAGAGTTACTAGGGGTTGCTTGGGAAATTTCCTCTGTGAAAGTGATGGCTGAGATTTGGTAGCCACCAGTAGACAGGCATATGTTATTTCAGTTGCTCTACCCCACGCAGTTCCTAAAAAGTCAGCTCTCATCAACTCAGTGTTAGAAGACTTCACATGTAAATTCACTTCTCTAATGTCATATTTAAATCAGAGGAGTGTATGTCAGGATGCTGACATTTACACTTTTTTCTTTGACGTGGCTTTGGAATGGTAAACTAGGAAGGCGTTGCACAGTCCCCTTGTATTCTTTCTGCAGAGGAGAGGGTGGAGAAAGTCCTGCCACTGTCTGGTGGAGAATGGCCTTCTGAGTGTGACAATGTTTAGGAGTGCAAAACTTAGGTTTCAGGATTTTCTGAGTTCTTCCCTTACTCCCAGAGGAGATTGTAATTAGTTAAGAGTCAGAGATGCTTTGAGATTTGGGTTGACTACAAGAAACTAAATTCAGGACAATTCTCTTCAGTCCATGGATTTCATCACTTGGAAAGGCCATGCACATTATAATGAAGCCTTACAAAAAACTATGCATCATCTAACCTGCTCAAGGATAAAGTCATGTCCTGCACCATGAGCTTGGTTCTTTACTCTGAGAGGCAGTATGACAAAGCAGGGGAGAATGAAGCCTAGAATGCTTGAAAAATAACTTTTAAAGCCCTTCTGTAATCTAACTGTAAAATAGATTAACAGCTGCTGGTTTTCTGGTTTGGAGCAGGATCCACTGATTGGCAAGCTCATTAACTGTCCAGGAACATAGGAAGCTGCCTTAAAAAGCTGCAGTTTCCTGATTTGTGTTTCATTACACTTTCTCCCTTAAGTTAGAGAAAGGACAGAAAAGTACAGGTCAGCTAAAGTGAGTGGCTGTGCACCTGTTGCACATTAGCTAAGACACACTGGTAAAATGGGAAGGTCTTATAGGGCCCACAAACTCTAGCAGGTTTGATGAGGGACCAGGTTCTGATACATTCTTCAGTGAGCAAGGTCATCACACTCTGACCTAGATGGGAAGCTTGTCTGAGAGGATATCAGAGTGATGATAACACCCCAGTACAAATTATTACTGGCAGTATGAACTGAACGTCTTAGAACAAATTCTCTAGAATAATGAAATAAAGCAAGATGAATGCAGCACAGATTTTCTTCAACTAGTGCAGAGACTGCTACTTCAGTGGCTCCCGTTGGAGCTCTCTGGAAACATCCCACAAAGCCTAGGTCTCAGGCAATGTTCTTTCTCTTCATCTTGTTTAATACTTTTTCCTTTGCTGTGTTACTTTTCACTGTGTTTCTTCTTCTGGCTCTTCATTAATTTGAAAGGCCAATATCAACACATTTTGGCACTTGCTGTGCAAATACATACCCAAGGTGTGCTCAGTGTGTTATTAACAACTCCAGCTCCAGCGCTGCCATTAGCTCTCTCAGTGCAGACATCAAACAACAATATATTATCTAAATGCAAAGCTGTCAACTGCTTACTACATTACACCTACTGTATAGTATTCCCAGGCCAAGACTATATTAACAGCAGAGTCAGGACAGAAAGCACAGATTAAAAATGTGGACAAAATAACCATTGCAAGAATACTGCTATTATCCCCAAAACAAACATTAAAATTCCTTACAATTCAAAGTTCCATTTATATCAATAGAAATTCACAGTAAGGTCATCAAAACTATCTCAACTGTGACAAGTAGTGACAGCCTGGAATAAACAAGCATGTTAGTCTTACAGTACTAACAGCTGCAGTAGCATCAAATATTTCTACAGTTTAATTCTTTCTTTTTCATATGCTGTCTTTGCAGTGAACTCATATAAGGACAGCAAATACAGCCATTTTTTTAGATTAGTGTAAATCGTACGCCCTTTAAAAACAGTTACTGGCATATAACTAATTAATGAAATTATTCAGGGTTATTGCCCACATACCAGCAATATTCGTTAAAGAAAGTTTGCATTCAGGTTTAACCAGTTTTCAGCCCCACTGGTTTACCACATTATTTTCCATTATAATGGTTTTATCTGGCTTATGAAAACCACATTTTAAGGAAAAAAAGCTGTGGTATAAAATAAGGCTGGAAATAAACAGCACTGAGGGCAGTGGCATCATGCAGCAGCACACAGCTGCAAGGGAAGAGCCTGTAGCCCTTTAGACTCAGGCAGAAAGGGTGACAGCAGCTATTTGGGGAGAAGAAGGCCTAGAGGTCACTTGATGCTTGGCAGCATGCTTTGAGAAGTTGCATATGATCACCCTTGTGGCTCCAGCTGGGAAAGAAAACGTCAGCTGAAAGGAACCAGGAGCTTCCCCCATAACCTGGCACTTGAGGGGAGACTTTGGCTGAAAAAGGGCCCCATTGCACATTGTGTGTGTTGCTCTGACCTTTCTCTCTTGTTTGGAGTCTTGCCTGTCAAATGTTGTCCCTTAACACCCAAGCCCCAGCAATGTGAGTTAAAGTAATGCCACTGGCCCTAGAATTGCATTTCCTTTTTTTGCAGCTGTTTAACCAAATTCTTCTTAATCACTTAACACAATTTATACGTATAATTGTGGGCCACATGAGTATAAAGAGGTAGGCATGGCACCAGAATTGTTCATGGAACCACTTTTGCTTACTGAAAAGGCTGAATTTGGTCCAGTATTTTTGCACAGAAAGGCAATGTGTAATGTTACTGCAACACATTTGCTCTGGCACCGTCTCACTGCTGCTGGCACAGACACAACTCTTTGATATTGAGTAGGTAAATGATTTTCCTTGCCAGCTTTCTATCTGTAACTTTGACTACCAGTAATATTTGCTAGCTACCATCAGTATGGCAGCTTTTAAGTTTTATTTCAGCTGTAGCTCAGATATTAAAACAAAGCTAGAGGCGAAGCCTGTCCTAACAAGTCATGATATTCTGTGATGATGCACTTCTGCGTCATCTCAAAATGACAGTATGTTCCATGAAAAAGAAAAGAAAGGGGGTGTAGGCTTGTGTCTGCGTTTATCAGAAAGCACAAAAACACATCTCTGTCTTCATTCCTGTGAACAAAATGCATCCACAACTCTCTATGAAAGAACAGACTGCAACGTTGTAAAACAGTCAGTAAAACCACCTGGGTGAGGATGGGTTTTGGGATGGGAAAGGAAAAAGGTAAACAGGTATTAATACCAGATTTTAACTCCTAAATCTTAAGATTTAAGACATAAGAGTAGGATAGTTTCTTACCAACAGCTACCCAGAAACTACAGGGACCGACTTGTACTTTAATGATACTTTAATTTGTATTTTAACTTTATATCAAAACATCAACAAATGTGATTCACCTATACGGCTGACTGGACAAATCCTACATAATTTATTGTCTCCTTTTTTCCATACTTGCATATTAGTTTACTGAGTAACAGAGCAGCACTGCAAATACAATGCCTTTTTGAGTGTCTAATAACAGAAATAACAATCTCATGCAATTAGAAAAAATATTTCTACTCAAAACATGGGATCTAGATTAGAAAGGTGTAGTGCTCCTACCTATAGATAAGAGTATGCCTCACAAATCAGAAGGGGTTTGTGCAGGAGAAACAGGGAGGATATTTGGCTCCACATGCTTTGTTCGATGTGCAGTTTCACACCACAGCCAGCTGAATGCAATAGGGAGATTAATTCAAACGATCTCTTACTTCTTGTCCTCTCTCCAGTATTTTTCACTTGCTCCTGCTCATATCCCATTCTGCTCTCAGGAGTTGCAGGGCTGGCCAGTGAGCAGCTCAGACAGATGGTGGATTAGCCCCTGTGCCGGTTCAGTGAGCTGATCCAACACTCCCTTCGGCAGAAAGATCACTGGATCTGCTGTACTTATGCCAATGTTTTCACCAGAGCTGTAGCCATCTCTGTATCTCAGACCCAGCATATGAAGCAAATCATAATCCTGTGACTTGAATCTGTGGGGCTGACGATCAATCAGCTGTTCCCAGCCCCTGCTAAATTAAATTAAACAATGACAGCTAATTTTGTAATTTAAAGTGACCGTATTGACGTTACACCCAGTGCATATTTCTTTGAATGCTGCCCATCAGACTGCCCTACTTTCTGAAGGTTGTGAGGGTGCTATAATGAAAGAGATGCAAATGTTTCATAATACCAGCAGAACTTCACAAAGACACTGTTTCTGAAAATTATCGATCATCAGTCAGGGCCTGTTATTGCTAGCAGCACTTGAGGCTCACAGCCTGAGGAACACTACTGCTGCCTCTGCTCCTTTACATGACTTGTTTGTCTCGTATCCTCCACTGACAGGTCAGATTGTAATCTCGGGTGAATTGCAAGCAGCACTGTGTATCTGGAAATGTCTGCTGAGATACATGCTTATGAATGCTGTGTGCCCAAGATTAGTGCTTGGCCCAGCACCAGGAGTTAGGAAACCAGACCCTACCCAGGAGTTAAGAAACTTGCTTACATTTGTTGTGTACTATTTAAAACATAAGAACAAAGAGGAAAACACTCTGCACTGATCCTTGCTGATGTGGAAAGTCAGACTAAGACACCTATTTAAGTTTCACAATGTTGAGGAATATCTATTACTTCAGGATGACAGTTGGGCTGAGCTTGTTGTGCAACAGGGATTTACAAGAACTTCTGCAAACTTACCCTCTTAGGTACCAAATGAACTTAAGCCTCCCCATGTTTGCTACACAGAGTTCATTTTAGCACTGAAATAGTTCATGGCACTCTTTGTCCCATACTTGCTTCACACCCTTCAGCAAGCAGCATGTCATGCAGACCTGGAGGCTGATCCCTGCTGACACAAAGGGGATGATCTTGAAGTCAAGAGCAGGGTCTTTTTCTGCAGGATTTTTCCACAGGGCTTTTTTTTTTTTTTCTTTTCTAAAGGGAGCAGAATAAAGCCAGTAAAGACTTTGAATTTCCAGGACTACTCTTTAAATGAGGCAAACATTTTAAAACACCCCCTCTCTCACGTCACAGGTTCAGGGGGGCTCAGGAACTGAAATCTGGTGGTCCCTGGTCTCTGAGAGGCAATCAGTGAGGTCTAGGGAGCTGGCCTAGACTTGGGCAGCTCTCAGTGCACTCATGGAGCCTGGAGGAGCCACTGCCTCCAAATCACAGAGAGCAGTTGCAAACCCATAGCCCCAGATTGCTTACCTCCCTAAGACATGTTAAAAAGGTAGAGCAGATGAACCCCAGCCTGCTGGAGGAGGTTTGCTGGTAAGTAAACAGCAGATAGGGCTCCACTCAGGTCAGCAGTGAGTGCAAGACAGATGACCAATTTTGAAAGATGTCCAGGCAAAGCAACATTGAGCCCTTGTAAAACTAGGTGCTGAAGTTGGGCTCTTACAGCAACAATTAGTTGCTTACATAAGTGACCTGATTTTTCAAATGTGCTGAATATCCAACAGTTCCCATGGACTCCAATTAGGGCTGCTGGCTGCTCAGCAGTTTTGGAAATCAGACCATTTCTTTGGATGCCTTAATATGGGCTTGGGGATGCTGGCTCTAGCCACGCCAACTTACAGATTCTGGTCATGCTATTTCTGCAGCAGAGGCAACCCCAATTAAGCTGAGCAGAGCTAGAAGTCATTCTAGAAAAGGAACATGACAGCACTTGGAAAATCTTTCTGGTCTGCTGACATGAAGAAATGAAGTTGAAATTCCTGTGTTATTTATTGATAATGATCTGTAAGATAAAATAAGAATACATATGTCCTTCATACTTCACTATTTGCCATTTTGCTTGCACTTTGAGAGAAGTCACAAAACACCAGGAACTGATTTTGAAAAACTATTAATTTAGTATACATTCTGCTTGCCCATCCCTAAACACAATGTACTCTACCACAGGGAAAGACTTGGACTTCTTTTCACAACAAAGAAAAGAAAACAGCAATAAATAAAAGAACTAGGAGGCAACAGTCAGTGTTAAAACTTGTTCTCAGGTTGTTCTGCAAGGCTTCCTTCAGTCTACCCCCTCCTTTCTAACCCTCCACAGGGAGAAGAGCTTGGGGTGACAGGTAGCAATGGGCTTCAGAAACATTCTGATAATAATGAAAATTTTGCATTCCCCTTCAAACTCCATCCAATCGAATGGAAGCTCTTGTTAGCCATCAATAACACTTAACAGTTGTCCAACAGTGAGAAGTGATAGTCCAATAGTCAGCAGTGAAAGTGTACAGTGCAATCTGAGTTTGCTCAGGTTACTTGTAGCACTGGTATGAATGAGACAAGCTCTGTTAGAGATATTCATAACTCTACTCCTTAAGCAAGGTCTTTCTAAATGCCTCCTGACATCCCAGTCACTCTGCAATCTCTTTCACCACTGTCTGTTTAATGTGCCCCCATGCTAATCTGGAAATGTGAAAACAAGGTTGAGAGCCAACAAGGTTGTCTGAGCAGTGATGAAAATGTGCTTTTGTTAGGTATTCATCTTAAGCTGCTGTATTTGGCTCCCCAAAATAGGCATGCTTGGCAAGTCTGATGTCAAGTGAGTTACTAATACTGGCTTTCAGCAAATTTTCTGTAAGTTTTTACACTGATTTATTCTCTTGGCAAGCATTTTCTAAGTTCTGAAAACATATTTAGATATTATCACTAACTTATGTAACACTTACAGAAAGCATGGCAAGTAGTATGGAAAGGGAGCTAATTTTCATTTGTGTAGCTGATAGAATCATGTAATTATATGTTTGCCTGTGGCCTGTTTGCATGCTGATTCCTGTCTCCATAATGTTAATGTCATTATGTAAAATCTTCACCATGAGTCACATAGGAGACTTCAAAGACAATGAAGTTCATTCATTTGTACACTATGTATTTCCCAAATTTAAACAGGAAAGTTATCATCACAGCATCCCCCAAGGGGTCAACCCAAGTGATAACAATTCCCTTCCCTTTCCCTTGTAAGTATTGCTCAGAGTATTAAGTAACTTTCTCATGGACATTCCAGAAAGGGTAATATGTAATATATTACTTCACATAAGACAAAGAAATCCCTGCTCATCTCTGATAATGGATCTCCCCTGAATAAAGACAATTCATTCTTAAACATATTTACTTTGACATAACAGGGGCATTTCATAGCCTGTGATAGCAGCTTCATAAAAGTGTCCATTTACTCAGGAGAGCTTTTGCTGCAGTAATGGAGGTAATGATGCTTGTTGCACCATTTCTGTTTCTCTTTTGTTTTCGCTCAGTCCTAAATGCCTAAACACTAATTGCCCATCTCCTGGAAGGTGTTTCTTCTAAATAAATAGAAGTAGGAATATTAGTCTGGGGTTGGCTGGAATAAGGCTGTGTCCTTTGAAAAAAATCCTGGCATCCATTTTTAAGATCTAGTGGTTGAAGGGACCTGGACATACTGGAGAAAAATTATCTGTATGGGCTGTCCAGGATGTCCATTGCTAGAGTTTCAAATGAATCTCTGCCTGAACACTTTGGAAAAAACAAAAAAGAAAAGTTATGTTGTAGTGCTGAGTGAATCTTACTATTCGGAATGAGAGAATTTGTGTATTTTTTCCTTTCTGTCCCATCAGAGCACTACAGAGCTGTATTTAGGATTTGATTTGTCATTCCTCATTACTGACAGGAAGGGAAGTTTTAATTTGTTAGTCGTAAGAAGAATAGAGAATGCTGGATTTCACAAGATATCAAAAAAATTGGTTACAAATCCACAAGGTTTTATCAATGCTACACAAATATTTGTAAGTCGTCAGTGATGTGATTTTCTCAAATGGGTGTCAAACTTTAGGGACTGAGCCACTGATTCCTGAATTTAAAAGGCACCTTCACTTCTTTCTCCTCTGTATGCCTCACCCCTGAATTCCATGCAGTTTTGTAGGTTCAAAGCAAACCACAACTGGTGAAAATTTTCAGCAAGCAGGTCATTGTAGCTAGGTAAGGACTATGTTTGTGTATAAGAAAGATCTTAACTTGACTGGGGACCTGGAAAACATATCTATTAAAAAATTATTTTTTCTCCAACTCCTGCATAGATCAATGTACTTAACTTCAATAAGCATACTAATGAAATGTAATTCCAGTTACTATTCAGAAATAACAAGGTCAACCAAACTCATCCCAATAAAATCTTTCAGTCAAACATTTGCTATGTATTTTCTCTATGGATTATATATCTGCTGTATTAAAGCCCACCTTAATACTGTTCCTCTAAAAGGCAACAATGTTAATTAAGCATTCAGGCTTTAGGAAATCCTGTCAGTTAAGGCTCCCTGCACAACCTTAATTCAGCCTCTGTGGTACATATGCATTGTCATCATGTATGATGAGATAGTCACATAGTGGTTTCTTCTTACAAGACCTCTGCCTCTTTCAATTACTTAGGAAGGACAGTGCCCTGTAGGTTTTTAATATTTAATTATTTTCTCATGCCGTACACTGTTGCCTAACGCGTTATTTATTTAACACTATTCAAGCATACTCTGAAAAAAATCACATGAAATTTCCTCAAGGGCTTTTCTGTGGTGCTTACCATAACAGTGCTGCACACAATGATACACAAATGTTAATGAATCATTTCACAGGTTAAGAAGAGAGGTAGAGACATTAAAGCCCAGTAAGCAATTTCAAATGTCTGCAAACTTTCCAATGATTGTTTAGCATTGTATTTTCAAAGCTCATCTTCCACTAGCTACAGCTGCAGCTGTAAGCACTCAGCATTTCTGCAGCACAGTCTTACAGCCTCAAGTCAGAAGATCAAGAAATATGGGGGAAAAAATAATGGCCAGGCTCTGGAAGTCACTTAGATATTGCCTAGTTAGTGCTTCCTTCTGGAACAATCCAGGTTTACAAAACTGGTCTGAACCAACCATAAATTGAATTTCTAATCATAAAGATTCCAGTCTGGACTTTTGAAAAGTTATGTCAACACTGGAATGTGTCCATGAGTGTCTTTGTTTTGAAAGACTGGAGTTTTGTGACAAAAACATTGTGTAGAAAAATTCCCAAACAGGTCCCTTTGCAGTAAGGACATGCGAAGAAACCAAATTAAGGTTGTTCCAACGTTCATTTTTCTGGTATTTCTTAGCTTTTTAAGAGCTTTAGAGTGTATCCATAATAATAATATAAATAATTTACACATAAATCAGTGTGTGTGAGCACTCTGGATCCATATCAGTGAATGCAGACGTGTTCATATTGACAACTGCACATAGACACAGATGTGCTGGGACATGGTACTACATTGACTGTCAGCATTCATACTTTCATTTGTGTACTGCAATTAAGCAAGATAGAAACAGTATCTGCTACTTCTGACATTTTTTATAAGCAGTGGCAGACGTCACTTAGGAACATGATTTATTGGCGGACTTGGCTGTGCTGGGTTAATAATTGTACTCATTGATGTGAAAGGTCTTTCCCAAATTAAATAATTCTATGTTTCCATGAAGGTGACTCAAGCTTTAGCTTACACTGCAGAATCAGGTTGTTAGCACAGCTATGAACAACTATACTCAGAAAATAAATAGATTTACAAAATATTGATATATTCATTGTTGTTGTATTATTTACTTCTCTAGACAGGTTTCTAATTCGTTCAGGAAGGATATTATAGGGGAGGGTTAGGAGATGGGGAGGACATTGCAATGGGAATAGGCTATACTTTTATACTAGATGTTACACAGAAAGAATTTTAATAAAGCCACCAATTGTATTACATCAGTGCATCCTCTTAAATCCGTTGAGATTTTCCTAAAGAGAGCTAAGCCATTTGCTTCAGACATCTTATCTATTTCTGTCACTACACAAATCCCCTAAATATTTCAGTCACTGCAAGGCCAACTGAAATGGTAAATTACCTCGTATACTAAAGGGAAAAGTGTTGAATAGCACTAGGTTTGGATCCTGCTGAAAATGAGGCTGCTGGGATTGAAGACAACTGCAGGAAAATCAGAATTATAAGCAGTATCGTCCCTGTCCAACTATTGCACTAGTGCCTATTGGTAACATTCCTTTATAATTCTCCTTGCTTTTATTTTGTCTGATGAGACATTGCTCTTTTTCTAAGCACATGTTGAAAGAGAATGGACAAAGGATGACCTCACCTATTATTCTTTGCAGTGGAACTGTTTGCAGTCAGGTCATCAGAGGCTACTGCAGCTTTGGAAAAGCTGACGATAATACAATGAAAGCATTTCTGAAACCTAAGGCTGCCTCTGCTGTACTTCTCCTTCTTTATTTTACAGTGTCAAATGCTTTTCTTAGTGCCCTTTAGCTAATTTTGGAAGCAGGAACTTTTATTAGATGGATGGTTTTAACCTGGGAATAAAGCTAGCAGCACCAGGGCACAAACCCAGGTGACTCAGATAAGGTTCAAATTCACTTACAAACTTATTCATAAAATTCTACAATGAAGGACAAATCCAAAGAACAATTAGCTTCTGCCACTACATGAATTATCTTTCTAACAAAACCACCAGAGCGTTAACTGTAATCTCAGGAACTGTCAATTCATAATGATGACATCACCCTGAAAAAGGAAAGCAGAAAGAAATGCATGGAAAGTATTATTATCCTCCCTTATTCTCTAGGATTATTATTTGTGGTTTGTGGTACCATCGCACTTGGGACACAGCCTTTCAATTGTAAGAGTTGACATTGGATTTTTTTAAGATGTCCTTATCAGGAAAAGACATAAGGATTCTATTTTCAGCAAAGACCATAAGTTTTGAGGCTTTCCCACACCCTTTATAGATGATTCTGAAGGCAAATCAGGCAGTAAATGGCATCTTTACTAATGGGGAGCAAACACCAGAACACATGCCTGTAATTCTCATTTATTAGTAAAGCACCTATATTAAACAGAGCAGGGATAATTGAGCCACAGAATTTTGATTGATCCTTCAAAATTTGACTTTATTTATACGAATAAGCAACTCTAGTGTAAAATGAGCTCTGCTCTCAAATCATGAAAGAGACCTTCAGGAAAGGGCTGGTCATATACTTTCCTGTATGCCAGCAACTTCATCAGTTACAACCCCATCCCAAGTCCATGGAGGAGGTCCCAGTATTCTGTACTCTGCCCCAACACCATACTAGTTCTGGCGTGGTATTCTTTTGTCCCTGACCACCTTTCAAGACAACACCAAGTCACAGCGGTACATTAGAGTCATGGCATCTGTGTGGAGATGGAGTTCCACTGCAGCACACTGCTTTGTATTAAAGAATTCCTGCTCTCCTTCTCATTTCTCTAGCCTGCTCCTTGCCCCACTAATGCTGGCCTCTGCACTGGCTTGCTCCTCTGTAACTTAGGAAATTTGGTAACTTCATGTTAGATGCCAGAGGCATCTCCTCCTGTCCCACTCACCTGAGCCCTGCACTGCCCCTCGAGGAGACAAATGCATGCCCTAGGGCTGTTCTGCCTGGTCTTGTAACAAAACTGCTCACTGTTTTCCGGGGAATGGCCTTAAAATCTTGGAGTGTTGCCATCCTGCTGTCAATCCCACCCCCCTGTCCCCGCCACCACCCCTATCTTTGTTTTCACTGATGTCTAGTACTTTAAAGCATTAAGTCTACCTGGGTACGTATCAGATGTCAAGTGGGATGACAGTGTAGCAATGCTGTCACAAAGGAAAATTAACAGCGTATTTCTATTTTGGCAGAAACCAGTTGTTCATGTGGGACTGGAATTGCATTAAGTTGTGGCTCTGCCACCTGTACCTAAAGAGTAAGCAGCACGGACAAGATGCCTGGTGCAATACGCATGCCTTCTTAGCATCTAGATTTTAAAATACAGCTATGGGTGCACTAGAAGAAATACATGTTTTCCTGAGAAGTAACTGTAGTGTTTGCATTCAGAAAATTCCCTGCTGCACTTTTAAATATAGGCTGTCATATTTACATGCCTCCAAGAAGGAACTTCAAGAAATTAAAAATAGTTCTTTCTCATATAATGATGACACAAAGATACCATCTTTCTTTTCCTGTTCTGAATTGAAACACATGCCTAGAGGGAAGTGGAAGGGAATCTTCATCTCTCTCTCTTTTTTTTTTTTTTTTTTTTTTAACTTTCTTGAAGACTGACACCAAAATGTATTTATATGGGTTGGGCACATTTTTTCCTTGAAAGAGGTCAGAGGGGTGAAATCCCAGTTTCCTCTGACTTCACTGTGGAAAGAGGCCACAACATTTTTCTGCTGAATGTTTATACTTTCATTGGGAAAATTCTTTCTTTTTCTTCTTTAAACAATTTATGACATTTTCTGGAAATCAAGGACAACAGCAACATGTTCAGACCAACTTAAAAAGCCAGCAAATTCACACAGATGTTGGGACAAAAGCTTTCTAGTTCATTATTTTGAAACGAAGTCAAAGAGAGAGGTCTAATGCCATGCTTGGTTTCGCTTTGTTTGCAATTATTTGAAACACAGTGTCAGTCTCTCCTGAAGTGGAACCTGAGTAGAAAATGAGGATGAAGAAAGACTGTAATTTCCGTATGATTTCTGCGCATCTGCACGCACCTGCACCTGCATGCACCTGCATGCACGTGTGTAAACATGCTTGCTGTGTTTACAGATGTGTGGCTCCAACTGCAGTATCCCAGGTAGAGCACCCAAGGACTGTTCCTGATCTGTGCAGGTCAAGAGAAGTGAAGAAGAAAGTTCGGTGCTGTAAGGAGCCTACAGTCTCCCAGCGGGTGGGAGTTGCCCAGCGAGCTCCATTCTCCTTCTGGCACAGCTGGAATCTTCAGCCTTCCTGTCATGGGGTTCTTTCTCAATGCTGTAGTCCAGCCACGCCTGGAAAGCAACGCTAGAACTATTATAAAAGGCAAAAGTGTTGTTGCAGTTACTGCTTAAAGCCAATTCGATCCACTATTGAAAACACCGGTGTTCGTTTGAAAGAAAAAACTCACTGCATCTGTATGTAAAGAGATAACTGACATCAGCAATAAAAGAAAGATTAACTGACCTGTGAAGCATTTACTGAATTCTCCTAACTACAGTATACTGTTTTCTTCCATTTAATACCTTAATTGCATCCACAATTCTTTGGACACAAAAGGTTAATGCAAGAATGCTATATCCCCTGGTGTGCAGGCTGTTAGTTCCATCTCTTCATCTAACCTTCCAAGTACAAATCAGTTCTTAGATATGGAAGAAATTAAGAACGATCTGATTAATACTTGAAGCTGTTCTCTAGTTTCTGTTCTCTTGGCAGAGGCCGTAGCAGCAATGATCAGATCAGTACCAGTGCCTTCCTGCATCACACTTTGCACAACCATAATCCCCAAAGATTTGATGTAATCTGGAAAAATCCTGGAAGACTGTATTTGAATCACTGATTTCTGATGTTGCCTTTGGCCTTTAAAACTTCAGTATTTGGGTTTATTTTCCATAAGATCGTTAGTTAATACAACTGTTCTCTCAGTATAGGATATGCAAACATTGGAACCAAAAGTCATCCTGAATAGTGTTCTTTCTAGTGCCACCTTCAAGGAAAGATTTCAAACCACTTTGCTAAGCACTAATGAAATAGCCAAGACTCACAGCGCTCCTGAGAGCTTAATAGGATTCACTCTTACCTCCTTCCTTTCCTCATGAATCAGATGAGACACGTTAGTTACAAGCAATTTGGCCATCTTTTGCAGCCCAGAACAGTGGAATGTTGTCTATGAAGAAACATTGCCCAAAATGGCAATAGAGACCTATGCTCCAGATACCATAGGTCATACTGACTTGTCCATGAATTAACTTTAATTCATTCCTGATAGTTACTACTTGCATGCAGGTTGTAAACTAGACTTACAAAACTAAATAGAACTCCATTTCAGTTTATCCATGCTTGGTTTCTCTCTACTTCTGAATAAAGCCTGTGATGTTATTTTTAGACACCAAGCAATGTGTTTCAAGTATTCCATCACAGCCATCACTTAAAATGGCTGTTTACTATTTTATGTGACTAATTAATCTAAAAAAAAAAAAAAAAAAAAGAGTAAAACTGATCAGCAACATCAAAAAGTATTGAAAGCAAGCCTCTCATTCTATTCACATGGAGACATTTCTTAGGACATTTCTTAGGACCTTAGGAAAAGTAATGAAGCACATTTGACAGATTAGAAATAAACAATTGCAGTTAAGAACTTTATAATGAAATTTAAGTAAAAGCCATGACAAGAAAAAAATGGGGTAATATCAAGGCCATCTGACTAAATTTGCACATTTCACAAAGATTACACTATTTTCCCACTATTATAAGTACCTGTTTGGATCACTCCTGAAGGGAGAATCCCATCCAAGTTAGATGTAGCAGTTTAGACAGGAGACAGAAATTCTGCATCAGGAAATTAGCCAGTTAATTAAGTATTTGTCAACAGGAAAAAAGCTGCAGGCACAGATGGATTCCCAACTGAGATTTTTAAAGTTTTGGAAATAATATCATCTTCTAAGATGTTTAGAATCTTTAATAATGTTTCTGAAGTCAAGGGCAGTTAAAACTGAATGAATCTGATGTAAATACTGTCACCTTTAATGAAGATAAACCAGTAAGCCTGTTGCCATTTGCCAAGTTATTTCAATATAAAAAATACCTACAGATAATTTGGCAAACAGATTGGAAAACTGCATAAAGCACTTGATTGGCAGAGATCAGCTTAGTTTAAGTTCTGGCAGGTGGATAACATCTGGCAGCTTATGGATTGAGTTTTTAAAGGAATGAAAGTGACACAATTAAATGCTGTAAAAGTTTTTGTTACTGTCTACGAGGATAATTATTATAAGCGTGACAGATAATGGAGAAAGAACTGAAAGATCTGAACAGCTGGACAGCAGTAATATAAGGCTAACCATTTTGGATGAAGGAAGAATTGTGCACTTTGGAAGGAACATGTAAGCAACATTGACCTCTCCCTTGCATCTCTGATTTTCAATCTATTAGAAAAGGACAAGTGCAGCAGATCCAGAGAACGGTAAATAAGGAAACAGCAATAATTAGCTAAACCAGATTAATGGATTACCTCACCAATGCAGGCGTAAGAGGTGTGTTATAGTAATGTTTTGAAAAATCTACTGACAAATATCTAGTAATAGCTGACTAGTAGCTGTTTAACAATGAAGAATAAGCAAGCTGCCTTTTTTAGAGTACTGGCGAAGGACACAAGTGTGTCCCTAACCCTAACACCTGACACAGCTGAACTTCTCCAAATTGTTTCAGGCTGATGTTGTCCAAGATGCAAAACTGCACTAGTGACTAACTTATCGACTATCTGGCAAGCACATCTTGGCAGCATGCAGTCAGTGTTGTCTCCATGATCATATCTTTCTCATATTCCCAAGCATTTTTAAGCAGCAAAAATAATAAAAATATTCCCAGGTATTTTTAAGCACAGAATTGGTGAAAGAAAATGCCAAACACTTGCTAAGATATCAAGGAGTTTTTTATTACCTTGCTTTAAGAAGCAAGAGAATCCACCCTGTGGGATTTTCAAGATGCTGCCAGAATCTGTCAGAGGGAGAGAGATGGGCTGAGATACCAACTGAACTCATACCAGACTAAATGCAAATAGTGCAGCTCTGCTATTCTGGTAGAGAATGTCCTTAAATATTTCATACAGGACAAACAGTATTACTTGGCATTTTCAGAGGAGCCAAATGAACTAAAGTGTCCAGATCCCATTAAATTTCCTGCCTAACTCCATTAGGCTCTAAAAATTCCATCATTTTGTACAGAGAGATAAAAGTTACTCTGTTTTGCAAATTTAATTGAAAATCAAGTTGCATTTCAATTGAAATCTCATCAAAATTAAGAACACAAAGTCATTCATTAAGAATTTAATTTTTACCAGGACTTAAAGTTAAAACACAAACATATTAGCTACACTTTAGTCCTTTCCTAGAGAAACGTACTAGCACCAATACAATGAAGATATCCAGAATTTTTTATTAAAGGAATGGGAAGAAAAACTTTAGAGTAAAATATTTTACCTTATTTTTTAAGGTTATGGTTGGAGGGATTGTTTTTGTGTTCTTCTTCATATTAAAAAACAACAAAACAAAAACAAAACCAAAAAACCCCACACAGAAAAAAAAACTCAACCAAACAATATTTTGAGGACCAAGAATAATGAGACCAATACAGAATCCAAATTGTAATAAAAATCCTTCTTTTTTACTTTAGCCTCAGGGTCCAACAACGTCTTGAACAGCTCCAAGTTCCCAAACAATATGCTTTCTTTTTTTTCATAAATGGGAAAAAGTGGGACTCCAAAGCACAAGAGAATTAACTAAGGGAAGGTTGGATTTTTAGATATCACAAAAGCATTTATATAAAATTAATTTTAAAATGTTGTTATTTCAAACGTCAGAGAAAGGGCAGAGTTTGCAGACCACATGCGGAGGCAAAGAGGTGATAATTAATTCTGTGAAAGGACCATGGACATAATTTCAAAACACAGCAGTGAACCTAATAAGCCTGATACAGGAGATGAAAGTTAATTATAGAAGTAAGTAGGGGAAAGACTTCTGACAAGAAAATTCCCATTGTGTTTTGGACCCCTAAAGTGAAGAAGGTTGGCTTTCTCTACAAGATTTTTTTCCTAGCAGTAAAAGAAAATAATTAAAAGTTATTAACTCAGAAGCACTGAAAAAATTTCTTATTTCAAGATAATTCACAAAGATGTATATCACTGGCTATCAGAGAGAGTGTGGGCTGAAAAAAGGTATATTTTATGCAGATTATACCAGCCATATGGACTTTAATTGGATGATAAAATGATGCAATACTGGATAAAAGGTAAAATTATCACTTCCTGAATTTAGTGCAATAATAAGACTCATGAGTATATGCCATAAAAAGAAATGCCTTTAGCAACAAAATGTGAGTAATAAGCCAAATTTTATTAATTCTGGACATTTAGCATGCATGCTGTAAACCAGACAGCAATTCAGAGCTCTCTTCTAGAGAAGAAAAAATATTAGAGAAATGCAGACGTCCTCGAATATTTTGATGAGATGGTAGCAAGGGGGGTTTTGTTGTGGGCATATGGAATTAGTTTGCATTAGCAGAAGAAATACGTGCAGTACACCAAGACCTGATTTACCCTGCAGTGCACATAAACACATGGGATATCATGATGACATCCACAGTATGCAAAACCTAAGCAAGTATTGAGACACAGATTGAGTTGACTCAGAGGAAAGCAAAGACAGCAAACCAGGGCTATGCTAAAATATCCTAAACTCAATTAAAAATGGGCTGCTAAGAAGATACTGAACACAGAAACAAAATATTAGAATTTTCTGCATGCTGCAAATAAAAATATTATTAACATCACGAGCAGTAATATTTTGTTATTTTGCTTCTACTTTTTTATCTTATGATTTCATAGATGAAAATTGAAAGGTGTGCAGGGAAAAGAATAAAAGAGGTTAAATATGGAACAGACACCTGTTTCAAAAATATCTAAAGGTCTTGCAAGATAGTTACTGTTTTTCCCTCTGTAGTTCACACCTTTTTATTTCAAATAAGATTATTGGTATTTCATTTTTTTAGAGCCAATTTGGAGTGCACTCAAAGAACTCTAGTGCATTCACCAGGCATGTCTACAGCTTGTACTTTCTCCACTGAAATATTTTGAAGTGCTCATACCCTTGGCCTTATTTAAAGTTTTCATCCTCCTAAGCTCACAAAATATTTTTAAATGTTGTAGAACACAAACTGAAAAGCAGAAGCAGATCTGAAGGAATTTTTCTGACAAAGTACAAACTTCCATTTGTATGGATCACATTTGAGAGTGATATACAAGATTCTTTTTACAGATTTTTTTTTGGTTGGTTGGAGGTTTTTTGGGGGTTTTTTTTGTTTTGGTTTTTTGGGTTTTTTTTTTTTTTTTTTTTGTTATTTACACAGTCCATTAGGAAGAGTGGATTGGGAGGACCATACAGGCAGCAAGCACTTTGGCCACTCAGGTTTGCTCTCAGTACACCAGGAATGCTCACAACCAGTAATTAACTTTACAAACCACGATACAAACTGCACCAATCCTTTGCAACTTTTTAATAAGCATCATAGCCCTTGGAGCACAAGAAGCTCTGGAATTATTACTAAGCATTACTAAGCATCCCCATTATCCTAATCACCACTCCCCCTCTTAAGCTTTCCCTTTACTCTGCTCGTGCTGCTCAGCTTGTAGCAATAAATGCCCTGTATCATACTGTTCAGTGCCACCTTGCACCTCCCTGATCCCTAGTCCCAGTCCTCTGTACACACCTACAGGCCCTGGCTGCTGTTGGTGCTTCTGGTTCAGTTTCATTGAGTGATTCCTAGTGGTTAGAGCAACTCCAGCTCATGGCTGACTCCACAGACTGAAACTACTTAGCCCATTTTATTTCGTCTGCCTTGCTACTAGTATGTCTTAGAAGCTCCAGTTAATGAAGACATACTTGATAATGGTCTTTCCTTATCAACAAGTCTAGCACACAAAGTTATTTTTCTTCAGTTGATAAACACTGCTTACAAATTAGCAATTTATTCAAAGTTTGGCACCCAGTGTGGGACCCCACAGAAGAGACTGTCAGGTTTTCCTATTAGATTTCTCGTCTCCAGTCTCCTGGCTGGCAAGCTACACCTAGTGGGAGCAGACCCCTTTTTGGTGGGTGGCACTCCTGGGCGATGGAGGTGGTAGCTCTCTCCTCACCGAAGGAGTCATCTCCAGTCAGAGGACACTGTCTAGGACTTTTAATTTCCCACACTGGACAGGTAAGTATCCCCCTTTTTCTCCTCTTTTGAGTGGGGGTTTTCCTGGCTCTCTGGGGAGAGAACCAAGCTTTTAATTTCTGCTACAAGAGAAGAAGCTGCCCAGTTTTGGTGGGTAAAATTTGGGTTTTTGGCAGGGTGCCAGTTATGGGTGTTATTTTTGTTTTTCCTTTCTCCTCGGTCAGTGAAGCAGCTGTGACACAGAACTTAACGTATCAGCCACGATGGGTGTCAGGCTGTCTGTGTCACAAAAGGGAGTTTATTACCAAGTTATGGGTCTCCTTGTGGGTGAGGGGAACCAGTTTTCTAAAAGGGAAGTTAAAAGGTTTGTTCGGTGGCTGTTCTGTCACTTTCCTGAGGTGTCTCCCGAAAAAATCCATGATTTACATTTTTGGGATGCTGTAGGCAATGAGCTAGTAAGATTAGGAAAATCTGGAGAGACATCCTTGTCAAAATTTGGTTTTGGATCCTGCAAATCAGAGATGCTGTAAGAGTAATGTCCGGAGTGAAAGAACAGTCAACAAGTGTTACTTTACCCCTGGTTTTTCATAAACCTAGCCCTCAGCCCTCACCCTCTTTCCTTAAACTGGGCATTCTGAAAGGAGCAGCCTGCCTTCAGGCGCAGGATTGCCACCAACTCCCTGGCTCCCCTCAGATGCCTTGGGACCCCTGCCTGAGTAACCCTGGCCAGGTTTTTCAGGACCTTACCCTTCCCCCTACTCCCCCAGTTAGGAAACCCTCGGTTCATTTTAATCTCCCCAATTCCCCACAAAATGGCTCCCAACAGAGACAAGATGGTGGGTGCCACATAGCAAGTACCCCCTCTTGCCTTTCCTCTTCCACAGTCTCTTTTGTCTATCCACCAACCCCTTCCTGTGAAACATGGATGAAAAATTAAAACTTTATAATTTTAATAAAGATTTGTAGGGAATGATATGTTTATTTATGGTGATGGATGTACGTGGGGAGTTATTGTTTTCTAATGGATATGTACTCTTGAGAATTTCTCATTTTTTTAATTACTTTTATTAATTTTTATATGTATAATAGTAATTAATTTTATATGTATAATTTTATAATAGCTTTATGTATATTTATTTTGTTGATTTTGTGTTATACTTACAGTTATATATATATATATATATATATATATATATATACATAACTTGTATTTAGTTTATACTTATATTTATTTTTTGTTAGAAAGAAATCTTGGGTCACTTTGTTTTGTTTGTTTTAAGGTCTGAGGAGTTTTTCTTATGTCTTATTTTTTTAGTGTGGAAATTTGTATTCTGTCTCACCTGTTCCCTGACTCCTCCCTCGAAACCTCCCTTTCCTATGCCCCTCCTCCTTCTCCAACTCCACCCAGGTCTCCCCAAATTCCATCCCCTTGTCCCACCCCTTTGGGAATCTGTCAATCCTGTGTCCCCTCCCACTGCCACGCCTGCTCCCAGTCCCTCACAGCTTCTGGTTCCACGCCCTGACTTCCTGTTCCTACACTTGTGGTTCTGGGGAAGGGGAGCCTGGGAAGTGGAATCAGGAGCAAAGTTTCATCCTTTCAGTCACACCAGTCACCTATGGCCAGAATACGGGGGGGAATTCCAAGCCAAATGGACCTCTTGCTCTTATCAGATGACCAAAGAACTGTGGAGAGCACAGAAAGAATTCAGTAGGGAGAGCAAATACTTTCATGGGCTCTTCAAGCCACTCTCTCTTCCAATGATCTAATAATACCCGCAGACCTCCAGCAGCTGTTCTCCTGTTTGCTATCCCCCACGTAATTTCTTCTGTGGGAAGCTGCATGGAAAAAAGTGTTGCAGAGTATTCTCCCAACTCTTTGGTTTGATCCACGAACAGCAACCAATGCTAATAATTTAACCATTTCTATTGAGTATGTCTGTGGCGAAGGGGATGAGTCCAGGCAAGCAGAAGACATCCCACAGGAGGTCCTTAGGGAAAGCACAAAGGTGGCTGAGGAAGCCTTTCTTGTTGTGCCCTGATGCCGCTGTTGAAAATTACTTAAAAATAACCCAGCATCCCTCTGAGACATTTTTAAGTTTTGTGGAGAGACTGTGCAGGGCCGTCGAGCTGAGGTCCACAAGGAAGAAGCGACGCAGGAGGTGCTCACCGAGATTGCCACGATGAACACAAATGAAAAGTGCAAAGCAACAATCAAGAGCCTCCCCCTCGACCCACCTCCAACCCTGCAAGCCATGCTCAAGGGGTGCGCCAAGAAGATCTCCATCGTACCCACAGACTGTGACAGTACATTAAGACCGCCAAGGAGGGTTGCCATGGCAAAGGCATCTGGACCGACGTCTTCCAGTCAGCAGCGGAATGCCCTGAGGCCATGGAAGAAACCGGTATCACCGAATACACTTTGTCACCTTTGTGGGCAATCAGAACACTGGACGTCCAACTACCCCTTAAAACAACAATTTCTAGACTTTAGAAATAATGCTGCTAAGGACCAGAAGTCCCTAAGGGGAGATCAACCAAAAATCTAGAGGGGGAGCACGGCCCCTCCCCGCACATGGACAGAAATAGGGTGGGTCTGTCATAAAAAAGAAAGAGGGACTAGAAAGAAAATTCAAATAATAGGGACCTACCTGTGTTGAAGAACAAAACACCGGATGTGACAAAATGCATCCTCTACTATGATATAAGCAAGCCCATCTTGACAACTAACACTTTCCACTGCCCTTTCAGGTTGCAGCTGACAGAACTGCTCCACCTGAGAGACAGTGATTGGCACTTTGCTTTGGTGAACACTGAGGAAACAGGTACTTGGCCTGTCCTATGCCATCCTTGGGGACACCAAACACACACCACAAGAGATCAGGATCCTCCCAGGTCTCATAACATCAGACTCTGAGCAGCTTGTTCTCTGGCTGCACTGGGTTCACCCGCCCGTCTTCCTACCCAAAGACCAAATAATAGCCCAGGCCATCCCAGTGCCTGAGGTGCCATGGGATCAAGGTCAGGCAGCTCTGACCAGAAAAACTCTCCCAACAATTTGCTGGTCACACGTGCTGGGAAATGAAAAGCCAAAAATCTGTTGTGCGGTTCGCCATTGTGGGGAACAAAAACACCTGAAAAGACTTCTGGATACGGGGGCAGATGTGATGATCATTCCCTCTAGGGAGTGACTGTCGCATTGGGAACGGCAAAGTGTGGCAGGACATGTTCAAGGTATAGGGGGCATGCAATTAGCCAAACAATCCAAGAGCATCTTACAAATTGAAGGGCCAAAAGGACAATTGGTGTCTTTACATCCATTTGTTTTAGATTATATGGAACCCTTATGGGGGAGAGACTGATGGCCCGGTGGTCACAACTGACATCCCAGAAACCCCCCAGGTTTTTGGGCAGTGGCCACTGAAAAGTGCCCTACCCAAAAACTGAATTGGAAAACAGATTCACCACTCTGGGTAGAGTAGTGGTTGCTCAGTAAAGAAAAAAGGCGCTGGAGAAGCTCATGGAAGAGCAACTCACCAAGGGAAACATCACAGAGACCATGAGTCCATGGAACTCCCCTGTCTTTTTAATGAACAAAATGAAGAAAAATGGTGGCTCCTCCATGACCTCTGCCAAATAAACAACATTTTTGAAGATATGGGCTCTCTCCAGCCTGGGATGCCATCCCCAACAATACCCCCCCCAAAACTGGAATTTGGCTGTGATCGATACAAAAGATTGTTTCTTCCAAATTTCCCTACACCCTGACAATGCCCCACGCTTCACCTTCTTGGTTCCTACCATCAACCGAGAAGCCCCAAGGAAGAGGTACCATTGGAAAGTGCTTCTACAAGGAATGAAGAACAGCCCCAGGCTGTCGCTGTGCCCTCCGAGTGACCACTCGGCACCTCCCTGCTAGCTTGGACACTGTGACCACAGGGGACACTCTCGTGTGCTCTGGAGTGCAGGAGGGTGGCTAAGGGTTATGAGCCCTTTCTTGGAAGAGACAGAACCAACAATGGCAAAGGAAAGGGAGTAGGCAGTTCAGAGGGTATAAATCCAAGGTTCATTGGAAGCTCCAAGGAGCTCCTGGCCTCAAGGTATACAACTCTGAAAAGCTCCTGAGGAGCCTGGAGTAGCTCCTTTCATGAGGGGGTGGAAAACAGGGGAGGGGTTCGCCCATCCACCAACTAGGGGAAGGGAACATTAAATGACTGACAAATGCAACAGCATATTAGAGAACTTAAAAGGAAGGAGCCCCAGCCATTGACCAATCACTTGAGATCCTTTGTGGAAGCTTCTAGAGAAAGGGGATCGGGAGTTGAGTGACAGACAAGGTGCCAGGGAGGGGATTTGAGGATTGACAAGGAACTTTCTAGGGATTCGGGTGGAGTAGGGATGGGATTGACATCTGGGGAAAGGAGAGGCAACTTAGGGCAAAACCACCAAAGGAAAGGGGGAAACAGGAACAAACCAAACAACACAATACAAAAGCTAAATAACACAATGCAATACATTCTTTTGTTTTTCTCTTTCTTCTTCTTTCCTCTGTTGGATTCCATTTTGCTGGGTACTGCCTTCTGATTTTCCATAAGATGTCCAGCAGAAACATGTGAAACAATGTTTTTGAATTTCAAGGTTAAATTGTTCCTCCTGTCGCTTAAAGCACTGCTGGACAAATAAGTCTCTAAATAGAAAAAATAAAGCTGTTTTTTCTGGAGGGAAATGAAGGCCAAGTTGATCTGTCCTCTAGTGTTCTTCTTGTCTCTTCCCAAGCAGCTGAAATTGGTCTTCATAACAAACACAGGCAGCAAGATTATATTTTTCCAGGCCAGAAAGATACCAAGAAAATATCTGAATTGTGGAGGGAACTTTCTAGCAGGTGATTTGCGCTCTGAAGTTTCTTTCCATGATCACAAATGCCAGAAAGACCTTGGGGTCACCTGCTGGAGGTCAAGACAAATTTCCTCCTCGTTTTCAACACATGAAGGACATTAGCACTCTGCAAGGCTGTGTGATTGTCTTTTTCTGTCTTCAATTCCTGAACCTGAATAGCAGCTGAGCAGGAAGGAGATACATGCCCACATGAACAATGAAGTTCCCATAGCCCACAGTCCATATTTTAGTCCTTTACTAAAAAGAGAGCCTCACACATGAAAAATGAAGGTATATCCAGAAAAACAATCTAGAGCCTTAAATAAAAATTTTGTTGCACATAATGCTTATATTCTTTAACTTCTTCTATTTCTTTGCAGTCTCCTGCACATAAACACACGGCATCGGGGATGTAAACAAGCCTGAGATATTTATAAAGCACCTTCACTATCCAGGCTGTAAAGGAATTCAGTGGGGTAACAGACAGTAGCTAGCCTTGAAGAGAAATTCTTCTAAGCCTCTGTGCTATTCACCAGCTTTCATATTTGCTTGTAATACCCCAGAATCTGTCACAAGTTGTCATAGCTACCAAGGGGGTAGATTTTCAAAGCTAAGTGCATGCCAACATCCATCTAAGAGAAAGACATAGTACACTTTAAATCTGCAGTTCTTTTCACCAGAAGTTAATGATGCAGCCAATTTGAGTATCACAAGGCTCACAGACATTAAAAATGTAATGATTTAAAGAAAATAAGTTATGACAAGGCAATTTTAAAAATGTACTTACAATCACTGATCCAACCCAAAGTAAACAAAACCAATCATTGCGCAAAACTGAAGCATGCCCCACAAGAATGTTCTGCTGGCTGGTGTTTTCAGAAGAGTTGTATTGTTCAAAGTAGCTGACATTACCAAAAGATACAATAATTTTATTACATTTTCTTAGTGAACAGTAAACTTCTCTGTGTACTACAAAATGGAAGGAGAACTGCAGGGTTTTGAAAGGAAGAAAAATCTGCATACTAAAACATCTCTGCTGCAGGCCTCTGCCATGAAACTGTTCAAAGAAAATACAAAATACAGAAATAAATTACCCAAATTTTACTAAAGGATCAACACCTAGCTGTTTGTTTCTCTGATTAATTACCTATAGACAGCTATAAGTGTAGAAGTTTATAGGTCTGTGCCAAAGGTAATTGCAAAAAGCATGTAAATTTAGACAGCTAGTCAGTGATAAAAAAGGAAGATGTGATTAATCAACAGGATTAGATAGAAAATTTCTTTGCATATAAATGTAAGAAGCAACTGTGCTTTAATTTTGGCATTGAGAGAATATGTCTTTCAAATGTTAAATTATTCATCGTATTACATACTTGAATGATCTTTTCTTAAATGTTCATGTAGGAGGTAAAAATTCTACAGACAATACTTTAAGGAAGATACTGTAGGAAAATGTATATAAAAATTTTTGAAGTCGCTTATCTGCCTAGACTGATCAATAGTAAATATGAAAAGATTAAAAAAATAAAAAGAATGAAAAAGAACTTCGAGAGACATGGTTTGGGAAGCCTGTTTCTTAGAACAACAAACAGTGAGTCATCACAATAGAGAAAGAATTAGTCATTCTTTGCAATGCTACAGTACATCCTCTGCATGAGTTATGCAGAAGATATGCAGAATATGGACTAGACTTTAAATCAGGACATAAATGGCTGATTTTTAACAAAGGTTCATAAAACGATCAACCAAAGGATGAAATCCTGTACTTTATAGTGTTCTGTAGCTGCAGCATCAAGCCAACAATGGAATATAAACTGAATTCAGGCAGGCAGCTTGTAGATGCAGTTAATAGCAGAAACTAATCCTGACATGTCACACAGGTAAAACTATCCTGGGTTATACCAAGAGATCTTTTCACAATAAGGATGACGTGAACAGAATTAGGCATGCCTTGCACAAACCAGTGTACTAGCAGATAGATGTCATCTATCAGGATTACACAAGTAATTTGGGTTCCTGACACCATTTTATAGGCAAATGGAGCAAAATTGAGCCAAACTATCTTTTTTTTTTTCTTTTTAATGTGAGAACCAGTCTAGATTAAAATATGCAAACCAGAATATTTTATTCCACCCTAAAGTATTATCCCACTTAAAGTCAAAACAAGCGCCACCAAAAAACCATGGAGGATATTAGTTATTGTTGACTGACAGGCATGGAAGTGGCCGTTTTTCATCTGGATAACCTCTCTAGAGCAGTTTGCTGCCTACAGAACACAGTTGAGCTGCCATTTGGGATGTCATAAGGAGAATAGCAAGCCTGCTAAAAGCTGAGGAGTATCACTCACTCCTACTCTTTCATGTAGGATCTACTGATGCCACGACAAAGAGATTCCAAAATATCAAAAAGTACTTCATGTGTCTCAGAAAGATGCTGAAAGAATCTGGAGCACACATAGTATTACCTTCTGTCTTCCCAGGTGGGAAGCAGTTAGACGAGTGGATAGGGTGAATGACAAGACAAGTGCCTGTTCAGAGCTTTGGGTTCTTTGATCTGGGACATGCCTTCAAGAGACCAGGGATGTTAGGAAATGGGGAACACCTGACCAAGTGGGGCACGAGTGTTCTGGGGAGCAAGCTGGCAGGACTTATTAATGGTTCCTTAAACTAGATTTAGCAGGAGAAAGGTTGGTGTCTCTGAGGAACCAGAAAAAGCATGTTAGGGAACAGCAGGGAAGTACTTGTAGATCAATCCAAAGGAATTAGAAAGGGCTCCTCCCAAAAGATGAAGAGGTTGCCATCCCAGATGAGCTGCCTCATCACCAATGAGCATGGGTCACAAGCAGGAGGAATTGGAAACTGTGATACAATTAGAAATTTATTATCTAATTGCTGTCACAGAAACATGGTGGAAAGAGTTACAGGACCAGAGCATTGCAATTGAGTGTTACGAACTTTTCAGAAGAGGTACACTAGGAAGGAGATGCTGGGTCCTTGCAGTCTAAGCTTAGGAAGGGATAAATTGTGAAGAGCTGCCTCTACCAACCAGACAGGAACAGGTTCAGAGCCTGCAGATGACAACCAAGGACAAGACCAAAAATGGACACTTTGTGGTGGGGATCTACTACAGGCTGCCTGACTGGGGGGAGCCTGCTGAAGAGACCTTTTGCTTTGGATACAAAAACCATTGCATTACCAAGCTTTCATGCCAATTTCAACTGCGATTTCAATCACCCAGACATCTGCTAAGAAAGCAATACAGCTGGCTGCAAGTGGTCTAGGAGACTCTTGGAGGACAACTTAGTGGGCCAGGTATTAGAGAAACCAACCAAATGTGAGGTGATATGGGACCTGGTAATTGAGCTCATTAAAGGAGTTGTGATTGAAGGGAGCCCAGACTGTAGTGACTGAGCCCTGGTTGAGTTTGGGATATCAAAGAGCAGGAGCCTGGAGAGAAGCAAAGACAGAACCCTGAACAGAGAAGAGTGAAATTTCAGTTATTTAATGAGTTGGCAAATGACATCCCCTGGGAAATTGTCCTCAGAAACAGAGAGACTGACCAGACCTGGCAGCTCTTCAGGGACAGTTAGAGTACAAGAGCCCTCTCTCTAACCCAGTGTGTAGGAAATAGAGCAAAGCAGGCTGGAAACTGGCATGGTGGAGCAAGGATCTGCTCCTCACTCTGAGGAGCAAGAAGGAAATGCATACCAGTGAAAGCAGAGAACGTGACTTAAAGAGAGGAACATGGTTTGAATGTGTAAGGATAAGTTCAGGAAAGACAAGACAAAGCTGGAAAAGGACTTGGAAAGGGACTTGCTGAATAACAAGGGTTTCTGAGCACCTGAGTGCTCAGGTGACAAAAGACAGGCCAAGGAGTATCTACCCCTCTGATAAACTTGAAGAATAAATGGGTGTCAACTGACATGGAAAAAGCTGAGGTATTCAATGGGGTCCTCGCCTCAGTCTTTACCAGCAGTCACCCTTCCCATTTGTCTCAAGTCCTTGATCCTTTGTGTGGATATGGAGGAGTTAAGTCCCTTCCACTAGGTGCAGAGCAGTTTTGGGATCACTTGTTGAAGCTGAAAAGCCCTAAGTCTACGGGACCTAATAAGATACGTTCCAGAGTCCTGAGGAGACTGGCTGATGTTCTTGCCAAGACAATCTCATGATGTTTGAAAAGTAAAGGCAGTCATGTGAAGTCACTAGTGAGTGGGCAAAAGAAAACATCACTGTCATTTTTAAAAAGTGGAGAAAGGAAGTCCTGTGGAACCACAGACCAGTTAGCCTCACCTGTGTGCCTGGGGAGATCATGGAGCAGACCATCCTAGAAGATACACTATGGCACATAAAGGACAAGGAACTGTTCTGAGGCAGCCTACATGGCTTTACTAAGGGCAAGTTGTGCCTGACCAATCTGGTGACTTTCTACAGTGGAGTGATGGCAACAGTCAACATGGAAAGACCAACAAACATCTTCTATCTAGAATTCTGTAATGCCTTCAATACTGCCGTGTTTTTTCCTGGCTGGAAGCCATGCCCTTGATCCCAGAACACAAAGAGCCCCTTCCACCCACCCTCAGCAATGACCTGATGTGGTATTAAATAACATCTGGGTTCTATCCATGCCTCCTCCCAGCTACTGCAAAAAATTAATCCTATCCTTGACTGAAAGCAGGACAGTCTTTTATACCCACTCATATGATCTCTGGCTCATGTGTCTGTGGCACTCCTTTAAAAATTAGTCCTATTATTCCAACTCAGTTCTTTCTGGGGTGCCATGTTGCCACAGAAATTGCATCTCAAGGCCCAGGATGGTGTTTTGGGCCCTGGTGTGAGGCATGCGGTTAATTTCCAGACACCCAGTGGTTGTTTCCGCTGTTGTAAGCACTTGCAGCAGTGTGATGTAACTGATTTGCCAGACTGCCCCATATCTGTGTTTCAACCACCACCTGCTCCATCGCAGTGCATATTTCACAGTTATGGGCGACTGAGAGGCATTGTCCATGGCTAAGTCTGTCCCTTGGTCACAAGTCCACATGGTTGTTGTGTCTCTTCTCTGATGACCTGAGGCATCTTGAGCCCACTGAGTCAGAAATAATTTGCTCTTACATTGCCAGTCCAGATTAACCTGAGCCACTTTAATCTTGGAGGCCTGATCCACCTCTCCATCGTAGCGGTGTTCTTCAGCAGCCTGACTCTTGGGCACATGTGCATCTTGTGATGTTCTTCTACAGACAACTTCTCTACCAGGGCAGCGATTTCATCAGCCCAAATGAGTTTCCATCTGCACTGCCGATTGGCCTTTTTCTGTCAGTTATGTCACCCCAACACAGCATTTGCCACCATTCACGAGTCAGTGTAGAGGTAGATTGCTGGCCATTTCTCTTTTTCAGTGATACCTAAAGCCAGCTAGGTGGCTTTCATCTCTGCAACCTGACTTGATCCATCTTCTCCTTCAATAGCTTCTGTGACTTGTTACACAGAATTTGTCCTTGTTATACAAAAGGAACTGCACTTAAGAGAGTGTATCGCTTTCAATTTTCAGGTAGCTGATTTTGCGGCGGGGCCTCCTTAATATGTATCACCTTCTCCACCTTCTTCTGCTCTTATGATGGCAGTCTGAAATTTTCACCTTCAGGCCAGTTAGTGGTGACTTCCAAAATCCCTGGGAAACTGGGGTGTCCTGTTCAATCTTGCTGTGTGATCAGCACAACCCACTTACTCCAGGTAGCACCAGCGATGTGTGGAAAGAACTTTACTTTTAAACATCCAGCCTGGCACTAGCAGCTGGGGCACCAGGAGGAGCTGTGCTTCAGTCACAATCACTTCTGGGGCAGCTTGAATCCCTTATAAGCTGCCAGGATCTCTTTCTCAGCAGCACACTTTGGATCCGTTTTATCCGAGACTCTAGAACCCCTGAGGGGTCATCCTCAAGTATTACCTGGGTCATCCTCCCTGCGTATATTTTGCCAGAGATTCCAGGAAGGACCATTCTTCATGGCTGCAGGGTACAGTGCATTTTTAAGATCTTGTCCTGACCTGACTAGCCCAAGGGCAGTTGCATGAATCCTTTTAAATTTGCTCAAAAGCTTCTTGTTGTTCAGGAACATACTCAAAATCATCCTTCTTCACATGATAGAGCTTAACAGAGCTTATCTGGAATACGTATCCTCCAAAAAATGACAGCTTCTAGGAAAGCCTGTATTTCCTTCTTGCTGGTTGGTGGGGACATACGTACTATTTTGTTAACCATGTCCATTGGAATATGACAATGTCCATCTTGCCCTTCTACTTCTCTACTTCTAAAAACTGAATTTTTTGTGGGCAGGTCCTTTGGCCTTACTTTGCTTTATAGGAAAACCAGCCTTCAGGAGGATTTGGTTTCTCCTCTCCCCTTTCACAAAAAAACTTCCTCTTCTGTGTTTTCCCATATGATGATGCCAACAATTTAAAGTGTTCTGGAGCATCACCCTTTCCCAGTACAGCCTGGATCAGCCCATGGCAAATGGTGGGGCTGTGCTTCCACACATGGAGCAGACAGTTCCAGGTGTACTGGATACCCCTCCAGGTAATAGCACACTGTGGCCTACATTCTCCTGCTAAAGGAAGAGAAAAAGAAATTAGTAACATTGTTGGTGGCACCACCTCACTACTTTGGACTCCAGCTCATACTGAAATCCCAGCATGTTGGGCACAGTGGCACTAAGTGTGGTGTGACTTCATTTAGGCCATGATAATTTGTTGGTCCCTGGGCTCACACACTGACCATGTAGGACTGCTAAAGGGTTAACAAGTCTTGCTGACCACCCCTGGCTCTCCAGTTCATGATCATCTCCTGGTTGGGGTCACAGTGTCCCAGGTGATGCAGCACTGTTGATGGTGCAGCAGCGATGCGGTAGTGATTGTACCTGTTGTTCTTCAGCCCTCAGCAGGCCCTGAACAGAGGGGTCCTCTGAGACACCAGGCAAGGTGTTCAGCTGTCTCGTTTCCTCTGTCTCCACAGCAGCTCTCCCAAAAATCCTAACAATGCCTTTTTGGGTCCTTGAAATACCTTTTTCTGGGGTAACCTATGCTAAGGATGCACAGGGCCTCTGGGCCAGTCACAGTGGGATGCTTTTGCTGTTCGTTTTAAGTCGTGGTCTCTCCACCTTCCTGTGCTGTCAGCTTGGGATCCCCTTGGCACCAAGAAAGAGATGGATTCTGTCCCCACATATCTTGGTGGCATCAGGGTACATCATGTGCTGACATGAGATAAAGCCTTACACTCTTGCGTGTCTGATGTGCCAGAGCACTGGAGCCACACAGTCCAGTAGATCTGATTGGCCCTTTCTTCTGAAACCTGGCTGGAGTCAGGGCCTCTCTAGTCCTGGTCACAGCACTCATTGCTCACTCCTTGTAAATACAAACTGAGATCCCTTCAAGAGGATTGTAAGCAACATCAGCTCTCCTATTCTGTCTGAGGACTTGCCCACTGGAAACTGGAATGGCATTTATCCAGAACTTCCCATGGTGGCTCACATACCCATGTGAGCCACCATGGGAACTCACATACCCATGCTGCAAGAGCAGAGGTGGGTTTTCCATCCCATTTCCTCATGTCCTGTCTGGGGTCATGCAGGTAAAACCACAAGGTAAAACCACAGGTTATCTTGTGGCATGGACCCTCTTTCTCAAGCATGGGGTGCTTATTCCCAATGGAAGAGACTCTGGTCCATCTCGGCGGGGCATGGGACATTTTCTCTCTAATTTGCTTGACACTTTCAAATCTGTCTGTGGAGTGGGACAGTCTTTCCACAGTTAAGGAGCATGCCATTAGGGAGGAGAAAAGATGATCTTCATATTCTCAGAGTAGGGTAGTCATTTGAAGTACTGTTGGCTCTCCTTTCATTGACATCTGTGTCAATGAGCTGGTATGCAAAAATGGTGTACTCTTTATGAAGTTCTGCCACAAGAATTGTGTACGCTGGACCTCATCTGGACTAAAGGGACTGTTCATTATTTGAATCCTTACAGACTATCTCCATCACAGCTCATTCTCTCAGGTACTGGATACTTTTCTCTATTGTGCTCCAACGACTTGGGTGCACTATTAGATCACCCTTGAGAGAATACCTTTCTCTCATGCTTGATAGGAGTCACCTCCAAAGGCTGAGAGTTTCTGTCCTCTTCCCAATCCCCTTGTCAATGTCCGCATCCCAGAACAGGGATCCCAGTTGCTTGGCTCCACTACCATCTATTTTCATATCATTGGCCATGGTATCCCAGCTTCAGGGTGGCCAGGTCACTCAGGGCTCATTCAACTGGCAGCTAAAATCTATATGTATCTCTTGGAGATCACTCGGTGATAGAGACAGGGTCATTACCTCTGGCCCTGCCTCTTTCTCCTGTTCTGAGGGCTCTGCTTCCTCTTCATCCCTCACCATGCAATCTGTTCTTGAATTTCTTCTTCTGTCTAGGGGAAGCTGCTACTAGCATAGGTTGTTCCACTGCCCATGCTTGAGTGGCCATGGTACCTGTTGGTCTCCTTTCTTCCTTCTCCGCATGAGAGCGCTGTCTAGTGATCAGCAGTGTCCAAACAACCAGGGCACAGCATGTTGCATAACTTTGCCCCTTTCTGGAGCTATCACAGTATTATTCTTTTCCATTTTTTATCAGTTCAATTGGATGTAAGGCCCCAAATGACTCACTGAAAAGGTGTTTATAGTGGTTCCTGTACTCTGGGTTAAGCACACAGGACAAATACTGACTAGATGTTCTTAAGACAGAAGCATATTGACAAACTATAGAAAAATCAAGGAACTTTGGCAAAAGGTTTACTACAACATACAATCAACATAAAGCATTTCTCACAGCATTAATTTGGCCCATTCAACTTAGAAAACTTTAAAACTGTTGAGTGTTAAGGTACGCAAAATGTTTCAAGAAGAGGGAATTAAAAGGGAAAGACAGAAAGATATAGGAAAGCACACATATACCTACCAGCTCTCAGGTGCCAGCAGTGGTCAGAGACAAACTCCAAGAGGAACGTAGGTTCAAGATGTGCTGGCCTCGTGTTCAGCCTTAAATACCCGTGGGACTTTATGGGCCCTCCCTCCAGATGGGACTTGCAGTCATTCGGCCCCTCAGGGGCTCAGTTAGGGAAGAGTGGAGCCCCGTCTCCAGTGTACCAGTGACTGGCAGCTCTGCTGGGCTGGAATACAGGCTCTGGGATGTGGGGTGGGGGGCAGTTCACTATCTAACCAGAGAAAGCCTGACCTGCTCCATCCTCCCGACACAGGAATCCCAAAATGTATCGAGACATCCGTCCCTCCAGGCTCTGACACAGGATCCTGTAGATTTTCAGGGGTGAATTCCAAACCACTGGAGAAGTCTTATAAATACTGGCCCAAGTCCTCTCACATTCCATGCCACTCATGACTACTAACCCTCAAGGCAGATCTCTGAAAGGCTTCCCTAAAAATCTCTTCTATAAAAATGATACGGACTACACTAAGGAGACCTGGCAGACCTAGCAATAAGAACATGCTTTCCTTAACATCCAAGGGAAGGGAAAAGTTCTCAACAGGTGTTGTAACAGGCCTGAGGGAGAAAAAGGGCGTTAAAATATGGGGAAAATAATCCTCCCCTATTCCCCTTACAGACTGAGTACAGTCTGGACTCACATTACCTCACCTGAAGTAAATGCCTAGAGAACAACACTGAATACACATCCCAAAAAACCCTCGTTGCCCTTGATATTATCAGGTTACAAGCTGATATCTCACACAGTACAGCAGCAAAGCAATCCTGATCCCTCTCCCTGCTCTGAAAATGAACAGCATAAGAAACATGAACAGGAACATATACAGAGTTGGGTAGAGCATCCACATGAGCACACCAAGCAACATTGTGACCAGTGGTGCTCTAGCTAACACAAGTGCTTAGCTCAAAGCCACCAGATGTATTGTTATCTCAACCCTTTATGCCACACATTGTGTGGCAAATAAGCTTGGAGTAGTTTAGGAATGGTATTCAGTGCAGTACTCCCACTAAAACCCCGTATTACTCGCTGCACTCTCTGCTTCACCTGCAGCACCCTGGAGAGGGGAATTGGAAGCACAGACGGCAAAGAGATAAGAACAATTTACTGGAAACAGCAATGAGGTAAGAAAATTAACAGTAACAGAAACAATACAAAGGACAGAGGATACAAGAAAAGGAACAATTCACAGGCACCTCCTGACAATAGACAATACTGTATGGCTCCATCCACCACTTTTATTTTCCCAGACTAGGACCCCTTCTCCCCTTCTCCTTGACCCCCATAAAAGACGTGAAGTGGTATAGAATAACCTCCAGATCACAGACATGCCCCTAGCTGGAAGCAGGACAGATGAGTCTACACAGAGACATGGGAAATTTAAAGGCAATATATTGCCCCATGAATATATTCCTAACTTCCACATACTACCTACAATAATTTTGTAATAAGGGCATTTATACACATTTGTGACAACAGTATCAGAAAAGCTTGATAACAAAACACAGAGTAAAACACACACACACACACACACACACACTAAAAAAAAAAAACACAAACCAAAAAAAAAAACCACAAAAAAACCAAACCAAACCAAATTTTAAAAAATAATAATAAAAAAAAAATAAAACAACCAAACACCCTGCAAAACATGCTTAAAGAAGATGTGATTTACTGCCCTGTTAGTGCACAAAAACAGGTTTGTCTGGCTGTGGAACACAGGTTACATCTTGCACTGCAGACATGAACTCGGTAAAATACAATTAAACAATTATGTTTAGTTGTGGATCTATAACAGAAAAAAGACACCCCAGCACCCCCAGTGTTCTCCATGGAAGAGGGACAATTGCCTTTTAGGAATGAGTTGAAAGATTCTTGCCTTACTTTACTTTCACTGCCACTTGAAAGACACAGATTACTCCTTCTTGTCTCTATGTTAGCATGCCAATGTCTTCTGCTTGTTTCCACTAGAACTAACACAGTCAACAAACTAAAAGGCAGCTGACTCAGTCTGACCAGAGATGCCTTTCATATATTACACTTATATTTATGACATGCTCAGGTTTATGTTGTGCTCAGTGTCTGTTCCAAAATATTTCAGTTGTTAAAGAGCCAAGTTTGCCAAAAGAACAGTTACTCTACACAAAGAAATGATACCTGGAAATCCTGCCAAGTGAGAAAAAGGTCATCCATTTAAGCAAAAAGTGAAGTTGACATGTAGCCCCCCCTCGCACAGGCCTGTTCAGATCTATTGTGTGTGAACTGTTCATCTAAAGAGGCACAAGCTAGCATTACCCATGACTTGTATAACATTACCATTTCACATCTGACTTTTTGTTTTTAATGGGGGCTCTTTGTAGACTGGGTATATTTTTTTCTTATTTCCAAGACATTTTATATTCTAACTTAGGTTTTTCTACACACAAAATGGTTTGAATACAATGGAAGTGAAATGCCCTTTCTTTAAAATGTGTCTTTACTTGAATGACTTCATAATCAAGCAGCTTTTCAAAAGCTAGACTACTGGACAACAGCCTCAGGATTTAGGCAGAACATCCAAGATGCCAGAGTTTGGGGCTTCAGCTCTGAACCCCTCAAGTCAGGTGCCAGCAAAGCCTGGAGCTGCCTGGTGCATTCTCTGATTCCCACATTTCCAGGTACCTACAGCAGTAACCCTGTGGATGGCCAAAACCACCCATGATTTTGGTGCCAAATTTAGCTGCTGACCAAAGTAATAAGAAATCAAGAATAAGCTCTGTTTTTGCCCAAGCCTTTTGTGAGATGTACAGTACAGCAGGCATTCCTGGAGCTCACCTAACCTTTGGCAACAAGTCATATTACAGTATCCTCTTACAGTGTTTCTCTTGTTCCTAAATGCTTCTAGTATTTCTTGTTTTGCAGGAGAAAAGCTTACACAGGAAGGGTGGGGATTGCTTCTAGCCAACTTCAGAGCTAGTCTGGTGCTGACAGCACTTTCGTATAAGAGAGGTAGGAGATAAGGTTTTTGGCAACCTCAGGCTGAGTAAGTTAAGTACATACACTCTCCTGTTTCCTAGGAGAACATTCCAATCACTTGATTGCCATGCTTAAGGCAAGCCCAGTTACCATCTTCCTTCTTCTCATCCAAGTTTCAAGTCCTTCTAAACAGCACTTTTCTCTAAAGAGAGCCCTAACCTGTGAATCTGAGGGGAACTGAAGAAGTAGGTGCTTAAATAGCATGCCTTTGCTCCCTGCCTGGTTAGGATTTCCATCATCTTGCTTTTCGTGAACATTTCTGGTAGTTATAGGAGGCAAGTTGCTTAGTAGGAAGGCTACAATTAACCCCATGTAGTTCTTCCAAATGCCCATTTCTCAGCCTGAAGCCCTTAGAGAGCTTATATGTATAATGTAAAGTTCTGGGTGGTTTTTCCCAGGCCAGACTAGCTTCACTGGTGGGTGGATGAGAAGATCACCACCCCATGTCTCTTCCATCTCCACCCATTTGACTGGCTGCCATTTTTCCACACTAAGCCATGCAGTTACAGCTGTGCATCCTTCTCTGTTAGAACTGTAGCTGTGTCAATCTCTACATTGCTCAGCTAAAATGAGAGGCTTATCCTCAAGGCATTTGTGAATTTCATTTCTAGGAAAGTTCAAAATACGTTCTTGAGTTCAAAGCTAAAAATGACAGACAGAAAAATCCTTAACCAATTAAACTTCTCCTCAGAATGAATTTGATATATCATTCAATTAAAACCACCACCCCTAAAATTTTGATTAGACCAAATTGCAGTGATTTCATAGATTTCAGTGGACTTAAAAATGGTATATACTAATTCAGGTTTTACCCTAGACAGCATAAAATATTAGGCAGACCATTGTGTTGAAAGCAGCTAAACTTTTTCTCTGTGTGTGTGTGTGTGTGTGTGTTTGTGTGTGTGTGTGTGTGTGAAATAGGAAATACTAATGAGCATTTGAGAATTAGAGAATTGGATTAAATTAAATCCCTCATTGAAATGTTAGTGCCCACTATGGTCAGGGTTGTGTTTCAGATTCATTATCAAATTTAGTACTTTGTACTGACTCCCAAAAGCGGATGGCTGATAGCTGAAATCAAAATAATAATACAGGAGCTATTCACTTGTGGTCTGATTGGGACTCCAAATTCTCATCAAATCAGGAGCAAATACAAAAAGTGAATTTGATCACTTCTATTTTAGGAGTTTTTTTTGATTTGTATTCAACAAGCAGATATGGAAAGATGTTGTTTTCTTTTTCAAAAACATGACTCGATTTTGTTGATTGTTGAAAATTAGCTTCATGAATATTTCAGTATGGAAAAAACATTTCATCAAGTATTCACTGACTTCATAGAGCTAATACACAATTGACTTAAAATAACTTCTGTTTACAAGGCTGTATTACATGGAAAATGTGCAATCTACTTGATCTAAGATGGGTATTATTCAACCCAGATCAAAAGATCTCTGACCATTTTGTAGCCAGGAAGTATGAAAAATACTGAAAAGGATGTTCCTTACCAGCCTAGATATTTTTGAGAGTATTGCATCTGAGACAGGTCCAGAACTTCTGAACTGAGTTCCTCTGTTTTGACTTCTGAATGCATTTCAGTATTTTACTCAGGTAAAATGCTGAGAATTTTTAATGATTTAATTTTAAACATCTAATATTGAAAATAAAAATCACATATTTCTAATGATTCATAGACTGTAGCAACATTTCCTTGGGAAATCACATATTTGTGACAGAGAACCAGAACAAATTGGCTAAAAAGGATGGTTAGTAAGTAAGTAAAATTTGCTGTATGGCAAATTGTCTGGAAGCCCATTTACTAGAAGCTCCCACCATCTTTATGCTGATTTACTAAACACAAGCTTACAAAAATTCACTTGTGTGGGTTTGAATTCATACATTAAATCTAGAAGACATAGAGATTCCAAATACCAAGTGCTTGTGTCAGGTACTTGCAGTTATTTTGAAGAGACATGTAATAAAATTCATCAGTATCATGTTTACTGTTTTTTTTATAAAAAGAAGCCACCATCAACTCTACTACTATAATGGGATTATTCTGAGTCTTGTTATAAAAGAATAATTTAATAGCAAATCTGAAAATCCCCTTTTATACCTTGCATTCTCTCAGTGGTTATAAAGCAAAATTGCTATGAACAGCAGTGATTTTAACTTCTTATTTTAACAATTTTCACTTGTTAGCTCTTAGATTTCATAAAAAGAAGAATGTGCAAGGAACATTTTTTTGTGCATACAATGCATTATAGAAGGCCAGGAGAGACTCCAGAGATCTGATTAACTAGTGCAGAAGTAGCATTTAAACGTGGGCTTTTGGATTTATGCTGCTGAAACCAAATGTAAATATGTATAATTTCATTTTTATAATGTAGATCATATTATAAAGTGTGGCAGTCTCATAAAATCAGTTGATTTTACAATTTTCTCCATCTTTTAAAAAAAGATCTGTCTAGAAAGATATCCCACTGTAGATAAGTACAAGTATTTTGGGTCTCACTAGAAGTGGCTCTAGCTTAAATGAATAGCAGAAAAAAATCTTCCATTGCACAAAAACCCCAACTCTATGGATAAAAAAAATCAGATTAAACCCAAGACTTATTTTAATGTGAAGGCACTTCTTCTAGGACAGTCTTAAGCTTCAGGAAAATGTCAGTTTTTATCAAAGGAAAGGTTACATTGATAACTACAGTATGTGTCATATTTGTGTGATACTAGCGGCCTCTCTAAACTGAAGGATAACATGCCAGTTACTAATAGTTCATACAGTGTAGCCATAAGTGCTAAATTTGTCTAATGGACTCTTTTTTTTTTTAAATGAAGTGCATACCATACAGACATTTGCAAAACTTCCAAGTAAACATGTTAGCCAGTTGATTTTATCTGCTAAAGTTTTAGATTATTTCCATATCAAAGCCCTGCAAAGGCTTACTGATTGATTACCATTGGTGTGTTGACAATTGTTATATATAAATTCTTGTATTTCTGAAATTTCACTATGCCAAAATTTTTAAATTTTTGTCTTTCATTAAAGCATATGCTTTTGTTTTTTTTTTTTTCTAATTAAATTTGAGAAGGATTTTGGAGAAAGATCATTATTCTCAGTGCATATTTGGCAGAATGACAAAGAAAAACAATGCAGTGCCCAAATATACTTTGCAGCTAGCATTCAGTTGTGTCACATGGGCTCAACTGGGCTCAACCACAGAGAGAGGTTCCCCCACTGCTCCTCAAAAATGAAGGACAGTTGATGCAATCAGCAGTGACAATTTATAACAGAGTTCCAGGCCTATAGCATGCTACCTGAGAAAATCACATCACAGCTATGTGAGAGCATAGGTTTGCTATTAATGCAAACATGAAGGGTTTTTGAACCAAAAGGAAGCTATTAAACACTTAACAGAGCTGATTTGCAGTACCATTGAATAGTTTGTGTCACAAAAGTCTTTAATGAAAATCAGTTTCTTTCACAGTGAGCCCTAAATGTTATCAATCAAAATCCAGTTTCCTATGGATGTGGACACCCTTTGAAATTATATGCTATCAGGATAAATAAAGACAATTCCATTTCTCAGCATCAATGGAAAAGTGCTCAAAGCTTTTGGCTGCCTGTTTATGAATTTTAATGAGGCCTGGATTTGTCTCAGAAGGAGGCAGCCCTAATTTTCAAAGTGATTCAGACAAGTCAGTACAATATTAGAAAACAGTACAGAAAGCATGAGCGATAATATAATAAAGCACTTTGATGAAGCTATGTTGAGGAAGGGAAGGCGGCTTATATAAAAATCACCCCCTCTGTTTCTCCTTCTAAACTACAAAATTACCAACTTTAGATCTCAGTTTCCAATGTCATTTTCACTGGTGGTTTTTTTTTTTTTTTTTGGTTTTTTTTTGCTAAATAGTCTGTGGTATGAAATGAACAGTAAAAATAGAGGCTTATTGTTATATTTTAGTCTCAGACAGAGGATGATTTGACATTTCTCAGCCATCAATTACAGGACAGACACAAGTTAATTTTGGTTTTAGAAAATGTTTGCCTATTTGAATTAATTTACCAGGATATTTATGTGCAGAAATTGATTAATCCTTAGCAGAAGCTACTCCATTATTAGCAAGGCCTTCAAAGTTCCTGGTCCAAACTCTACTCTTACATCTCCCAGACATGTGCTCACATCTACGCACCACAGCAGCCTGGCAGTGCCCTGTGGCCACATATGGAGGGAAAAACTGCCCTGACAGGCCCCAGGATCCTATTCCACCCTCTCTCTTCACTGTATTTCTTACATTTCCTATGTGTCCTAGCTGTGGGCTGGCATATACATTGTTTTCTTACTTGCAAAATGGAGAGCATCACTGCCCAATGTTGCAACACCAGCAGGAGGCTCATTTATGCAGCGTACTTGATCTCTTCAATAAACCTTTCAATAAAGCTCTCAGGAGTCTCTGAAAACCTGTACTCTGTTTGTGTGGGCTTAGAAAGAAACAATAGAGGAGAAGAGGCAATGTTTGCCACACAGAAAAGACCAGCTCCTGCATGAGTTTTCCACATCCTAGCGGGTCATGTGGAAGGAGAAAGGTCACTAATTTCATTACAAACTGATGGATTTAGGTGAATGCTGTGGTGGCTAAAAAAGATCAGTGTTTAGAGCAAGGAGCCAGCTTCTAGGTGGTCACTCCCTAAGCAGTGGATGAGCTACCAAAGATCTGGGAGATGGAGGAAGGAAGGGTATGTTTCATGTTCTTGTAAGAAAGAGGCAGCCCAGGACCTCCATGAGTTCAACAACAAACAGATTTCTTGCACTCCCCCAGCTCTATCACCATTTCAGCTTTCAGCACAAGCAACATGGCCCTATCACTTCTGCTGGAAAAACGTGGGATGGGAGGGTCTCTCATTCAGACACCCTTCTGCAGCTCTTCCTGCTGGGTAAATGGCACTTCCATAAGACATAGCAGGTGAGCAGAGATGAAATAACCCAACAATTTGCATCAATGACAGGGATTAGAGCATGGGGTTGTTCAAAGTTTCTCAGAGAAGACTTTCCTTTGCTCTCCCATCTGAGCTACTCAGAATTTGCTGTACTTATCTTCAGGATCTCCACTTTAGTGTTCTGAAGTCAGACCCTGAATGCAACAGCAGATGGAAGCCCCAGGTTGTTGGGAGCTTATGTGAGTTTTCACATGTTCATATAAAAGTGTCTTGGTTCTTCTGTTGACCTTACTGCCACGAACTTTTAAAAACATTTAACATTTTGTAGAAAGGAATTAAGTCACATTAACTCACTGCTGTTGTTTTTATCATCTTTTTTTTCCTCCATGTTTTTATGCTCATTTTCTTCCATTTCCCTATTTTATTCTCATCCTTCCCTACTGGATTGCTTTGTTTTCCACCTTATTCCACTTTATCATATTCTTTGTTTTTTTCCTTATGTAGCTCCCCAAAGTAGTATCTATTCTTCTAATATCTATTACCTTTCATTTCCATTCTGCTCCCATTTCCTTCAAATTGCTTGCTTATACTGAGGCCTGGTTTTCAAATTCTTTTTATTCCCCTACACTTACATTTAGTGCCACCCCCTCAGTTTATCTATTTAATCTTATTGCATTTCCCTCTTCTTTCCTATATTTCATATGTTTGTTGAGAAAGATAAAGGAGACAGTATTCTTAGAATGGCAAAGACATGAACAAAACTACTGCACTTTTGCAAAAATTCCCATTCTTTTTAGCTAGAAATGGAAGACTCTAAGCCAGGTATTGTCATAATATCCTTCAAAAAAAAGGTGAGAAGTAAGTGGGGAAGATTTGTTTTACTCCTAAGTTAAGCACTGGTTCCTATTGCATAAGATTACATATGTTATATTCATCACATTCAGACAATGAGATTAGTTAATGGTAAAAACAGCATCTAGGAAGTATACATTTATGCAATATAGAAATTCTTCATTTTGGCATTGAAACACTACCACACCCAGAAAAAAAATCTTTCTGCTTTTCTGCCTTGCAATACATTAACTATCAGCCCAATACCAGAGTAGCTGTTATCTGGCTCTGTTTACAAAATGGGCAGGTAATAACCACACCTATGGATGATGAGAGTCCTTAACATTTTCCTGGAAGGAGCATAAAATAGTTTGAATTTCTGAAACTTTTACCTTTTACCTTTTTACTTTTACCTAGAGATTTGTTACAGGCACATAGCATACCACAGATCACTACCAAAAAACTGTGATCTCCAAATAGATCATAGAAGATAGATTAAGCACTGGTCTCACAACCACAGAATAAGCTGTGAAAGTGCAAAACATCATAACCAGCAATTGGTCAGACAATACAAAGTACACTTTTGGATCTCATTTAGTAGTAAGTCGATTTTATCTTCATTTTTCTCACTTGCTTCAGTAGCCATTGGCATTTCATGATCTATATTTGGATTCTGCCAGACACACTATTTTACATTCATTTAACTTAGTTTTTCTTAGAGCAGTTATAGGGTAAATTGCAAATGTGAAGGTCTTAGTAGGCTTTACAACAGTAAATCTTTAAACACACAGCAATGTTTCAGTTTTTCAGAAAGATCACAAACTTAGGACATTGCAACAGGACATCTAAAAAGCAGGATGAATTTCTTGAATTTGTGGTGTTCAGACTGTAGCTAATAGTCATGTCCCTTTCATGTTTTTTAATTCACATTATTTTTGCATTGTCTAAGGAGTCACAGTAGGGGATTTTTGTTCCCTACGTGCCAGCATGGGAAACACCCTGCAAGATAATTAATCATTGACTCTGAAACGTGAGTATAAGGAAACATGTTCTGCCCCCAGCCTCCCAGTGATACTTTTTGTTGTCTAGGAATGTAAGCCTCATCTGCCAAGAGAAGTGTATATATATATATATATATATATATATGTGTGTGTGTGTGTGTGTGTGTGTATATATATATATCTATATATATATATATAGATATATATATATATATATATAAGATCAGGAAGTTCCCTCTCTAAGTAGGTCATTAGCCTCAGTAAGTAGCTAAGCCACATGAAAAGACTGCACACTGGTCCAGGGGACAATTAAGATAATTTTTATATGAGAGTCTTTTGCTCAGGATCACTAATCTACTAACAAAAGGGCTGCTTAAGAATGCAGTAAAGATTATGAAACCAGATAAGAATGCACAAAGATTTCAAGCAAGTTTATAAAGATAGAAATATATTAAAAGACACATTATAATGCATCTCTAGGCAACCCATAGAAGGAAAACAATCAAAATATTCAACAAGCATGTGAATTTGAAGTGCAGAGGTCTGATGATATCTCAATATAAAAGTGACATTTATTGTCCAGCAGATGAAAAAAACATTTCGTACCCAAAAATGGCAAATCAGATCATTGAAATGCTCATGAGGTGCAACACCTATTTTGCTAAGAAGGAGACAGCGGGGGTAGAATTTATACAATAACATGATATTTCAAGCCTAAGCCATGGATAACATTAAGGGTACCTGCAATTATACATTAGGAATCCTTGGTTCCCAGTCCCACAAAGGTGTTTGGAAACTTATGTCCACTGAAGAGCAAGCAGTAACTATAAGCCTTTGCCAGAAAGTTCTTGAATATCAAAACAACTGTCAAGCTCTAGCATCATCATGTGGGAATGAAGTTCAAAACAGGGAAGTATTAAGAAGCACAAGCCCTAAAGCCACATTCTCTGTCTTGAAGTACATATTATGAACCACTGAAATCCTGTGTCATCAAATCTCAAATCATGTCAGGCGTGCAGGGAATAAAGAGATTATCAAAACTGGGATGAACTAAACCCATGACCTACAACCCTGCAAACGATCTGCTATTCAACAGGTGCCAGCACAGAGTTTACAACACTGGGGACAGATGTTTGAGATGCTTAAAGGGAGCAAGAAGCCCTGCCTCTGCATGTTGAACCTGCTCCTGGAGCATCCACAAGTGCTTGGCCAGACAACTTTAGCAACAGTCTAATTTTCTGTTCCCAAAATTATGACTTCCTACACAAGCTGTTAGATCTAGGTGAAATATTCAGGCTTTATGCTTTTGAATAAGGAAGTCTCTGGCAGCTTCATGAAAATTGACTGTTTTCATATATACAAAACCAGAAACTCCAAGTATTGCAGCTAAAAGCAAACATGAAAATTTGTTACAGGGGATGTGTATTCACAGAGTAGTGGCTACCTATAAATTTAGTCTTATAGTATATTAGGAGAAAATAATGTGTTTAGTCAAGTGATCTATTATCTTAATAAAAATACATATTATAAAATTACAAACAATTTTAAATATTTTAAATATTTTTATTATTTAAACAATCTTAAATATATCCTCTTAGGTATTGGGGAATGCTGCTCTTTTCATCATCCTATTTTACTGATGAAAAAATCAAGACAAGAGCTTCTTACAGGAAGAACTTGTCATAATTTACATGTAAGAGAAAACTATTTCCAGCTGTAAGTTGAATTACTTTTGTTCCTGTCTTGGGTGTGCATGATTCTTTCAGGACCTTGGAATGGCAACAGGATTATTTGAGCTAAGGCTCAAATGAACAACAAGCATAAATAAGCATACTTTCCTCTGTTTGACTGGGCCAATAAAAATATATGCAACCATATGATCCTACTATTTTGTTTTATGGGAATCTGAAAGTATTAAACACTTCTGATCTGTCTATCTTAATAATTACCATTAGGAGAACTTCTTTAAATGAATAAAAATATCAAAACAGTTAACTTTATTGGCGTATAGAGTCTGTCTGGGGTTTTTAAGGATTAATTTTTCTAGATAATGTCCTGTGTTGAGGTTTTCTTTTCTTCTTCTTTGCCCCATAAGTTCTGTCCCTACAGAGTTTTCCTCTTTATTTGGAAAGGAAAATTGAAAAGGCTTAATTTGATCTGAAAATTAAATGCTAAATAGGAAATGGAAAGAACATACAAGCGCTGCCCTTCTCTCTACATTATATCTTGAACTGTCAGTATAGCTGCCTTGTGGACACTATAGTTCATGATACAGATGCTTGTATGATAGCATTCTTCTACCAGAATACAGAAATAAGGAAAATATTTCCATTTTCAAGAGATTTTTTACTTTGTACTTATAAGGCCAGGCTTCCCATCAAAGGAATCTTTGGTCACCTTTTCCCCATCATGATAAGTGAAAAGGATTCATCACAAAAGGAAAATGAACAGGTTGATATTGTCCATACCTGTATTGTTCATACTGAACTTCACTTACAGAAAAGCTTTAGCAGTGTTTAGAAAGAGAGGACACCATTAATTTTTTTGGAGTTTGTCTCCCACAAAAAAAAGACTGTGTGAAAAGCACTGGATTTTTCCTACTGAACTTTCTATGACCTGCCTATTTTTAAATGTCACCAAAGCTACAAACTGCCTTGGATATTCACAGAAAAGTCCAAAAATCCTTCCTATGGATATTTGAATAGAGGTGCCTAGGGATCTTGAAATTTATGTAAAGACATTAATGTCTGCACAATGAAAATAATTTTTTAAGCTTTCAAAAGTTTTTTCTAGCTTCTCACATTTCTCCAGACCTGTGATTCCAGATTTCACTCATTCTTTCCCCACCTCTTAAAAACTAACGTATTAGACTGCATCACATTCTTTATTTTCTATTACAGGAAAAAAAATACAATTGCTCCTTCCTGAAATATTCTCTTTCCCAGTAAGCCACTCCTCCTCCCTGTCCAACATTGAATTTAGATCTGATAAATATGGTGAAGAATAATACATTTTGTGGGATCCCAAGTCATTAGGGAATCAGCAAGTACTCTTCTTGTATCTTGCAGCAGTGCTAACAAAATACATAATTGCTAGAGTTATTTTTTCTTCTTTGTAATCAAAGGCAATTAAACATTATTTACTGTGTGGTCAGTATGAGCCTGAATAATATGAATTATAATCACAAAAGAGCTTTTAGGTGAGTGGAAAATAGCAGCCATGATTTTTTTTTCTCCCTTAAAAAAAACTAACAAGCAAACCCAGGAACACAACAAACAAAATGCCATTTTAGAGCATTTCTGGGAATACTTAATTAGAACTACACAGCACAGATCAATATTAAAGCTCCATAACAAATTTATACCTTTTAAAAATTCACTGGATTTCAAATCCAAACAAAAGCTGCTAAGTGACAGAGAAATAATAGAATTACAGCTGTGTGATGGGATACTGGCTGTAACAAAGAATCACGGCATTCCTTGTTGCCAGTCCCACAAAGGTTCCAGTAGAACTGATTCCTCTTGTGTTCCAGAAGAGAAAAACAAAACCAGAAATATTTTCAAACCTGTTCCAGCTGTACAGGTGTTATATATTTTCTAAATAAAATGCTAGTTGCGCAGTTTACAGGAACAGATCTATACTGCAAAAGATCAATACTTTGAACTATCTCTTTTTAATATCTCTTAATATCTTAATATGTCTTTTTAAAAATATAGGTCATATGGCACAAAAATGGCAAATATGTTGCTGAAGTATACATGTAAACTGTTAAAAGACAAAAATTTTGGGCTTTTGCACAACACAACTTCATTAGCAGCAACACCCCTTCTACAGACATCTTCATTTTCATAATTGTTCCATTCTTTTTTCAATACAGAAACATATTCAAATTCAGTGAGCTTCATGTGGAGACAACCTAACATTTGTATTACAAAATAAAATGACCTGATTCCAGTTAATCATATCTACAGTTTGGCTTCAGCTTTTTTACACAATATTATTATTACATAGAAACATTATTCTCCTACCCATTCAGTCTTAAATTATGTCCAGCCTATTTTTTACAGCTCAGCCACTGACAAGATAGTTCTTGTGGCCCTTGACAAATGCTGCAACACATCTTCTCTATTCATTCACATCTGTTCCTTCTGACCTGCCTATTTTTCTCACTGACTGTGTTTCGCATCTGCTGCAGTTTTCTTCTCCCCACATGTCAGCCTAAGATGAGCTCCCTGGCTTACCTACAGTCCATCCTCTCTCATCCTTCCCTCTGACTTCTGCCTACACACAGCCAGCTACGCCAGGCATTACTTTTCCAGTCAGTGCCATTCAGCTTTTCCAGGTTCTCCTCTGATGGATGGAAGGAGCGCACAGGGAAGGGGCAGCAGCCACGTCCTTTGTGAGGATGCTTGGCAAACGGCTGTGTCCTGCCATGCCCATCAGTATTGTCTCATCAGTGTTTCTTTCCCAGATACTGCTGACTTGCAAGAGAGACTTAGTGTTTGATGTTGCAAGACCCTGCGAAAGTGACATCTGTGTTGCACCAGTTCAGTGATTTTTGGCTGGTGGCTGTCCCCAACCCCCTGGGACCCATGATGTTAGTTGGCATTACTTTAGTAACAAAGAACCCAGAGCAAGGGTAACAGCAACTCAAAGAATTTAGACCTGATTTTTCTTTTTAATTCCACAAAATTTTTTATTTCCTTTGGTCTTATTAACTTAGTAGCATAAAATAAAGTTGGTTTTTACACCTGATGATATTACAGGGCTGCAAGACAGAGCTTGTGAAAGTCACTATTGGCTTGCTGCAGAGTGCACCAAGTACTTTAAGCATGATGTTTGCACAATTCTACAGTGGCTGGTTGAGTGAAGACATGACATAAAAGCTATGTTTTTAAAATGTCACATAGCCAAAAATTTTGCTCAAGGAGTTAGATGGCAGAAGCATGAAACAGTTTTCATATAAGACAAAGAAATCCTGATTTTGATTAGTACTTAGAAGTGAATGCTATCCCTAGGCCACTTCTTTGAAACATAGGCATCAGGAGAGCAGAACAGCATCTTGTTAGAGAAAGACTAGGCAAAGAAGGTGCTAAATGAGAAAGACCTTTACAGACCCTTAGTACCCAGTGCTTACGACAAACCCAGTAAGTGTCTCAATCAGCATACCTCCATGGAGAAAAAGCATTTCATAGCCCAATGTTAACTATCCCTTCTTTTATATTAAATTCTACATCAGTGACCTTGCTGTTTTTCAAAGGAAATGTGAATAAGAAAAGGTTTTGCATTCTTGCTAGCATTCATATTTCATACACGCCCTGAAGTCTGAATATGTTTTTAAAAATTCAAGTATAACCAAGATGTGGCAAAGCAGATCATACATATTAAAGTGCACTGTGGATTGCATATACTGAAGTCTATGTATCTATCTAGGCACATAGCTGGAAACCAGCCTCTTGTCAGAGATGCTTTGACTAAGCACACGCATCCCAGATATCTAAACATTTTGTGGTGTCAGTTTTCACCCTTAAGGTTTTGGTGTGTGAATTTAATTTTCAAAATAAATGTTTGTGGATTAGCTTTGGTCTGCAGATTACAATTTAGCACATGGATGAAAATGAGAAAGACTCAATTCTAATTCACACTATAAAATGCAGCTGGATGTACTGAAGTACAGCTGGGATGCACAGGCATGGAGTTTATTGATGGTTACAAATATTGTGAAGTATATGAGCATTTCCAAAAACAGTGAATATAACACTATGAAATCACATTTTATATTTTCAGCATTCTGTGTTGAAGAATAAGAGGTAGAAATGCAGTCAGTTTTGTCTTTCCCAGCAAAATATTTCTCCCCTTTTCTATGCAATTTATATTGAAAAGAAATTATCAACTTGATTTGATTTACTTTTTTATACACATCATATATCAACACAATGCAGAGCTGAATTTTATGATCTATAATCCTGTCCAGAAATGTTTTTATCATGACAAAATAACTGCCTTCTTGAAATTCAAATCTGTAACACATCATTGAGATATTAACTCTAGAATTTTAAGAGGATATGTGGAACTATTTTCAGCTGCTATCAATTGTATATGTCTGTGCTTCTGAAGCACCTAAAACATCAGGATTGCTGTAACATTTTGTGAAGGGGATAGGTTTTGGAGGATGATTATTTCCATAAAGAGATACACTGAAGATTTTTACCTTCACTTTCCACAATGCAAACAGCAACGCCTGGGAAAGTTAAACACATTGTAAAAAAGGCAGACCATACAAAAAAAAGATGAAAAAAAAGGAAAGTGCATTTTAAACCTGTCTTACACTGGCAGTGACATTGCTTTATATATCAAGAACACAGGATGCACAAATATTTTCTCATCTGGCTCCTGAACTGAAGATGACATGACTGGAAAAAAAAATTGCTTATACAACTAAAATTTCATCTGAATAGTTGTGTGTGTGATTCATGCCAAAAGTATAATTTTAGACTCATTTCACTTGCCCTTGAAAAGCTTTTCAGGAAAACCTTGAGCAAGTCTAAAAGGGAGGAAAAGACAGGATGTAGAAAAATATGATCATCTTTGTTCTCTCTATATTTAAATGCACCAAAAGAACTTATTGTGATTCTAGGCCATATCTAGTAAGAGATGAACTATACAGTAATTTAGCCACAGATTAGGTGTCTAAATAGCAATCCCAAGAGACTTTCCCGTCCAACTCCATTATGTATTCATTAAACCCTTTAATGTTTCATGTGCAAAGACAGGTTTGTCTTGTGCACCGTGGTGAAGGATGCGACCTGTCCACAGCAGCACCCCGGGAGATGTTTAGGGTGTCACTGTCTTGGCCACTCCTTCACATAGCATCAATCCACACTGCAAGGAAAGCAGTATAGGTTCTTGGATGGAATATCTTTTAAAATAGATCTTTTCCTATCAAAATGTGGTTTTATGACTATTGATATGCAGGGTAAATATTAGATTTCATATATATTCAGCATATTGTTGCAGATCAGTTTAGTGATCTTACTTTGCTAAGCAGTTGAATTTTTTGTGATGTAGTTTGATGTTTACAAAATACACACCTTTGATTTTGTAAAAATAGTTATGAATTCTGTAGCATGGGCACATTCAGCATGTGGAATCCAAACATTGTCATTATCTTCATTAAAACAATTTTTTCTTTTGAGATGCTCCAGCAGAATTCTCCTAGAGGTTTTCCTGCTGATGCAAGTGGGTTTTCTTGTTGTTCAGTTTTGTTGTTGGGATTTTTTTAACATTTCTTCTTTCCATGTCTCACAATGATCTTTACAACACAGCCATTAGACCCACAACATTGTTAATCAATAGAAGGAATAAAATCCATTTTGCCAAGACCAGGCAAAACTTTGAACCTGTTTCAGACTCTTCTTCCACGCTGCTCTCCTGCATCTCTTCTAAGGGGCCACAGACAGGGCATAATGCAACTTCTTAGAGGGACCTGAGTGTGTGCTCATGGTACCAGTCCACCTGCATGTGCACCTGGATTGGCTGGACCACTTCTGCCAAATATCTTGTGTCCTTGTAGGGAAAACTCACCTATTACAGGGATTCATGTCTCTTCCTGCCTTCCTCCTATGTTGTTTCAGACACTAATTTCAACAGACATTAAAGGAAAAGTCCTTCGAGACTTTTCCAAAGTTGATTGTTGACCAAAAACATCTTTCCATGATGATTAAGCCAAAAAGAAAGACAGACAAGTAGAAATTGCAAAATGATAATTTCATCAGGAAACTATGTAAAAAACAAGTTCCTGAGTCCTTAGATGTAATAATTACAGTTATTACTGCATAATACACATTTCTAGCATTAACTCACTAAATACAAATAACCTTTGGAATTTTCAGGGGATCACACCCCTTTTAGTTACTTTAAAAAGAACTAAATATGATGTAATTGCCAAGTTACTAAACAAGGAGATCCAGTTTCCAAATTTGAAGGCAGAAATTAGCAAATTTTCTGTATTAATGTTTTTAACCAATGCGCTAGATGGTATTTGTCACATATCCTGGTATTCTGCTGGAAATTTCAAATTCCAGATATACTCTTGATCTCCTTAATTCACAGAAAGATACATCACATCTGTATATTATACAGGTTGCTACACAGATTCTCAATTTAAGGGTCTTCTATTTGTCCAGGTATTAAAAACTATACTGCCTGCTTGTGATAAAGCATGTAACAGATCAGATAGGGCTTATCATAATTTTATATGATCACAAGCAGTGGAAATTTATTGAATTTTCCTGTTGAAAAACCGATGAACTTCATATGAAGTTACTAGGTGGCAATTTCAAAGCAAACAGGAGAAGATGCTTCTTCATCCAACATGTATGAGTTCAGTGGTTGAAGTTCTTCTCTCTGGAGATGGTCGAGTATGCCATCAGACAAACTGACAAAACCACTAATAATCTGCACGCCACAACTTATTCTGAAAAAGGATCTACTTCTTGGGCATTTTCTGCCAACCAGCATTTCCTCTGTTTCTTTGTGTTGTGAAGAAACAAGATTTTATTCAGGCAAGTATCCATGCAGTTGCATGTATCTGTCAAGGATCCCAGAGCCCAGGCACAGCAGCAGCATCCTTCCTCTCTGCTCCCATGCCCTACGGTCAAGACCACACCCTGGTAGCTACCTGTTACTAGAGCATGGAAAATATTCAGCCCACCTTGGCTATCCAGATGTCAAATTTTAGCTAGCAAGCAGAACTGGAATGAAAGAGACCAAAACAGGCTGAAAACAGTTCTTGGATTCTTGTAAATTGATTTTTCAGTCTATTGCTATAGAGAGGCCCTGGTCCTTTTGCTGTACTGGGACCTGGTGCATACTGATAGCAAACGACATTGTAGTTTGACATCACTTTTAATTAGCTATTTTATATGAAAGGAGTATTTTATCTTGTTATTAATTTTCATACTAATGATTTTCATATAATTTCTGTATTTCAGAAGTCCTACTTCATAAGGTATTATGTATATTTCCATGCAAAAGTTAGCACTTTTGTAACTGCTGAAAACACAGCAGTCAGAAGGCATCAAAAGCATTTTTTCATCAGAACATATTTCATTTCTTAAATAGGGCTTTGCATAGCCCTTTCACACTGATGCTTTATAAATTAATCATCATGAAAGGATGCCAAGTAGGTTATATATTTTCTTGGTAAAGGAGAAACGCAAAAGGCTAATCTTCTATTTGCTCAAAAACAGAGGCCTCCTGTTTATGTCTTGTTGTCTATTTAATAGGAAATGTTGTGTTTGTATTTAAAGAAAGTTCTCATGCTATTCCTATGTTGCAAAAATGAGAAAAAAATTCCCAAATTAAATGCACTTAGGTTGTCCTCAACTTGAAGCATGCTTGTTAAGTGTGCATCTATAAATACAAAGAATATCCTATGCACAGAATTTGTTTGCACTATGTTTGAGCAAATAAATGTAGAGTAATACATGGTAATTCACAGGAAGAAACAGCAAGCATTTTTCAGAATTTTTTTAAAATGCCATTTCATATTGATGATGAGTGTGCAAATTACCTCCAGCATAAGAAATACCAAATACAAGGGATTAAAAACATTTTTAAATGAGTGCAACATTTCATTGTTTTATCTGGAGACAAAAATAGCTTTTATAATTTCAATTAAGTTTTTAAAAAAATATTCTCAAAAAGAATATTTCGGTTTATTAAGAATCAATGTTATTACCTTGTCCAGACAAAAAATTGACTCAAAAATTATCTGTAGAGTTCAGCTTACAGGCAAAGTTGAAAGGAGCCATTTGCATAAGACTACATAGAACCAAATTCATCACAACCTCAATATTGCCAAGATAAACTCCTAAGGCCACACCTACACAAAAATACTCAAAATTTACTTCTGTAAAAGCCTAAATCTTATCTAATGTTCATTGATTTACTTAAAAAAAAATTATATATATGCCTAGAGAAGGTACTTATACTTGTCAAAAAAATGTATGCAGCTTCATTATTTTCTCAGGTCTCTCTAATTTCAGTAATTTATAAGTGCACAAAACCCAGAGCATTTGAAATAATTTTGAACTTTACTTAATACAGATTACTATCAGTTTTACATTAGATAAAACAATTCATTTCTTGCATGTCTATATTCAGAAAGGTAGCTTTCATGTATTGCAAAATTAAAATTATATAAGAGACTATCCGAATTGTGTGGACATCCGACAAAAAGAATTTCAAATTAAAACCCAAAACCTTTAAGCTCACTAAATTTCCTTTCTCAAGTAAGAAACAAGACCTGTTTTCCACAAAGATTTTAAACACCAAATTGCAGAGCCAGGAAGCTCCCCTAGTAATACTGGGATGGTGAGAAATTTTTCTTCCAATAAAGACAGAACATTTTATTCAGTTTATCCAACTAAATCAGGCCAAAGCCTGAATGAGATATTAAGAAAAAAAGCAACACCACAATCTAGAACTTTTTCAGTTTATACAAAAACAGTCTATAGAACCTTAAATCTTCTAGTAGTAGGTCTTGGTGATGAGAGCAATTCTTTCATTTTCATTTCTGTACACACGGCTTAATTGCTTGACTAGATACATTCATTTAGTGTCTAAATAATATTTTAACTTTAGAAAATACTTTACATAACCAATACATTTATTATAGTGCTATTACTCTAATAGAAATACTTTTTTAAACACCATTTGTTCTCATTTTAAGTGCATTCCTGCTCTATTCAAAAGCAATTTGGCATCAGTCATAAAGAAAAGAAAAAACCCAGAGTAACTTAGAAATACAGCATTGACTATTTTTAACAAAATTAGCTACACACTGTTCAATAAATATGCACAGGTACATAATTAGGTTTTTGTTAGCTTTACATATAAGTCTCAAAACTAAGTTCATTAATTTGAGCATCAAAATGTTTAGATTCTTACCAAACAAAATCAATTTAATATTCTTGAAGAAATTAATATTACTATTAAAAAAAACAAAACAAAACAAAACAAAAAAAACCAGAAACTGCAAAAAAAAAAAACCCCTACCAAAACCAAAAACACCAAAATTGCTTACGTTAAGTGTGCTTGCTTATTGATATAAATCAATCTCTGCAAAATATCGGTCTGGACTGCCTTAATGTCTTGTGAGCTGATCCCTTTCTTTCTGCAAAGGAAGATACTAATTTTCAGAAAAGCCAGAACCATGCAGATTTGTTGTTCTGTAGGTATAACAAAATGGTGTTGACTCTCCTGTGTTTTAAGATAGGGCTATTATTTGGAATGCTTTCTGATAGCTGAATCTTTACAGATTATCATAATATGATGCTGAAATTGAAAATTACATCAAAGATTCTGCACCATGCATTGTACATGACCTGCGTACTGAGGGAGGAGAGTACAAGCAGGAAGAAATGCTTTTTGCACTTGCTGAAACTCACCTCATCTCACTACATCCAGTGTTCAGTCTCACTTACTTTGAAGACAGATGTAAAATTCACATTCTACATGCTGTTCCTGCTTAAGTTATCAAGAAATGCTGAAGTAATGATAAAATAGCCTGAGATATACTGCTGAAAAACTCCAGAAAAATACTCTGACACAGTTTCAGATTTGTATAAGTGCTCTCAAGATATTTAAGATTCAAGCTAAAGTTTCAGATGTGAAAAAATGCAAGTGAATTACTTAAGCAAAATTGGAATGATTTTCAGAGACACTCAGCAGTTTCAGCTTCCATTTAGTTCACCTCTAAAATTACATAAAGCAATCTATTTGTATAATCTACAGCCTTGGAAAAAAAGGTCTCCTGTGATATCTCATAAGAGATTCTTGGCAGATAAATGTGAGTAACAGAAGAGACATTGTGTCTTTCCTGAAAGTGAGTGCTGAAAGTCCAACAGCTTTTCCAAAAACATTATTATAATCATTTTATGCAAAGAGGGTGAAACTATAACACTTTTAATGTTCTCTTTTCCTCAATGTGTGTTTCTGTCTGGTGGTTTTTCTCCAAGTTTTTCCAAGTTGTGTTGTGATGAGGAATGCTTGATGGAAATAGGAATAGCAAATACTACACAGAAAAGGCAGCAATGACTCTGAAGTGATTGATAAAAGAAGTCAAATCTGTTCCAAAATAGAATTTTGTTTTCTTTCTAGTTGAAAAGAGCAATGCCGTGCTTCAGAATGTTTTGTCTAAAAAGGACACACTATATCTTCTGGGTGAGCAATTGGCTGGCTTGAAACACACACTATACAAGTGTGTATTTATATGTATACATGTCAGCACACACACACATGTATGTACCATATATCAGTGCATTTTTAACTGCTTCCCACTGAAAGCATGGACAGTTTACTGCTTCATAATTTTATATTTTCACTCTTACTTCTTACTTTTTCATTTAAGGATATAGAAGCCATGGTCTCTGAGCACAGAATACACTGCAGGTTCTGAAACTCAACAGTATGTTTCCTCTTGCCATCAATAAATGACCTGTCATTAATTAAAGGACTAGGAAGTTATGACACTGTCTACTAGGTAAATAGACCCCAGGTATCAGTGTGGTTCCTCACACTGATGGAATGTGTGAGGAATGCACACATTTCATGCGCTCTTCCCTTTGAGGAAGGGCATTTGAAATGCCTTTCAAATGCTCTTTTGCTTTGAGCATTTCTATAAAGAGGAACAGCAAATTGGAAATGGAAGTACACAATATCTCACCAAGGGAATACCACGTGTCAATACAACAGGCAAGCCCTGGGATGTCCTCCCAGGGCATTGCAACATTGTGCAGGGAGCAGCAAAGGAGCTTGGACAATGCTCAGAGTGCCAAGGTTGTAGCATGGGTGCCAGAGATCATGAGCTAATGTGGCTGTAAAATCTCTTCCCACACAATGCCCAGGGCTATAGGTTTACCTCCATCTTGTGATGTGACATAGAGATTACAGACAGACGGAGTTGGCAAGTCACCTGGCCAGTAACCAGGTCAGACCGCAGCTTGTCATCACTACAATTATGGTCCCCTTCTCATAGGATGGGCCAACACTCCCACCAAAGATCTAATCTTCATTCTGCCAGCTGATAAAATTAAAAAAAAAAAAAAAAGTTTAAAAAAAACCGTGCCTAACATTTCTTAAATGTGCTTTAACGCAAAGAGCCCAAGAATATTTAACTATTTTTTGGTACCCTTCCTGCAGCATCTGGAGAAAAAAACAGTTCAGAGTAGACTTTAGGTTAGAGCTCCTCACTGGGCTGTGGGAGATGAATGTCAGTCTGTAGATCACATCAGGCAGGGGAGCATCTTGATCCTAGTGGAACAGGTCTCAGTATTCCTGTCCTTTATAGTGAAAAGGGAAGGAGCACAAAAGAATTCAGTTTTGTCAAAAAGCAGAGGGGAAAGGCCAGAGGAGAGCAAACCCTTGCTTCCTTTCCCCCACTAAGGTCATTCACATGAGTGCAAGCACTAACACACAGTGCTTCCTTCCTGCCAGCTCTGCTCTCAGACTTTGGAATGTAACACAAGTAACCAGTTGCATATTAATCTGTATTGGAGCATAGTAGCATGTTAGCCTCATTTACTTTTTACAAACTCTTAATAAGGGCATATAGGAAGACTGGGTGAAAGGTTTATGTTCATAACTGCCCTGAGCCCAGGGTATTCTGTACCCAGCCAGAACAGCACCCAGCTTGCATGATCTATATGCTTAAAACACAGATGGAATTAACAAAGCTTGTATGTTCTTGTTCATATAGTCACTTCAGAAGAAAATGCTTTTAATGAAATGAATCCCAAGTACAAGATAAGATTTCCCCAATGACTACCTTCAATCTTTGTTTACAACATCACGGAAAAAAAAAAAAAGACTCAATTATTTATCTACCCATTATTTATTCATCCTCCTAGTAGTATCTCAGTAAACTAGCATGTGGTTTGGCTGCTCAGTTATCCCCTAAAGATTCTGGCCAAACACTCCTGCACAAAGGAAAGCCAGAGAGTGTTTTCTTTGAAAACACAAAGAACGCAGACATATCTTTTCTGATCTCTTTTACTAAAGCTTTAACTGGTCATGGACATATTCCAGACAGTCTAGTTCAAGCTTGGGTAAAGTCTTCAAATATTTGGAGACTTCTGAAGTGTCCTTGTCCTCTATTGTGCCCCTGAAAGCAAGTCCTAGAAAAACTCCTTATCTGTGGAACACACTGAAAGGGTGTATTTGGTTACACATTGTAAATACAGAGAATAAGAAATGAATGTGGGTTTACACACACACACACACACACACACACACACACACATGCATACCCTCGTTCATATAAGCCAAACTGGTTAATTTGAGGATATTTTTATTCTCAGAAAGTGTAACTTACAACTCTAGCAGGCTTGCTCTGTGTCACTTTGAGTTCCCCTTTTTTGATTTTTGCCTGACAAACATAGCTCCTACCCCAACTATGCAAAACCTGCTGCTTTCACTTCACATCATTTCCTCAAAATTCTTTTCTCTCTCTATCTTATTTCTCTTTAGTGAAGAGGGAAAAAAGATCTGTCACAATAGACTAAGTGTCAGGTTTTGTATCTCAGTATTGTCAAAAAAGGCAAAATCTGTGAGGAAGGAAGGATTTGGATAAAATTTGGTCAGGTTCCAGCAAAGAAGAATATTCAGAGATGTGGTGAAATCCTTCCATAAGCCTGGGCTAGTCTTCACCATTAAAGGATCTCACATCTATAGTCTAACTACACCCTCTTGTAAACAAACCCCTTATAAGTAGAGTTCAGCATGAATGCACCAAAGCTCAGCCACCACAGCAAATTCCTATTAGAGTGAACAAAGAGGGGAAAAAACACCCCACCACCACCCCCATACATACATCTTCAAACTAAAAGTAGTCAGAAGCTGGTTGCTGTAGAAGGTGAGCTTTCAGTGCAATAAATGTAGTGGGGAAGGTCTGAGGGCAGTGACATACTGAAGAATAGAGTCGGTAAAAGGCAGAAAAATCTAGATAACCTGAGAGACATAGCAAAAGACAATTTGGTGAAAGAATGAGATCTGGGGTGGGCCTGACCTGTAGTCAACTACTCACTTAAGCAATCTGTATTTTAAAACACAATTGGTATATTCTGAGAATAACTATGGTTCACTAAGACTATATTATTTGGGTATCTAGAGTCTCTGAAGTATTAGAAAATTTTTTCAGTCACTTAAGTATGCAATCAATGTTATCTGTTTGATGGGTTATAAAAATCCCGATTAAAAAAAGTTATAAATTGTACTTAGAAATTAAAATCTTCACAACATTGGAATAAAGAGTAAGACAGATAACTATGACTCAGTAGAGTATGGCTAAAAAAAAATGGTGTTTTTCAAGTCATCACCTTCACAGGAGGAGACAGCAAATATTATGGGAAGGCACACAGAGATGTTTTCCTTTATAGCAAGGCAAATTAATCCATCTACATTTATTGTGACTCTTGACACTTCACTTCCCAATCCCAAGGTTTAACTGTAAAGTTCCTTGAGATCCCAGGAGATAGGGTAAGGCGCCCAAGTCCAAAGCACTACAATATTATAATACGGCAGTGAAAATGAATTTCACCACAACTATAATTTCAATCAAATTTAAACACTGAATGCCATTCTTGTGGCAAGATAGTTTTGCCTTGGCTTTTTGTCCAGTGCTGATATTTGCTTACTGTAAATTTACCAGAACAAAAAGACTATGTATAAAGAACTGAAAGAATTTCAGGATTTGTAATAAAACAAAACTTCTCTAATGACTCTGTAATTAATGTAATGTAATTCAGGAATTCAAAAGATCTAGAGATCTTAATAAACTTAAACATTTCACTGCATTTGCTTTTGTTCAGGCATGTCCTGCATTTACTTTCTCATAAATCCTCTTTAGACTGGTAATTTCTCTAAAACTAGCATAATTGAGCATATTTGTAATAATATACATGGTAATGCTTCTCACTGGGGGACTAAAGTCTAAATTTTCTTATTTCAAAAAAGGAATAGTAAGTGAATTATTACACTTCAGAGGATGAAGCCTTTAAATTTTACTTGTGAACCTCAAAATATGACACCATAGTGGTCAGATATAAGCCATGACAAAATTAATTTATAGAGAGACATGCATTTTTAGTATGTGTGGTATGGAATGGGCTTGCGGCCCATTCAGACTCTGCAAACAGACCACCAATACCAGCAGGATTGGAAAAAGATACCTTGCTCCTGGATCACAGAACAAAAGGGAGGCGGATTTGTTCCCTTGCCAATATGACAGATTTTTTTTTTTAGTTGGAACAGTTACAATAAAATTTTGATCCTCTAGCGTTTCCTGTAAAAAAAAAAAAAAAGTTCTTTCACGATCTGGAATATGCAAAGGTGAAAACCAACCTGCGAGGCACCAATATACCAGCAAATAGTCCAGTGATTATCTACCTCTGAGGAGAAGGCTCAGACTGTCCACTTCAGAAAGATTGGACAAAGCTTGATCACAACCCCCTGTGATTTCTCATAGATGTAATTCAGGTCATGCTTGCACTTTGCCAGCTGTAAATTATACTCGTATCATATTCTTTATTATTCCTCCAAACCTTATCTGACAAGGAAAATCAAGAAATTTCATCATAGCCAGTCAAGAAAGTATCTTTCAGTGGAACTTACAAAGAATTTGGATTTAAGCTGGTACTACCTATCCCTTAAATTTTTTATTCCATCATAAACTTATGATGCATAAACTCATAGTGCTTAATATTTCAGAGGAATCTACTAGGGATTTATTACAAATTTTAGTATCGTAGCTCATGATGAGGGATTGGTTTGAGCCAGTTTTTTTAGATGTAATTTTCTAATTGAGCATTAAGTGCCCATTGTAGCACTAAGTCCCTCATGGTGTAACAGATGCCTTTGTGTTTTAATTCATGTAAGTTCCATGAATATTTATGTATATTAGTTAAAAACAATTCAGCTACAGCAATACTATTCTGTGTTCCCTCATCAACAAATAAGTAGTGCTCCCCTTGCCACATGCTTATCTCTCAGTTATTAATGTACAATAACAAATTCCAAGCTCTCAGCTGGGAACATTATATTGTAATTGCTTAGTAGGCTATTAGGGCATACCTGTCTGTCAGAATCAAAATACAGGAATTAATTCTCCTAGTATAGGTAGAGAAAGATTGATTTCTTGTGCCATCTCGTGGAAAAGTTATTAATTGCAAGACAATCCTAAATATTTCACACGGTTCTGTGTATGAACAAATCTGAGGAATATGGCTCAAGACAGCTCTGTTTCCTACACCAAAAAAAAAAGTGCTGCTTATGAAGAAGTAAACTCATTTGGTAATGTCTTATAGTCAAATCTTTTCAATTAGTCAACCTAAACTCAGTGGCTGATCTTTCTGTATGCTGTGTGAACTCTATATACAAACTTTTTATATGTTCCTTCATGTTCACATTTATACAGAAAGATACTGTGCTTCTTTTAAAATTCATTGCACAGCAGAAGCATTTATTTTCACCTGGACTGCTAGCTGGAATCTGGTTTATTTCCCCAGTACTTTTTTGAAAATCACAAACTGATTGTTCTGAAAATAAATATTCACTGATTGCTTAATTAAACTTATTAAAATGCAAATTAAAATCCCAAACTAATGACAATAATTTAAAAAGAACACATTACCACAATGATGGAAGACCAGATTTAACTTTTTCCATTATCCAATATAATGTCAATTAAGTATAATTGGAAAATGAGAAAGCACAAAAGAAGTCTGAAAAGAGCTTTTGCCACAGAAACTTTGCCAAGAATGAGTTACCTCATACATAGCTCAGAAGAAGATGGTAATGTGTTATTCTGCAAGGGGGTGTGGATACTTTTGTGTTCTAAGTCCACTTGCAGTCCATGACAATGTGAAACATGGGGTGGATCTTTTTTCAGCTGTAGGAAACTGACGGATCCCATATCTCTGACCTATAACCACTTGCTAAACTACAATCACAGAAGAATACAGGTGATAAGCTCCAGGAAACCCCAGTGTGTGTTTGTGATGGAATAACAGTAATACTTGAGGACTTAGTCATGCAGCTCTTTTTATCATTATTGTGAGTCAATAAAGTTAATCTCTATATTCCACTTTGAACCTATGTGTGCAAGGGTTTGAATTATTTCCTTTTTTTATGGTTATCCTTATATCCTTCAGCATGTAAATACTAGCAAACAAGATGACAGTGGAGTTCAGCACCATTTACTCATTTCAAAAGAAATGAAATAGAATTGCCTGGGGGCAATCTAATCCAGTAAACATTTCAGTAACTGCTCCATCCCACTCTCAGAAGCAACAGGCCATTTTGCTGCATTTCTGATTCTTTCTAGAGTGATATTGCTGTCTTACACTTCTGCATTATATTTCAATTGGTCAAGAATCCTCTACAGACAATGTCAAGACCAACGAATTGAGTGATTATCTAAATAAAAGCCACTTGACATGCAAGCTACTGCCAGCATATTGCTGCACATACCTCCTTCAAACTGTACTATTTAAATTCCTCTGCCCTCCTAAATGTTGTTTTGTGCTTTGATGATGCTGCAATGCCTGTGCTATAAAGCACAGTGGACTTTTCAGAGGGATTTTGGAAGAGTTCTTGTGGAAGAGAGCAGTTATTCTGATTGTGTCAAGCTCTCATTTAATGTAGGTCGATCACAATATGAAGAAACACAGAAGCATCAACAATTAACCCATTGCTGGGAGTGTCTCAGACAAGAAACAAGGTGGTGTCCCAGCCCCTTGGTCTCAAGCATGTGGTACATTAGGAGACTATACAGCCCTAAGTTCCTACCCAAGTGCTCTTACCACCTTTATTGCATGCTGTTGTTTCCAGAGACTTTGTGATCTCAATAGCAATGATGCAAACAGCAAAGTGTTGGATTACAAACTATCCATACAGGCCTGGTCCAAGTCATGCTAATTCAAGAGCTGACATGAGTCAGTTTTACTCTGACACAAATAATTTTCTTCTTAACCTGGGTCTCAGTTTACATACAGCTCTCCATACCATAGGCCTATGGAAAGATTTGCTCCAGTATCATCTTTCAAATCACTACCAAAATTGGACCTGTTGTAGGCGGTTATTGTAGACTTCTTTCCTAATAGGAGGAGAGGTGAAGTCTTATTCCACTCACATAAAAATTAATGAGACTATAAAATTAAGTACTGACAAAGGACAAAAGCTTATGCTCTCTTCCTTTCAGAATATGTAATGTATGTTCCTTTGTAGCAGGAGTTCACATAAGCATGCCTCCCATTTGTATATTTTGCTGCTACTAGAGATCTGTTGCAAAGAGCATTGTTTTATGGTCAAAATCTCTCACCCATTATTCAATTACTATAGTAAAACTTGCTGTCAAGACCTTATCCCTGATATCCCCTCAAGAAACTTTCCTGCCTTGCCTCAGATGTGGTCCCAGATCTGTACATGCTGAGGATTCCTACAACACTCAGCATAATTTCCACACATTGGATCCATTCTCTTGACCACGTGGACTGAGGTGGCTCATGGATTGGGTAAGAGAACTGGCTGCCTGGAGTTTCTTGTGTTGATAGCCCTAAGCATACAGAAACACTAACTACTGAAAACTACAAGATTTGAAAAACTGAAGTTGATTCAAGGGAACTTTCTTGGGTCTGAGTTTGAAAATCCTGTTAAATCTTGTTTTCCAAGCTGTCTTTGAAGGATTAAGTACCAATACTTTATTTTCTTCAGGTTTCATAATTCTGACAGATATTATGTGTGAGACTTGGTAAAACTGTAGCTCCCATAACCCATTAAACATTAAATCTAAGTACCCTTAACGCAGTGTATTCAGGATTTCTGAGGTCAGCTTGAGTCCAAGGACAATTTGGTAGCTATGTTAATGGACCTATATTCAAGGAACTCAAGTACATAATCAGCAGTAATAACAATTCTGAAAGACAAATTAGATGGTTAATAACATGTAAATAGAACCACGGTATTCAGATTACGTCATTAGTAGTAGCTGTGCAACTGCAATGTCGTCAAAGGGAATACACACACAGGCCTAAATGGAAATTGCCAAATTGTTTTGTTGATAGGGAAGAAAGGGAGGAGAGCTGGATTCCGCCCTCCCAGCTGTGTCAGTTGTATAAGGTTAACAGAGCGGAAAGTACTATAAATTTAATTTTGCCTTGGAAAGCCTGCCAATTTTCCATATTCACACTTCTTTTACAGACACTGCCTCACTCTTCCTCACTGCTCTCTTACTTGCTGTCAGGCATTTCCTTCTCAATTCATTACTGTGCTTCTTCTTGACATGTTTTGTTTCTTCTATTTAATCTCCCTGTAAATAAAGCTATGGTAGCATGCAGAATGTCATCACTTGCCTCAGAGAGGACTTAGAGGTGACATATATCTCCTCTACAGCCCCTTCCACAAGGAGCCACAACTCATTTTGGTGTCTGACCTGTGGGAATAAAGAAGAGGATATGACCATCTATATTCCCATGGATATGACATTGACCACAATGCCCTTATCTGTTGCAGTGGAAATGGTGTCAGCTTCAAAGTTAAACATTCTTGTTACTATAAGCCTATGCAATGACAGGACAGTAATGCATATTTACTCAGTGTTTTGGTGATCCTTTCTCAGGCAGTTATAAATTATTTCTTAGATGAGAGCTTTTTATACTTGATGAATAGCAGATGATTGTCACTACTTTACTGTTTAATTTTTAAATTAATTTGAAGTATAATTCTCCAACTATAAAGTGCTCTGAGACTACTAAGAAATTAATCACATTAAATGAACTTCATTATAAATCATCATCCTTACATGACTCTCAAAATCAGGCACTGCAAGAAATTAATGCATCAAAGCAGGATTCTCAAGGCTTAATTTAAACAGAAAATGCATTTCAGAATTGAGAAAACACTAGGTATGTATTGAAATTGTGGAATTGTGTGGAACTTCTCTATCAGACTTATGTAAAACCCAAGTTTATATGTAGTGAGAGCATACAAGTTTGTAACACCTCTGAAATTTAAACTTATGCATTAAGCTCATATTATAAAAACAAATTTTAAAGCATTATAGATCTGAGCAGTGATCTACATCTCAGTCTTATACCACTGAAAAACTTCCAGTAATTATGTTTAAGAAGCCAAATCATGCATGAATAAAAGCAAATATGTTACATTTTCTATGAAAAACTATGACATCTTCATATTGAAAAGAAAAACACCAACACACAAAATATAGTTACTAAACTTATAAAAAAAAATACACAATGTTTAAAGAGACATTGCAAGATAAAACATGGAGCACATATCAGAAGTTACAGTTTGTAAGTATAGCTTGCTTTTCTGGTAAAATCCAATCCTTTGAAACGAGAAAGAAAAAGGAATAACTATGAAAAGAAAAAGTAATAACATCTGAATATGGACTGCCAATTTGTTATAACCATATGGATATTTGCAAGTCTTTAGTGCAATGTCAGAAAGTAAAGGCAACAGGCTAAATATCCAAACTATTCAGCGGGGGAGTCACGCAGAATATTCAAGCTGAAACAGGAAATTACAAATTATGAAAATACAGTTTTAAATTATATTTAAACATAGTTCAGAGGATTTGAACTTGAGTAGGAGGCTTCTTGTGTTAGTCTTTCTGCTAAATGCTCAATTATCTAGAGCTCCTATCCGCTGGTCTACACTAAACTCTGCAGACTGCTATTATGATTAGTTTAGGAACTTGCCTCTGCTCGACTCATCTATTTTTTCTAACACCTGCTAGGCTGTTGTTTTTTTTTTTTTTAATTTTACCACAAGAACATGAAAGGAAAATATAAGCCTGAAAAGCTAAGTTTGTAAAAACTTTGTAAAATTTTGTCAGAACACCGAAAGTTGCTGAGAATGAAATGCTACAGTGAAATGTTGGAAACCAACACAAATTAAATTTTAGATACTACTCATCTCTTCAGAATTATTTTAAAGAAATTGATATATAATACACAGATTTAAATCTGCAACTGCAAATTTAAATGTTCTTTTGCATGAAGCTTCTTAACTGAAGTTTTGCATGAAGTGTCTTAACTGTAAAAAGGTTTGCTAAGGCTAGCCAAGGGGCTTGCAGATCTACTGAACATATAGAAAACAGAATGCAAAACAAAAATTATCTAGATCCACAGCAACTAGATTTAAATTTAACATGCAAGATAATTCTTAGACTTCAATAAGGTTTTAGACTCCACAGAGTTTAAAATTTTTATACAGCTGGTTTTTGAAATTTCGGGGAAGTTTTGGAGTTACTGACAGACTTTCCACAAAAAGCCAAAAAGCTTCCTCAGTCTGAGTGAACTCCCTAAAGTATTCTCATTTTAAAAAGGTTTGGGGAAGTGTGGAGTTAATTCTTCTGCACCCTTATTTTTCTACACATAAGCAGACATTTCATGGTCAACAGCTGAAAGCAAAAAATACTAATGCACAGAGTCCAGATAGCATACTCTTAAAAGGTTTGTTTTTCTTAGCTGGTTTATGCCTACTTGATGAGGCAAAGATCTACAAAACGAGTATTTTATGACCCCAGACCAAAAACCAAAAGGCAACTTTGCTGCCCCTGACCCTATGCACCAGAAAAATAGAAGTAAAAAAGAAAAAAGTGTGGAAGAGGGGCTACCTTCATTTTGCTCCAAAATAAACATTTACTTGCTTTTTAAAGGAGAGAGGGAGGGGGAAAAGAAAACATTGACTTAATGGAGCATAAAAGAAAACAAAGTTTGTTAAGTTCCTTTGTCCCTCTCTAGAGAATTACCTCATTTAAATGCAAGACTCATTTATGGATAATGGGAAAAATAAAAGCTTTGTGAATGTAGGCATGAAAAATTCTTATACTTGCAGAAAACATTGATGAGTCAATATCTGTTTATTTGGAAGATTTATTTAGTGTAAAAGATAAGTACTTTAATTAAAGCTTCCATCTGTGGAAGCTGACAAACACTGCACCTTTACTGTTTCTGACTGTGATAATGCTGAAGGGGAATGTTTCTGTGCAATAGTGTCACCAAGGTCATTATATGGTATTTAATGATTATGTTGAAAAAGTGCAGCATCGCACACTTATCTCTGATGTGAATGTAAAAATGACCTTTTCTAAATCTACAAAGGACATGAATATAAAGAAGGAGCAACATATTCCACTTATTTCACAGTATTTTAGCAAGAAGGCAGGTCTAAACCAAGAGTTACAAGTGAATATGGCACTACTGTAAGTGTACTTCAGTTTTTAAAAAATAAAAACTGCAGATATTCGCTTTATAGGTATATGAGTATTGATATCATTGTGTATTCTTTTAGATTGCGTTTTCATTGTATTTTAGGTATATTTTCTATGTGTACTGAAACTGCCTAACAGAATGTTCCTTTGTCACCAGAGAAAGTGTATCATCAAGATGCAGAAACACAAATTCTTTAATCAAGCACAAGTAAATGGTAAAAAAATGCTGTATAAGTAAACCTTATTGAGATACAAAGAAAACTGCAGAAGAAACATCAAGTATAATAGATTATATGTGGACTGTAAAATACATATATAGAAGCAAATGAAATGTATGGAACTAGCAATAAAGGTGAACATATACCAAAGTGTCATCTGCAATAACAGACCACTGCCACTAGCATGAGAGACAAGGGGCAGAGGTGGAAGATTGGAAGACTGGTGCACGGGCACCTCAAAATTACTGCTCAAGCAAGTACTACCCAAGAAAAGAGCTATTATAGAGGAGATAAACTAGGCAGTAAATGATCAACACAATTACCTAGTTTTCCATAAGGTTGTCATACAATTGCCAACACAAGATGTTTTGTTACATAACAAAGGATTCCAAATAAACTCATAGTTACAGTGCCATCATGGGTAACACATCTTAATACTCCTCTGTTGGCAATGCTATGCTCATACAACACTTTAACCAAATCAATAAAAACCATTGAGAAAGTGTGAAATGAAACATATGGGCAAATCTGTCTTACTATCACAACTCGGGGATATTCCAAAAAGCATCTGCTTTGTTCAGTGCCCTTCATTTTATTAAATCCTAGAGGTTCCAAGTGTTCTTTTTTATAAAGATTATGGAATCAATTGACAGCATATAAATATTTATTTAGTTATTTTTACCAACAGTGTCTAGCTTCAGGATTACTGATAATAGGCTTAAGCTGCTGAGAAAAATGCATGAACTTTGGTCTGTTAGAAAATTTACTAAGGATCTGCTGGTAGATCAAGGCACAATGATGCACAATTATATAAGTGGTTTTATCGCATTATGGAACACCATACTGCAGAAGTTTTAAGTTCTCAATTATATGGAAGTACAGGTGCCAACTGAATTTCAAAAGTAAAATCATGAAATATCTCACAAGGTATCTCACTTATCCTGTCTCACACTTGCCAAAAGAGCTGGTATATTTCTTAGAAGTGTTTCTGTGATTTATGATTTCTAGAATCATGTTTTCTTCGTTTCTTCTCCAGTTATTTAAACTGTCCTATTGCAAGCATACTTGCAAAAGTCTCGCCCTGCAGACATATAGCAATGCTCAAAACATGTCTGTAATTCCATGAAAAATCGTTTCAGTGAAACTTTTCCCTTGTTGCTATATCTGCATCTTCACATTTCAGAAGTAACTACTTAGAGACACCCACATTCCTACTTCATTTGATAAGCAGAAATGCTGATCCTCTCCAGCCAAAAAAAATCACGGGCCAAAGCTGCACTTATGATTGCAATCACATCCTCTAGTGATGCTAGCAGAAAAATAAAATGTTGCTACAAAGCTGTCACTGTCTCTAGCTACACATCTCTTTTCCTGTTTGCTTATGTGACCAGTGGCCTGTGCTGCCACCTGTGACACAATAAACAGGGAAGGCCAAGAAAGCAAGGCCATTACCTTTAGTGAGATGTAATTCTGCACTGGCAGCAATATTCAGTAACCCTCAGTAACATTCCTAGGTAATGGAGAAAATTAATTTTTTAAATATGACTCTTGGGACATTGTCCCCTCTCGTTGCATCACAGTTCTCAATCTTGAAGATTGTGTTTAGAATTAGTGGCAAGAATTGGCACCAAGAACTAATTTTTTGTCCTATGTAAAACATATACTTACAAGCCTTACCACATGTGGGCTTATATGGAAAAGAACAGCAAAGAGTAAATCAAACATAACAAGGAATTTCCTTCCTCCTAATCCTTTTTCTTGAAAAATGAGACCTATACATGGTTTTGGTGGAGCACCAAGGTTAAGTCTTTAAAGGGTCTTTTATTACATCTTTTAATGTTATTTTAGTTCTGATATGCCAGTTTTTTTCCTGTTTAGCATAAACTGAAAACTTCACTCCTCTTACCTAACAAGACTTCTGTATGACCCGGACATCTGTAGGCCTGAACTGTAAGATTTTTTAATAACTGTGGGCCCTTAGAAAATATGCATTTTGAAGTACTGATATAGTCAAACAGAGAAGAGGGCAAGGTTAGAGTCCAAGACAAAACCAGGTTTTACACTGATTTTCCTTCATTTGATTTTTGCTGCCAGCTGGAAATTGAACTGCAATATTATTAACCAGCATAGTTTCTCTCTACTGTTTGCTTATAAAGGAAAATCAGGTGTCAAAATTGGAATATTTTCAAATTATATCTGATTAACCAGAATTGCCAAACCTTGTGACAGTCAGAATTGACTCTAAAGAACTGGTGATGAAGCATCTCTCCCTGAGTTCAACAAAGCCAGAACAGTTCTGGCAGTTTATCAGCTCAATTCACTCCTGCTTCTCACTTACTTTGTCAAATGTGACTACCATCTTCTTGCAGAGATGAGACCATGGCATAAACAAAACAATGCAATGCAAAAGAAAATTGTTCTTGAGGGTGGTCCCTAAGTATGATTTTTTAAATCTTCTAATCAACATCAGTGCAGAAAATTACACTGAAAAGAGAGGTTAGGATGTATAAAAGCAAAAGGCCAAGTTAAAATTTACAATTTCCATAATTCATAAGAATTTATAATGCCAGGTGAAATGTTAATATACTGCTCAAAACACAAAATATTCTTTGCCAATAGCTCACTGGATTCTTTTCTTGAAACTTACAGCTCTTTTCCTTGAAACTTTTTCAGGGACATTATTTAATTTTTGTATAAATTTTAAAAAGCGAAAGTTTTAAGATACCTTTTAAAAAGTGCTGAAAGTGCATCCTTTGCCAAAACAGAATTGTATTGGACTGTGTTTTGTGAGAATTACATTCAGTTTTTTAATACAGATTTTAAAACAGTTAAAAATATTGGCCAGTTTTGCAAGTATGTACTCATTCAATAACCTGCTCAGCCCTGTGAGAATGTTCAGGTATGCATATGCGTATGTGTAAGGCAGGAATCTAAATAAGAATTTAATGTATGGGCAATTAATTTCAAGGTCCTGCTTAAAATTATCCTAGCTTTAGTGAAATTTCTGTGAAAAAATATCAAAGAGGTTTAGCATTTCCTCAAAGGCTTATGAGAAATACAAAATCTTGACTTGCAACCCAGTATTCACAGCAAAACCAATCTAGAAGAAACAGTAGGTGAATGTGTGTCCACACATTGGTAACAGTGTCTTGGAAAACTGCAAGTCAAAGATAATAACCTAGGCAAATGTAAGGTCCACATTAAGCATTAGCCTAAGAAACTTGTGTATTAAACCCACAAAAAAGATCATGTAAACTGATTTTTATTTAAAAAATCATCAATTAATCTAAACTCTGCATTTTACTTGCACAAAATGCCTTCTGGGACCACAGAAAGTGTCTTCTCCCCTCACTGTGGCATGTTTCCCTGCTTTCAGGAGCCATCCAGAAGCAGAAGTACTGGAGCAACAGGAGTAGGTTTGCAGGGCTGTAGTTCTGTCCTGGAGAACTAAAAACTTGCTGGCAGAGCAGATTCCTGACATGGTGAAGACAAGTATCTTCTTATTGTGGGTGCATTTTCTGGAGTGGGCCAGGTGAAATCTCAGGAGCCCCTGAGACGGGGTCTGTATACCCACCCAACACGATGCCTTGCTGCGGTGCTGGGAGCTGTTAGCATCCACCACCACATTCTCTGGAGCCACAGGAACACAGGGGCCTCACAGTGCTCAACTTTCTGTGCCATGGGACACACACCTGGAAGAAGCCCTTGGAAGAAAGGAATAAAGACTCTGGAGCCAGAAGCCAGCAGAGGAGGATCCACGCTGGCAGGAGATACTTGGGTGGGATGCAGCCACTGTTTTATCCTTCAGGCTCCCTGGAGTCCTCCCAGACTCTCTTGTGATGTTGTCTGTTTTCAATAAATGCTGCCATGGGTAAAGCAAAACCTCATTATCTCCATTGCTTGGGCATAGTCTGTCAGATCTGCCCCTCAGACTGAAGATGGACTTCTTCCAAAGAGACAGAATTCCAACTCTCCCTCCCCCTCCTCCAAAAGGCTCTCTTATGTTAGCACATTTTAATATGCATGAACAAGGTAGGTATATTAACTCCCACTTATTAAAATCAGATAATTGCAAATATGTATGTGGGTTTGTGGGTTTCCAAGCAAAGTCAGAAAAAAAATAAAAGAGGTTTTCATGAATGTTATTTTGGCAAATATTTTTCCCAAGGGCATAGGCTAGTGAACAAAATGATTACAAGAAATTACAGTATGTACCATGAGTACTTTTTGGTATGCACAGAACAATTTAAGGCATTATAATGTCACACTGCCACATGAAAAAAAAAAATAAACAAAATAAAAAAAAAAACCCCACAGACTTTTTAATTTATTCAGAAAATCATACTCTCTTTACTATCTGATATAGATGCTTTAAAAGCAAAGTAAGATTTTTTAAACCATGCTTTGAGCACAATGTCGATTACAAGTTGGAGAGTGTTTATTTAAAACAAACAAAGTGAAAATTTCTTATGGCTTTAATCCAAACCCCTGAAACTGCAGAGTTTTTCCCAATGACTTCAACTGGCTTTGGTTCAGGCCTCAAAACCATTTGTCATTATAAGATGTAACCACTCATTTCAGACCAGCGCAACCTGGAGGAAATGCTACATCTGCACATGCTGCACCCACAGCAGGCAGCCTGCACCAAGCCCAGGGGTGCCAGCAGTCTCTGATCTCCTGGGGAACAGAGGATGCCTTTCACAATGCCTTTATGCCATGTCTTGCATGAAGCCGCACCTACCATCAGGTTGCTCATCCTGCCTGCAGTAAGAATTCCCTTGTATCCCATCTGTTTCCCTTGAAAATGACTGTAGAAGCACCCACAATTTTGCTGTTTACAGAAGAAACAACATAAAACTAAGCAACTTACATGGGATCCCACACAGTGCCAAGTGACAGACATGGGCATTCAGTCCAGAATTAACCCCATTCCTTGAACAAACATGATTAGGAAAAATACTCAGTCCCAGACCCCTGCCCTCATGCAACACTATCTCAGTGTCCCAGCACCTCCAAAACAGTCAGCCAAAATTCTGGAAAAGTTTATCAGCTCAATTCAATACTGGCATGAGGCTGAGGAGAGTAAGGAGTATCCACATTGCTGTGGCTTTTGCTGAGTGTCCCAGAGCAGGAGAAGCTCTGAGCTCAAAGCATTCCATCTGTTTTGGAGATGAATTCCTCACTGGTTTGGTTGGATTTGCTTCTTTTAAACTGGGGAAGCTGTCTCCACAAAAGTAGCAACACCAACAGCAGAGGACTGCAGCAGATACCTCGATAAAAGAACAGGTAAAGAAATCACAAAAATAGTCACTAATTACAAGGAAAGACATGGGAAAATATCAATGAACGTCCAGCACCTACATTTAAGAGGATGCAAAATTGCAGGCCACAGCAAAGTCAGGAGCGAACTTGTGCTGAAAACCAAAGATCCACACACCCATTCAATGGGGAATGTTTGAGTCTGCCAACATTCCCTGCAATAATGTTGATCTTGGACAATATCAGAACAGAATTCTTACCCCATTGCCTTTTCAAAATGTCAAGACTGAGTCCATTCATATGGCATATCTATTTATAAATACATAAATTTTGTCTTTTAGTCTGCCTCAAGAAAACAGTATTTCCAAGTAGAGGAGATGTAATAGTGAATGCTGTGGTCGTCCTCTGAGAAATATCTAAGAGAGGACAAGGGAGAGGGATATAATAAAGGCATGAGGAACAGAGGAAGCAAAGACCTATGAAATACCTTCCCTTCATAAAGAAACAAATTTTTTATTCCCAGTGCTCTCAATGTTAGAAGTAAACAGTTTGAAAGGTTTCCTCAGTAAGTTTTTGTAAAATTATCAGCTGAGCTGGGAAGGGAAGGATTCCTTGAGGAAACTTGCATTTGGTGTGGACACAAGATGATGGAACAAAAAATGGAGCACAGCATCCCTTCCTTGGTACGGAAAGCACATGGCTGCTAGCATTTTGCAAGATATTTCTCCCACCACCTCAGGTTAATTCTCATAAAAATATTTAAATCTGATATGAAAGTAATTAAATGGAAAACCACATCAAGTTATGAAAACGTATCCACAGGATTAACAACAGAGCAAGGCAATGATCTTTATCATAACTGTAAAGCCTCAGACTACATTTGAGAATAATCAGCCTCAGCTGAAGTAATATTATATCTAAATTAAATTATTGTACCCTAAATGTTTCTGGTTTTAAGTTACTTAGAGATTCACTTCTTTAGTTTGCTGTCTGTTAATTGTCATTCTGGAAGGAATTTCTTTTGTTTCATAGTGCTGGTGCATATCAAATAGCTACTTCTAAAGCAGACTAAGAATTGAACTTCTTGATAAGATTTTAAAAACTGATTGTTATGAATCAAAACTACAACACCTCCAATCATCTCCAGTGACTAGTTTATTAGTTTGAAAAGAGATATGCAAGAAGTCTATGTGGAGGGTGTTCCTACAAAAAAATTATTCTTCAGTAACAGATATAAAATATGGAGCAACAAAAACACTTTCTGTAATTCTCCATGATGGTTTTTTATTACTTGGTGTGTGAATAAGTATTCAACTAGATGAATGTAGTAATTTTAATTTAAATTCCCTCCTCTAATTCCGCTGCTTGGATTATTTCAGTTTTAGACAGGTTTTAAAAAGGACAGTTAAACCATCAGGTACACTGTAATCGAGATAAAGTAAAGTTCCTCTTTTAGATCAATAGAAATGAGAAGTAGCTACACAGGATTCTGTGTTCCCTCAGTATTTTATTTCTTTAAATTCCGACTCTCCTGGAGATTTACAGCCCTCAGAACCCCATACTATTTCCAGCTCCTGCTATAACCTCTGTTGCATTACTTCCCCCTGCTTGTGCAATCTTGAGGTATTCGGCTAAGATTTAGAAACATATTTTTTTAATTTTAATCAGAAATGGGGCCTGGATAGGACATGAGGGACACAGTAAAAACCCTCTTGGCAGTTCTACGTGGAGGCAGTGTTCCATGGGTGTGCTACAGGATTCCTCACATACAATTATTCCTGGGAGTCTGCTCTTGCCACAGCCCCGAGGAGTGTGACTGAGTGGAAGCAGTGCCCAGTACACACCAGGAGACATTGGGTTTGGATTCACAGCTGCACAGATCTCACACAGTCCTGGGATAGCAGAGCACAATGCAAATGTGTTCGCTAGTTTCATTTGACCCCAAACACACAGCTGTATTCTTATATTCCAGATATTTTTTCTTGAAAAATCAGGTATGTGTGCACACAAACACATGCAGGGATTGCCTTTTATTTGAGGTCACAAAGCAAGCCAGGTGGCCCAGTCTTCTGCAGTGGCAATCCAGTGCTAGGAATCTCCACTGTGTGGGTGTTTAAGAAAGAGAAATTGTTAGAGGGTCCAAACACTACAACTTTGCAACGTCTATCAGAGTACAAGCCAGGAACAGTAGGTGCAAAAGGTGTTTACAGCATTTTTCTGGAAAGGCAATCCTGCTGAACTAATTTTCCTATATTTTATCACAGTAGACACAGTACATTTTGGTCTAAAGAAAGATCTGACTGACCTAGATATTACAGACTTGGTTTATCTTGCCAAGTGAACACATTTAGTATTTGTTAACAATCCTTGGGTTGTTTAGAATTCATATTGGTGATTGAAGGAGACCAAACTTGTCATATCTGGAAGCTGTGCAAAACAAAGACTATACAGGTTCCCTTTTGACAAACAAGAAACTAAATTCAGTTTTCTGGTGGAACTAAAACTCATACACCGACCCATGGCACTGTTTGTGCCATATGCTACTACTATTTGTATGCTACGACTATTCAGTTCTCCACTGTTTGAGCAGATCCCCAAAGCTTGATTAGAGTCATGGATTCCATTAATATTTATAGATTTATTCATAGAACAGGAACATACATTGTCGTCTCTTACAATGTGAATATATTTCCTCAAAGAGGATAGTTTTGCCGGTTGATTTTTTCTTCATATTTTGGGTAACTGAAATGCTGTTTTGGAGTACAGTTTGCAGTAGCATTTGCCTGTCTAGAAAGAGAATTACCTTCTACCCATGGTGAAACTAGCACTTAGGGTTTATTTGAAGATACTACTCTCCATGCAACTGGATGTTTTTCCTCCTTACATCTGTTCTGTCAAACATCTCAAGGTCTGACATCTTTTCAGATTCTCCAACTCAGCAAATGTTCCTGAGCTTTCTTCCAGAAAGTGTCAGACCTTTTCCCTTTACTCCCACATAGGTGGAGTGAGATGATTCCTGTGAACACAAAATCAGTGACATCTGATGAACTCCTTAGATAGTAAGTGAGAAAAAAAATCAAGTTCATCTCTCTAATAAAAGTTTGAGGTACTGTAACCATGAAGAAAATTCCCTATGACTCACTGTGATGTTCACAGCCACAGCAGATACAAAAGCAAAGGATTCGTTTCTCAGCAGGGAGCTTGTTCCTCTGGATGAGTCTTTAGGGAAATCACTAGATGAAACTAAGAGTAGTGATGTTTAGACGAAGGAATGAACCTGTCTATCAAAGTGTCTGTCTGTAACTAGCATTGTGGGTGAATCCTCAGTTTTTATACAGCTGCCTATACTGCACCCTTTATAGCTTTGTCTTCCCTATAGTCTCAGTGGGTAAAACAGAAGAAAAGACCCTGCAATAATGTAGATCTTGGACAGAATATCAGAACAGAAGTCAAACTGAGCTAGTGACACACCTATAGTGAGTTTCCCCATTCAGGCTAGGAACCATTACTCAGTTTTCCTGCCCTGCGATTGCAAATCCATTCTCCACCTACCCTATGTGCTTTTCCAAACAGGGACCTTCCTGCCTCACCAGTGGACTGTTGTGCACAGTATCAACACCCAATCTACTTTTTCTAATGTCAGACCCAGTCTTCTTACGAAAATCATATAGACAGAGTAGGGTACTAGAAGCAAGAGAAAACTTTTGAAGCAACCTCACAATCTTCTCAAAAACACCTTGCCCATTACTGACCATCCAGACAATTATTTGCTGCTAGAAAAGCTATTCTGGCCTTAAGAAAAGACCCATCTTTGCTAGAGCTGCCAGGAAGAAGTACATTTGCAAGCCCAATAAGCAGCATTGTGCTGGTTTTGTTTGGACACAGCCCCAACCTTTCCCTCACCTGTTGCCCATCTTGTCCCATCCATTTAACTCCTCATCCCTTCCCTGATCTCCCTGGCCTTGCTTCCAAGTCTTGGGGAGGAAAAGCAGACTCTAACACTGGCTGGGACTGTGCAGCAGATATCACAGGCAAGACTAATCTGAGAAGTTGCAGATCAAGAAGTTACTGCCAATACATATGACTTAAGAATAGCCACTAACACGCTGGTGGTGGTGCAGAGGTGCTCACCTGAAGTGCACAGGAGGCGTTTGTATGTCATCATGGCTTCAATCCTGGCATTTCAGATGAGCTCACCCACATCAACAAAGGGGGAATATCCCTCTCCAGTACTGTGTGTATTGCCAAAGCTGGCCTAGAAAATTATGTATTGCTCCTCAACCATCACTTTGACAGCACATCCACATTAAGTGGGGATGGAAAAATCAATATAGAAATCTGACCTTTTTTTCTGTCTGTAGTGAATTTATGAGGCTTAAAGAAGAGAATTAGGAGTTTCCCAAACTGCATGCAAAGCACACATAGTCATAATGCACTTTGACTGCTAGAAACAGGCTGAACTTCAGACAGCACTGCATAGAATCTTCTACTGACTGCCAGTAAGCAAATGAATTACTTATCTTTTCTCTCACTGTCAAATCTGTGGTATAACTGAACCATTTGCCTCCACTTTGAAGTATGTTAGCAAAGGAACAAAGAAAGACAGTGTAGTTGATTAATCAAGTTCATTTATCTGAGATAAGGAAACCTAGAAAAAAACAAAGAAGATCATATAAATAAATGTCACCTTTTTTCTTTTTTATTTGTCTTTTATTTAGTAAAAGCACCCAAAGCTGCATTATATTAACACAAGTAATAAAGCTTTCATATTTTATTCCTACCAGTGCATTTCCAAGTCCAGGTGAAATGCCAGAAATAAGTAATGCTGCCATACCTTGAACACAGGGTGTAGATCACAATGATACATGACTTACAAGTGAATCCCAAAGTAATAAAATAAAAACTTATAAAGTGTGAAACCTGTAACTTAAGCAATTGAGGCCATTTCTATTTCCATAGAAAGTACCATAAAAAAAAGTACCGCAAAGTACCATAACAAAAACAGTGGCTGTAGGATAACATACTTCATCATACTTTTTGCATCATTTTATTGAATGCTCCATGTTGGAAGTAGAAGTTATAGCTATAGTGTATGTTGGCTACAATGAGAATGTGTACCACTTGTAGTACAGAAAGGGGTCATGAAATGTATGGACCTGCTGCATGTTTAACAAAATGGAACAGCAATACCATAGAACTTCACCACATGTGAATATTGTAAATGGTTGAGTTATAAAGTCATTCATTAAAAAGTCCAAATATCTCAGTGAAAAAATGCATATAAAATGTAGTAAAACATAAATTATATTTAAAGGTTTGTACATGATTCATCCTACAAATAGAAGCTCAAAAACAGCACCTTTTACATTATTGCTTATTTTGGTCTTCTAAAGTTCAAAGATCATTTTTACTAAAAAGTTGGGAAAAAAAACATGGTATCACATGAAATCCAGCAGTAACTGTGGTAAATCAAGTCTGTAACCCCACACAAAACCCAACACTTTTACAATGTAAGAACACACATGTGGAGCTTTTATCTATACTTGATAACCAATTAAAGTTGGATTTATTAAGTTAGTGCACACCTATAATATCCCCTACAATATCCCCATTTTTGGTTAACAGTGTATTAAGGCTGTTTGCTGTTCAAAATACACAGCAGAGAAGGAATACTTTCATCCACAAATGCAGTCAGATGATCTCATTTGGAAGCTTCTGTCAGTCATTCATCGAAAGTGATGAAAGAAAACCATCCTTTCTCCTCTTATGTTACTCCACAAGCTGTTGTGGATACTCTAGCTCTATGTGAGTTCAGAATCATTTGGATAAATTCACGGTAGAAAATTCCATCAAAGGCTATTTAACAGAAAAAAATTCCACTTCTGTCTTGGGAAGGTCCTAAGCCACAAATTGCTGGAGGCTGGGGCAATACCCTGGGAAATTTCTGCGAGGGAAATTGTCCTTGCAGTCCATCCCTTGGCAGGCATTATCGATGGACTTTCAAGACGTGCTACTGGGCTGGACAGACCCATGGTCTTACTCAGCACAGTCAGTTTTTTGTTCAGTTTCCCCCTTTTCTTCTTATTGTAATACAAACACAGATTATTATTCTCAACCTAGTTTTTCAGACTCAAAAAACAAACAACAATCTTGTGTCCATTACGTCGAAGAGATAAATACCACAAACTAAACTGTCCATCACATCCAGGCCACTTCTTTATGCTTAGAGCAATTCTGCAACCATAGCTGGATTCTTTTTTGTGTAACTGGTTTAAGCATAATTCACTAACATTACACTCATATATCATGATAATACATGATGTGCAATGCTACTCTGCAACATGTTGCACAGCAACAGTACATATTTAAAAAGCAGCTTCTCTCAAGAACTGTAGGACAGTAAAAAAGATTAAACCCAGCAAGTCTATATCACCATATTTGAAAAATCTGCTGGTGGCAATGGTCATTAAACTTAGTATGTCATTACTGCTGCACTTTTAAATGGATGTTGCCCTTTTTTTAGTTTTGTTTCTTTGAGTCAGATCAAAATCACTCTATTAAGCCTAAGGATCTACTGTCTCCATGCATGGAAGCGATGTGGAATTCTTAGCAACGAGGCCAAATTCCTTAGGCTTCTGATTGAATTTCTGCTTCATCCATCTGAAGTGTGTCATTATCACCCAGCAATTCTGTTTCAGGCACAGAGCCCTCTTCTTCCTCCTCCTCCTGGACAGGGTTCTGGGCGATATCTTCCGTTCCATTGTGTGTGTCATCCGTGCCTTCTGACAGCAGAGCGGCCCTGTCGGCCACCGATGCATTGGAAGGTGCTGTTGTTACATAGCCTGTGCTAGTAGATCCACTCCCGCTGTGGTGGGAGCCTGGTTTAGGAATGATCTGGGGAGGTATTTGCTGAGGAGCCATTTGCATTGGAATTTGGACGGGATAAAAATTTGGCAAGTAAGCACCATAGGCAGGCATTGGCTGGTAACCATTGACTGGAATGTAGAGCTGAGGAGGTGGGACCATTGGTCTCATCTGGCCTTTCATTTGTATGAACTGAGGTTGAGGGAAGGCTGGAGTTTTCTGCTTTGGTCCAATGTATCTAGCATTGCTGACATTGCTAACAGGGCTTGTGCTGAGAGAACTTGTTTGTGTGGTATTGCTTGCCCCAGAAGTTTGCGCTGAGCTGTTGTAATTAGAAAGGTTCCCCCATGTTCTTAGTCTGTTATGTATATCTTTAAATCTTGGTCTTCTGTTGGGAAATTCATTCCAACACTCCAACATCAAAGTGTATATCCATGTGGGGCAGTCGTCGGGACATGGCAAAACTTGTCGGTTCCTGATCATCTCAATGACATCCTGATTGGAATAACCACAGTAAGGCTGCAGGCCATAGCTGAAGACTTCCCACAACACAACTCCGTATGACCATATATCCGAATCAATAGAAAACTTGCCATACATAATAGCCTCAGGGGACATCCACCGGATAGGAAGAAGGGAATTTCCCATCAGTTTGTAGTAATCAGCAGCATAAACTTCCCTGAAAAGGCCTAAATCAGATATTTTCACATTCAACTTATCGAACACCAGTATATTTCTAGTGGCCAAGTCCTTGTGGACAACATGGTGGCTAGAAAGATATTCCATTCCTGCAGCTATCTGAGTCACAATGTGAAAAAAGTCTGCTGGTTCCAGAGTGGATTTTACTGTCTTGTCATCATCGGTGCTGCCAACATCCGAGTGAGGAGATCTCATCACCAAGAATTCATGGAGATCACTGTGGGAACAATAACTAAATATCATACTTACAGGTTGTTCCTTTGTCACTATTCCCAGCAAACAAACTATGTTTGGGTGCTGTAATCGTGATCTCATCATTGCCTCATGTTTAAATTCTTCCCGAAGAGCCAGTTCTGCTTTGTCTTTAAGTGTCTTAATGGCAACAGCTTGTGTCTGTTCACCTGGGGCTGTACCAAAGAGATGCCCCTTGTAGACTTTTCCAAACCTCTCCTCTCCTAGTTCCTCCATAAATCTCACAGTGGACAGATTAATTTCTTTAAGCTTAGCCTGAAATGAAGAAAAGAGAGTCAGTAAAAAAATCACAATGTTTTCTGAACAACAGGATCTCTTATTAAAGAAAATCTCCCAGTAGTTAGATCTCCAAATCGAAGATAAAATGGACCAAAAGGATTTTTCTGGGTTTTTGTGTATTCACATCAGTATATTGATTTCATAATTAACCTTGAAATGAGCTACACTATTATGAGAAGTATAAATTGAATTATACTGCAGGATAATGGGTATAATTATTTTTATAAGAGTGGCCACGTTTCCTGAAAGCTAAATGAATACTGGGTCCAGAGTAAATCTGGCAAGCAAGGACACCTCTTAACTGCATCTGTACTTTCCCTGCAGACCAGCCCCGAGCTGTCAGCGGACGTCTGTCAGAAAAGCAAGAAGGCTGAGGAGGTGGCAGTCTCAGAGTGAACTGAAACGTCCTTTCCAGCAGAAGCAGGAACAAAACCTCTCTCTTTCAGCTCTGTGGTACCAGATAATGCCCTTTCTTCTATGTTTCACTATAGGAATGGCCCCTGGCCATGAGCAGCAGTGTACAGTGTACGGTACCACTGCTGAGGAACCTTGATTAGCTTCTTTAAAACTGAGGGTGGAATTGGAAAAGAAAGGAGAAAGAATTTCTCTCTGGTACTTGAAGGAAAAGGTTGCAAACCCAAGAGTGGAAATTCCCAGAGCCCTCTCTCTGCAGCTGGAAGGGAAAGCAAGGCAGTTTGTGATGGGGATCTAATGGGTCTGTCCTGAGCAGCATGGGATGGAGGAGTCCCCAGCCAAATGAGGTGCAGCTGGTATAAATACAGGGCATACATACAGGGCAGCACAGCATGAGGGAGCAGGGCAGGCTGGGAAGATGTTTTAGCAGGTGATTTGGGAACAGCCTCTGATTTTAGTGTCTAACAGCCTATAGACTGGGCTGGAAAATTTCCTTCAAATATTCAGATTAACTTACAAAGTCATTGCAATTAGTTACAATTGGTAATATTCATCAAATACTCTACAGTTTCCTGAACAGATGTTGCCAATTTCCAAAATAAGCATTGTTTTTTAGAGCTTGCATCTTGTAAATGCTGTGATTAAAAATTCAATATTAGCTCCAAACAGGATTTTAACGCAGAGATCAATTAAGCTGACCCAGAAAATCTTATCCAGGAGCTGACATATGTAGACAGAATTTTGAAGCCATTTATCTTCCACCATTCTTTGTGATTCACAGCCTTGGAAACATGTTGCATGCCATCTCAGCTCTCAACTCACTTATGGATCAGAACACCAGAGGTCTTAAGCAGAAGGATTAAAACAAGAAACCCCAGTGTGCAACATGCTTTAAACAGGTAAACAGGCCACATCATTACCAGGAGCAAAAATGATCTGTAGGCTGAAGACTGGATCGGAAATAACCACTTTTCCAGTCACTTAGACAACAGGCAGAATGGTGATTGATGGATAAGGACAAATGCCATTAAATACTGTGTACTGAAAGCTGTTGTCCAAGGTCAGGATTTCTAGATACACCTACAAAGTGCAAGACCTGGTTTTCCCTGAAGCAGGTGGCCTGCACACTGTGAAAACCAGGTCCCCAACAACGTGGCTCGATTTGAGCACAGACAACCTGAGTTGCTGAAAATCATGGCACTTTGAAAATACGTGGGCCTAAGCAAATTGTGTAAGAAATACCTGTTTGTGTTGATTAATGAGTGGCATTTCCATATCTTGGCTGGGAGATGCCATCAGCTGGCGGCGCTGTGGTGTAGCAGCAGATGCCTTCTGCTTGTTTCTGCACATGCAGACCAGGAAGAAAAGGCAGGCTATCACCAGAGGGATGGCTATGCTGGGAACAAGGATGTAGAGGATTCCCATTTTGCTGTTGTCACGGGGACCTGTCAAGTACAGAAGTGCTTACAGTAAGTATTTTTAAGCTTTTTGATAGTAACACAAATTATTATTAACACTATATTTTAAATCAAAAGTAAACTATACCCTGAAAACAGAAGTCACATTACCCTCTCCCCTTTCTTCATTATTTTCCATTATATATTTCAAAAATGCTTGAATAGACATAGCAGTTGACTGTATGAAGATAAATTAGGAGTCCCACATTTAATGTGTGGGCTGTAACAGTATGTGATTAATTTTACTTTATTTTTGAGACTTCCAGAACACAGACCAGGGCATCATTGCATTATCTTGTTCAGGGTATAAAAAACAAGTGAGCAGTCTCTATCACAATATATAAACCAGTGAACTCAATGTGACCCAGCACAAAAACGCAGTCTGACCCACTCTCACAGATTCAGCCATTTCATCAAAACTTGGCCCATTCTTTACCTCTACCAGTGCTACTTCTGCTCAGAATAAAATAAGTTGCCCTTCTCATTGGTAGAGACATAATTTGTTCTGTACTTAATAGAATTGCAGAGCTTTTATGTTAGAGTGAGAAAGACATGAAAGAGCCATCAATACACTTAGGTCTGGAACCTTCCTAAAATACTTTTTCACTTAATACTTAGAGACTTTAGGAAAGCCTAGTGATGTCAAAAATGTTCGCAGGAACTGCCTGGGATGTTTTCTGTAACCTGTGGTTTTGCTATTTGTGGCAACTGCTTTCACCACAACCACATGCCAGTGTTATCTTTACCCTATGGTACATGCAATGTAGAAATTTATTATAAATGTCAAATCATGTTACTGCAAAAAAGTGAAGAAACTAAAAAAAATTTATATTAGCTCTGAGAAGTTTCAGAGATCCATGTAATCCACTTTTATGGCTTCCATGACATATCTGTATCTTGCTGCAGGAAACATGCCTTTCTTCCTAATGAAGCACATTTTTAACTGTCATATCCAAAGACACTTTCATATCCAAACACCAGCACCAATGTGTGAGGTCTACTATGTGTGTATACCAATACAGGGACAATGAGCAGAACAGTACTAATCTGTGAGAGCTGTACTTTTCATTTTTGCAAACAGTTGTGCTGTACAGAGCCACTAGAAGCTAGTGTAGGACTTTTCTGATATGATGATCTCCTTTATGCACTTCAAACTGCTCTGTTTCTGCACTTAAAACTTTTTTTTCCGACCAGACATGGTGCTATATCTCCCTCTATAGGATTTGAAAATCCTTGCTGCCTGCAAGATGTCATACAGAGCAAGAGAATGTACCCTTGAGCAGCATAAGCAAACCAAACACATACTGGTGATCTGCATGTGCAATCTGTCATTTGACAAGTCAAAATACAAGCTGCAGCATCATCATTAATTATTACCTCAGACTAAGCCTCCAGTATGATATAAAATAGTGCCAGAATATCTTACAAATTGTTCTCCAGAAAACATTAAACAATTACAACACAAAACAAAGTTGCTGCAAGTTAAACATTTAAAAGTATAGCCCTCCTAAATGAATTATACTTGTAATAACCAGGAATATTCAAAATTACACAGGATTCAGAACAGGGGTAGGAGAAAAAAGAAAGAGAATACATACTACAAGAAGGTATGTCACACAGTTCCATGCGTACGTTTTTATTCTTTGTAAAACACCAGGGACCATCCATTTGACCTCCAGGATTTCGACAATATGCATGTCCTCCACCTAGCTCTGGAAACTGTGTGCTTGTCAGATCATGGTTGTGGGGACTCTGTGAGTCCCAGAGTTGGCAAGTGTGGCCTGACTTGGTAACACTGATGGTCCCTCTGTAGTCAGTTCCAGAGCCATTGTAGCACTGATGATCTAAAACACAGGGTTTGGGAAAATGTTAGAAAAATCAAAATAATCAAGGGACACCAAGACCAAAACAGCTGAAGTCTACAGAATGTGTATGCAAATAAGTATTTAAATTTAGGTACCTTGAGATTTAATGAAAGCTGTTCACTTTGAAATTTCAGTTCTGTGTAGATCTATATTTTAGACCCAGTTATTTCTGGATTATGTCCTGGAATGTCTCAGGTCTATGTTACACACATAAGTACTCTCAATTCTGAATTCAAATGGAGACTAAGAAGCATGTATGGACCTTTAGATGCAGAACATGATATGTTAATTAGAGATATGAGTTTCCCTTCAGAAGAAGTCCCCCAATGTCAAAAAGGAAAACTTTTACTTCTTATAATCTTCCAATTTTCTTCATACTGCTCACTTGCTATAGAAATCAGTGCTGTATTTTCTAAAGTCTCATGCCTCTTTTTCCTTATTTTTGTCTTTAGAAAGAAAGGATTCAGGATCATTTTCATATCTGCTGGACCCCCATCTTCATTCTTTGTTTTGCTGCTATGCTCTCTTCATACTTTTTTAGTGCTTGTCTTCTATATGCATCATCTGAGCTGAATCATGCATTTTTGAGACATTAGCTTCTCCATTTTTCTGTTCTCCCCTCTCCAGCCCTCAGGAATCCAGCTCTCTCAAATCCCACAAATATTCAAGTTGCAGCTGTTCCATCAGCGGCAGCACCACTGGCTTTGAGAATGATGGACAACTTCCACCAGACGTTTTATTGATTTTGTTCTCATGCCTTTTGCTTGATATCTCTTTCCTGTCTGATTTGTCTCTGTCATTGTATTCTTAGTTACTTCTGTTTCTCAACTACACTACATTATTTGCATAAAAGCACAGAACTAGTCCTTTATGTCCACCATTACACCATGGCTCCTGCTCCTAACTGTGGATTCAGACAATGGATAGCCAGAATAATCTTATCATACATTGTACTTTAAACATCTTTGGTGTCTTTGAGTTTTCTTACTGAAAAATGTTGTGATTAAGCCCTATGAAATGGGGTAGTCAGAAAGGCCATCTACATAGAATTAGTGATAACTGAACAGCCCTTCTACTTTTGGATGCAAATATAAATTCATGGAAGCAAGATCAATGTTTTCACCCATCCTGTGTGGGTAAAGAAAGATAATTGCACCCCATGTTCAATTTACAGGATTAATATTCCTGTGGGTTTCCATATAGAAAGAATGAACAATAGGTGGTTTGTTTCCTGACAGATTTTCCAGTGAAGCTTCAACTACATGAAGTTTATCAATAGGTAAACAAAACTCTTAAATAGTTGTATGGGGAGGCTCACCCAAAAAGGCAAGGACTGAGCCACAGGTGGAGGCAACACCAAATCTGCATCAAATCAGCCAGGTGAACACAAAGTTTTATAGCCCAGGGTGGTTGATATTCTGCCATACCAGCAGCATCCTCTAGGCTTCCTTGCTATCCTAACCCTACCTTACCACAATGCAAGATTATAGCCAGTATTAACAAGATAAAAATAACTAGTTCAGCAGTTTCTTTACAAAAAGAATAGCTGATAAAGTATTGTCTCTCAGACTCAATCTGAGGAAGCAACAAGCAGTACTTTTTCCCAGTGATGAAACACACAGACTTACATCGGCTCAGTCTCTCCACGGGGATCCCAATTCTTATGCAGTTGGCGGCTTCCAAGGTGTCCGGTCGCGGGAGGTCCTCACACTTTGGCAGCTGTAGCTGCATCAAGATGAGGGGGTTTGACCTGGCAATGTTGTACTCCTGCCTACAGAGATCATTCTCCAGAACTTCACATTCATCCCGGCACAGCTCCCGTGGCTTAGGGGTCCGAGAGCGTTCATCACACAGGGGAAACACGAAGTGGCAGAAGGAAGGTATAGCGAACTGCGAGCACTGGTCGGACAAATGTGTCGAAGTGCCAATCATGGTAAACGCAGCTGCAGAGGAACAAAAATACAGGTAAGTATTGATTCATAGCATGAGAAAGAACTTAATTTTCATGTCATTCACTTTTAACATCTTTATTCTTTCCCTGAGGGTCTGAAAACCTACTGTGCAATGGGTAAATGAGGTAATTTCTGCTGTGAAGGAGAGCTGACAAATGCAGGAAGAAAATACAGCATCTCACTGTCTCTCTGACATCTGCACAGAGCTTGTAGGCCTCAGTTCCTAGAAATTAACCCACATGATGATCATTGCTCAGACTACAGGCCATTGGCTAATTTTAACTTGAAAGGATCAAGGGCAACGGCAAGATACACCTGCCAGGATATGTATTTCCAAAGTTCCTAATTACATAAAATCTGAACAAGCATTCTTCCTAACTTCTTCTTCCTCTAGACATTTTAATAAATAAATAAGTGTTTTTCAAGTCTTGTCAGGCAAAAAGAAGTGTATCCTTGAAATTTGGGAAGACATGGCTTTTAATGGACATGAGAAGCCTAACAGGCAGCAGCTTTGTGGAAAATGAATGTAATCAGTCTCAGCATACTGATCACATTAAGATGAATGTCATAATGAGTTAGGAATGTAATTCTCCCCTTTGGATCTCAGCACCTACACACTAACATTTAGCTCAAAATTTTCTTGCACATTGCAAAAGAAAGACAAATGTGCGTGTGCATCATGTGCTGAATCAACCTTTAAATGTAGGAACATTCACTCCCCCAGTAAAGCATCATTTTATGAGTGAGAGTTGCTAGACTGCATGTTCCACCAACTCACACTGTAAAAAGAGAGAGAATGTCATCCAGCAGTCTATTTACAACCTATAAATAAATTATTTCTCTCTTGTCCAGCTCTCTCCTTTCAATCATCTATTTCCTGCAGACACATGATACCACAGAGTCTCTTCCTGAACAACAAACATGCAACAAGCAGCTGCAAATTTAGCCTTTTAGACTGTTTACACCTTTGCTTATTTTAATTCAGAAATATTAATGCAGGAATATAACCATTTATCAGTCATATTAGGAACACTGCATGCAAGCAGACCATCAGGCCTCAAAGAATAGTTGTAACATGCTTGTTGCAAAGACTAAAATGGAAAAATAAAACTGAAGGACTGAAGTAGTCACTGTCAGTTGTTTGAAACTCCAGACTAAATTTTGTGAAGGCATTGCATTACAGAATTTAGATCATAATGAAAGAAGAGTGCACAATTTACAATTATATCTTTAATTTGATGGAAGTTGCAAAAGCCAGCAGTACTGTGTGGTAGCATCTAAGGGGTTTATATTTTATTTATTAAACAGATGTTAAACAGCACAGCAGAGACCTTGCTAGGTCAGTCACCAGGTCTGCGCACTATTCATTGCTGGCCTTCCAGTCCTCCAAGACACATCTAAAGTTTTTTCCAGAAATGTAATTATTTTTTTAACCAAAGGTTGTTATTCTCATGCAATCACATGTCCAGGACCAAAAAGCACAAGGGGCCATGGAGACAAAGAATATGTATTTCTCAGAAGAGTACAGCAGGGAAATGAAACTCCATAATGAAAATTCCCCACAGATGTAACCTGGCTAAATGCTCCTGGAGTTGGACAGTAGGTGTCCTCACTTCCCATGCACATTGGAATACACCATCAAAATTTTCAGTTAGGAGGTATGGGCAAAATTAGCAGCAAAATCTCAGCAGCGAGTATTCAGCACCTATTCAATTTTTTCAACTATTTCCTTTACCTAACAAGTAACTGCAATTTCAAAAGTACCCTCTCATATGGGTACAGAACACCCAGTCTTACAATACTTGCTTTACATATTATATGTCTTACAAGAACCAGTAATGCTATGAAATCCTCAGAGTCCTTTTGCATAAGATGTTTGGTATGACCTTCAAAAGCATATAGTTTGAAAATGTTGTATTATTAACAGACTGTCATAACTGTCTAGCTAGGCACTGGGCAGCTCTATATGGTGGTTCTCAATGTCTTCCTGAAAGAGAACATTTCCATCAGGAATTCTCCTCACCTGCAGAACAGAGAGTTCAACACACTAGCTTTGGAAATCTTACCAATAATTGGTAACAATAGGAAACCAGCAGCCAGGTCATCAGTACCCATGTTCCATATCTCAGAAACAAGTACAATTCAATCAATTAACATTTTCTGAATAATATCACAAATGTTTTTGTTTTTTTGGTTTGGGTTTGGGTTTTGAAGATAACATTATGAACCTAATTCACAGAATTAGAGATTTAATCATTTCAGATAGTCAAACATTTTCCATATTGGTGAAAAATAGCCAAACAGGACAGAGATTATGTAGCTGGCAAAAAAAGTAAAAAAGTATCAATATGTATTAATTAATAACATAATTACAACAGAGTACAGGAGAAGGGCTGGAGGAGAACATGTTGTAATAGTGTAAGTAAAGGTCAGCACCTGGATTTTGCCAGTCCCAGAATCTGGTCACCATTTCAAGAACAGGAAAAAAAATGGACTTGGATTTCTGACTTAACAATGAGTCTTTAGCGTAATGTCTTTAAGGAGTTAGAGCTGACAAGTTAAACTCTTCTTGACAATTAGTTATACTGAAGTTGGAGAGTTCATTAGCAAGCTGTATTGGCCAGATGCAAATCAGATCCTGCTGGGACTGACTTAACTTGCTATACATTATGACAAAGAGTTTGCTCTATTCCATAGGTCGATTTTGCTTGCTCTACTTCGTGTACATCAGAGTCATAGCTGCTAATATCAGCTAGCTGATATCCAGTGAAGAAAACTTGTTGAAGTACAGCCCATTAAAAGTCATTAAGGTTTTGGATGCATGTTTGCAACTCCGTACAAAAGCTATGTTCAGAGACAGATGAAACATAGGCAGAGCACAGGAAGGTCAATTCTGTTTTATATAAATCAATGTGCCAGAATTAAATGCAAAAAGCAAAGAAGCCCAAGGGAAAGGCCACCCTATGCTTTTTCAAGAAAATAAAAGATCAGAACTTTTTCAGTACATCACAAATCCATTTAAAAACTCAAAATCTTTTTGAATCCATCATGCAAAAAGCTCCAGTATAAACTAGAAGCTGTTAAAAATTCAGTACTCTGATACTTTACTTAAGGACGTGGAAGACGTTTTACATATTACCCCAGATACTCATCTTCCTTGCTCCATGTTTTACTAGCTGCTCTAGTGGGAAAAAGGCTCACCCCCTCAAAACCTTAATATAAAGATGTCTTTGTCATTGGCTGACAAAACTAGAAGGATGATAGCACTGTTTTTATCTGAATTGGATACTTTTATGAATGTTTCTTTCTCCCTACTAAAGAGATATGTAAGCTTACCAGTAATTCGGTTTTCAATTTCCCCTTGCATCTGGAAGGAGTCCACATAAATGGTTCTGTTTCCAATGATTCGTGCACACGCAATTCCCCTATATGGTTGACAGAACCCATCTTCATGGTAATCTTCTCTGCAAAAGACATGTTAGGATTTCATATGCAGATGTCTCTCTGCTGCCAATGGATTTTTACAAAACATATTCTTACAAAAGCGGGAAAAGTCAAAATACTGTAAACCTGAAATTGTCCCATTCCCAAGGTGCAGCTTTTTCCTCCAATTCTCTCTTACCTTGGAAGTCTTAATGAAGGACCCTATATAGCTCATTACAGAAAGAAGAAAACAAAACTCAACATTAATTTTAAAATAATAAACTAAATGGAATTTGACAGATGAATCTCTTAAAAAGCCTTTAGTCTGAAACAGCAACATAGATCTAGTTACATGTCCCCATGCATTTTTGGCATCCAGCCATACCCCATAAAATTAGTCAGTTTGCTCTCTTCTCCCACTTCTCTCTCCTGCTCTTTATTTCCTGTAGTGGATAGCAGAAGAGGTCTTGCCAAACTTGAATTAAAACATGGAATAAGAATAATCAAGGCTATAACCTCTTTTCCTCTTCTCGCTAGTGAAAGTCAGTGCCAAATTTCTCTTTCAACATATATTTCAATACAGTTTTCAATTCAATGAAGCTTTGGGCCTTTCACTCCCTTACAAAAACATAAATATTTCAGCACCAAAGCCCTAGCCTAAAGGCTCAGTGTTGAACCCTTCATCCCCAAAGCCCCTGTAAATAATACAGAGCCAATCTGCAGATCATAACTTCAGAGCACTGAAAAGGGACTTCAGAGTGAGAGCACTCTCAGAGTAAATCTCTAGTATGCCATGTGTTTCCTCCAGCATGACATTGCCTCTGTGCTAGGATTCACTAACCTGATAGATTCACACCATGACATATACTGCATGATGGACCAAAAATAGGTTAAAAAAAAAAAAATCTGAAACAAATGTGTCTCTAGAGTGGGGCATCTAAAAACTTAATTAGCTTTTGTAACTAAATAGTTCAAAAGTCTGAGATACCTCTCCAATACCAGCAACATTTCAAGTATTACTTCAATGCTCCTCTGTACTTTGTACTTTATTATCTTTGGATATTAATACCTGTTTTGGTCATGCATGTTCCCCATTCCCTTACAAATATCTCCATTCTTTTTTCGGATACTACATGAGCAGGACAAAACTGTCAGTGACTACATGTAAAATTTTGTAACTTTATCTTCGAGAAATCAGCATGAAACCCTCTGTCTGACGACAGCCAGCCAGCATTGCCTGTGCCTACTGCAGCTCCTCACACTGATAACTTACTCTCTCTTAGGAAACATCTCATTTCTCCTCTGCTGTGTCTCCCTGATAAACCTCACCTCTTCAGGGGAATGTTACCAGTATTTCTTAATCTTTGTTGTGGAAAGGAGTGCAGGACTGTCTATACAGGTAGCCAAAAGGTGGAACCAGCAATCACCACTTGAGCTGTGTCTCTTTTTTTGCCTCCCAAAAAAACGACGACTTAACAGGACTCTTGAGAAGTCATGGATGTAAAGCATATAATGCAGTTGTTATCCAGATATGGCCTTTATTTCCTATCACACTATTATTGTTAAATATTCATAAAGAAACATTTTGTCTACAAACTCTGAAACAAGTTCTACTTCCTCAAAGACATGTAAGTTTTTGATTAGGGTAGACTAAGTAAAGGAGGAGTCACAGGATCAACTACTCCCTACAGTGACATTCTTTCATTTTTACAACAAAACCTCTAATTTTGAAACAATTGCATCATTCCTGAAGGGACAAAAGTATCAAAGCATTTTGTCTGTGCCTGTTTTATGATCCTTGACCACCTCAGTAGGAAGTCAGCAATTCCCAAAAGGAGCAGAATGAATATGAAACCTCTATTTGACCTCTTTCTAAAGAATAAATTCATACCCCTATCCTGCAGAACAAAGTCTGCAATGTATCTTACCGAAACTGTATCTCACACTTCAGGTCTCAGTTCAGGGTTCTCTTGCCAGAACCAAAAATGGGGAAAAAAGCGCACTCCAAACAGCATGGGCTTGGTGACAAAAGCAGTGTGATCTCTTACTTAGCTCTGTTTATTTATTTCTGTCAAGAACTTTTAAACACAGCTTAGATACTATAAATACACACATATGCTCCCCTCTCCCATGTTATAGTCAACTGCTGATTATACTAAACTAGATATGACCATTACCGTGGACACAAGCAAAAGTAAACAGTAACCTGATGTCAGTTAACTCTGACAGAAGCACGGCTGTTATTCTATATTCATCTTTGTCAGGCCAGGAAACTCAGTGAATGCTGTTTGACTAGTAGTAGTATTGAGAGAACAAAATAACATTAGTCTTCTTAGGAAAAAAACTGATTTCAGCTGCCAAAGTGGCAGCAGTAAGAGTCTCCTGATAGATTACTCTGTCCTTGTACCCTTGGGACATGGCAAAAAATCTGCAACAAAAAGCAACCTGGCTAGAGTCTGATAAAACAACATAGGAGTCATATAATGCTCAGGTCAAACAGGAGCCCTTGGAACCATGTGTGGCTTTGAATCATGCTCCAAACTATATGCCAGGAATTTACTTGCTGATCACAGCAATAATTAAAAGCTGCTGAAAATAGACAGAAATACTGACTCCTTAATTTCCTGCTGCTTGAGCTACAATGTCTGCTCTGATCAAGAACTCTGGTGAAAGAGAAATCTGACTCCACAAAAGGAACCTGGAAGAGTTCAATTTATTCCACTTGCAGAAATACTACAAGCTGTCCACTACAGGTACTTTTTTACCTTTGTTCTTTAGTTTACACAGGTTTCAAGACAACATCAACTTTTTTTCTTCAGTGATTTTCTTCCACTTTTATAGTATTAAATATTTTTTTACAAAATAGAGTCAGGCACATCTAAGTGTTGGTCTTTTTTGCACCTTTGCCAGAAGTCTGAATCAAAGACAGTGCACCTGGAAGTTGGATTTTCTCAGCACCCAAATAGAATAGAGGTAAGGTATTCTCTTACTGAGTGAACTCTCCTCCCAAATACTCGTCATATGTTTGACCAGAGTTTGGAGTTAAAAATAAAATTGTAGAAAAATATGACAAAACAGACCTTCTATTCTTGAAACCCCAACTTCCACAGCTCAGGCTCAGTGTTATCAGTTTTCCAGATGCACAAGGTGATCTTCTGCCAGATCAATTCAGTAAAGAACTAGGCTTTCTAATCAAAAGCAAAAGTAAAAGAATCTACTACTTCAGTCACACATAAATAAAACCAAATTATTGATACTATTTTAATGTACAACATGGAATTTGTATGAGGCCTGGAAACATCTTGACAAACCAAGCACTGATAAGCATTTACAAGTTCCTTATCACACAAGCACTGCAACACCTCATAAAATACAGCCTGTCTTCAGGTTTGTGGGCAGAAGTCCACATGAAATGGAGCATTAACCAAGCAATCAGTGTAGAAGAAGGATGCAGATTCAGTCATACAGCGCTACTCCACCCACTGTTAGAAATCATAACTTCCAGGGTCTGGGTCTATAAAGGAATAACTGGAAGAACCAGGTGCCTCTGAAGAATAAAACCTAGCATGATCAATAGAAAACTCTCTAGATGGAGATCATGCAACTCTTCCGTAAGATAGCTATCTGCTCTAGAAATACATAGAGAGATTTCTAGATGTCCTGGAAAAAAACAGTGGGCATCACTACCCACCGTTCTCACTAAGCATTACCTTAATTTCACATGTGACACAGAAAGGACACCAAACAAAATACTACAGAAGAAAACACACTGGCAACAAAGAAGGTTTTCTTCATGGAAAATTTGAAATGAGGTAAGGATAGGTCTGGGTACAATACACTATGTGCTATCTATGTAACACCACCTATTGTTTGCAACTGTCACAGCTGAACAGACTGGAGGGCATATGAAACAAAAAAGTAAAAAAAAAGGCAGCCATGGAAACTCTCTTTAGTACTAAAATCACCTTCTGAATCACCTGAATTTGATGAGTGTTTTCAGTATGTATTTAGTGCCCCTGAAAGCACACTAAATGCAGACCCTGTGGTTTTCCTTGGAAATAGAAAAAACACATGAAGCTCTATTTTTAGCAAGGATTCACAAAGAGAATTATGAAAGTGGAAATGAGAGGTACCAGATATTAATTTGCTAATGAGACACCTTTATTCTGATTGTATACCACAAGTTTTACTTACAAAGACAGCAGAAACTTTTAAGTTAAAACTATTTTCCTGAAAATAGAAGAGACAAAACGCTATGCACCAGCCATAGAAAGAAACTCAGAAGTTCTCGAGAAAACACAGAAAGAGTAAGCTTTTCAATTTAATACATTGAAAAAAGCAATATTATTTAAAACCACACTGCCAACCTACCCTAGCATTTATATGGACAGACATATTCTCAGCCTACACTTTACCAAAGTAAATAACATAATCCAGTTCATAGATTATAATAGGATATTCCAAAGGTTAGCTTTCAAAAAGTAGTATAAACTTTGTTACAGAAGTATCCCACAAGCAAACTAAATGCAATTAAAATTTCCTATAAATATTCCCACAACAATTAAACCTGAAGCTTTGACCCTCTTGCAGGTTGTCCAGGGATTAAGCAGCTTTTAATCAAGAACTGTTAAATACTAAGACCTCCCACTAATATTCCATTACAAACAGAATGTTAGAGCAAGGACAGATGCACAGAAAACCACAGACTGTGATAGATGAAGGAAAAGACAGATTATATATGTCAGCGTATTTGCTACTCTTAGAGAAATACAACATTTGGTACACAGTTGCTCATCTTGTCAGGATATCTCAGGATTTCTGATAGTTACAACTTTATAACTAATGTCAGAAGCTGTGTAAGGCGAATGATCATGATGGACAGCAAGATCAGAGGAAAAAGGATAGACATCATATTTCAGATTATGAGTTTATTTAACCAAGTGTGTGGCTACTTCATAAATATAAATCACAGAAATTACATGACCTGCAATACTAAAAAGAATAAAGGAATAAAAGGTCTATGTTTAATGAAAGACAGGCAAACCTCTCTGACTGAGAAGGGTATTATAAAGGGCTGCAGTAAAAAAAAATAAGGTATTTCTGGGTTTTTAACATATATTTTATAAAGATATACATTTATATATATATATATGTCTATATATATACACAGATACACACTCTTTCATATATATATATATATATGTATGTATGTATGTATTTTTTTTCATGGTTTGTTTACACTGAATCTCAAAATCAGGATCTCTTATAATGTTGAACTACAGTCTTCGTAATTTGTTACCTTTACTCTTGATGTGCCTTGATGTGCATCATATCATAGTGCTGGGAAGCAAAACCTATTCCCAAGAGGATCACTTTTCAATTGTTAAAATCATTTTACATCCCCAAATGTTCCCTCCCCCAACAGACCTCAGATGAGATTTCAGAGAAAAGAAACATACTACCCTCATATGCCATATCACATCTATAAGATTTGCCTCCTTTCAAAAACATAATGAATATATATTAATGTTACCATAGAAAAATACTTTGCAGCTTCTGGCCAGGTTTGTATATTTGTCTTCGAGAAAATATTAAATATAGCACTCAATTTCTTGTTTCACTGTGAAGAAATATTTTTCAAGAAATGCTGTCTTTTAAAGTAATGGTTACAAAATGCTTTAAAATTGCTTGTTCTCATAGGCCTTCCATTGACACAGATCATCAATGGAAGATTTACTACTGCGATTCAAGGCAACAGAATTGGGGTGTAAACATTTGATGGAGAAAAATAACATAATTTTTTAGAAAGTATGGTTTGAACCATTACTATCCATCGAAGGGCTAGGCTAACGCCAGGTGCTTCTGACATCACGCATAACACAGGGCAGAAATTCAGTAACACACACAAATAGGTATTTGGTTTTAATGTAATTTCAAAAACACAGGTGTACAGGAAAACCTCAAAAAAAACCCCGAACCCACAAACCGTAAAACACCCAAAACTCCACACATGTACATTTGTGCCCTTCCTGCTGAAGCCAAGAAACTAATGGGTGGCAGGGACAACTTCACAGCTGCTCTGGGCCCTTGCCTGAATGGAGGTTACCCTGCACCCATACCACAGGAGAAGAGCACAGGCTTCCTGTCCTACCTGCATCCATTCTCTGAACAAACAGCTTCATCCTCTGACCAAAGGTTTCTGCAAATAACCCACCTTTCCGGCACTTAAAATCATTGTTTACACATCTTCACCTGCGTCTAAAGATCAGTGCTCCTGGGACATCAGGAAATCCATACTGATGTACTTAACTCCTCAAAGAGAGACTTAGAATACTAAATACTTAGAATACAGTAAAACTTCTCCTTTGCACTAAAGGAATGTAAGAAATACTATCAGAAAAGAAGGAGAGCCTAGTGTTAAAAATAAAAAAAATAACAGGCAGGGGAATTTGTATTAATAATAGTCATAGCTCAGTTGAAGTTAATGGGCCTATGACAATTTACATTCACAATGGATTTGGCCCGTGACTTCTGCTACCAGGTGCTTATCAAGTGTAACAACAGACTCAAAAAGAAAGAGTCCCTTTACACTTAGCACACAACACAGACAGATATTTTCTTCTTTTTTATCTGAAAAGTAATACATCACAGAATCCCTTAAAGAATTTACTGAAAGTTCCAATTACTGAACAGAACAATTGTGTTGCATTTGATTTGGATATTTATCTGCTAGTTACTAAAAAATGTAGTGTGAACTGAAACTCCATATCCAATGTCTAAGACCAGTAAAAAAATAACAGGTGATCTTTATTCTACTGGTTCTATTATATTATGGATTTTTTCATATTAATCATGTGACCTAATATAGCATTTTAAGCCAGTTTATAGATAAAGCAACTAATTGAAATGTCATCAGTAAAAACACAGCTACAAATGGAACTACTGTTTGTGACAAACTAAAGAGAAAACATTTGTCAAAGAGCAATTTGTAAACTTTAAAACAACCTTATATGTAGGCCACTGAAAATATTGCCAAAATGGATTATGAAATCAGTATTTTTAAATACAAAACTCAGGTTCCAAAGTCTGTCTAAAACATAGTCCAAATAATGTTTTAGACATCTATTTTAATGTTACTGTGGAAGGAGGAGTCTTTTGCTGCTAAATATTTAAAAATCATTTAAAGACAAGAAAGGGACAGAACATTAATAAGGTTTAATCACAGGCCTTCACTGACTCATGACCCAAATTGTTCTCCTCAGTAGGCATGCCTTAAGTGGGTGTCAGCACTCTTAGCTGACCGGTGTCCTCGATAAAAGACCCTAAAATCAATTATTAAAGTGGATAACACCAAAGGAAAATGGTGTTACCTTCCTTTCTTTCACACACTCGTCCACTATTTTTCCTTTAACATGAAAAACAGCCCTCACAGGCAAACAAGTACAAAAGAAAGAAACACATTAAACAGTGGCAGGTTGCTCATTAGATAACTCTGCATGCTGCTAAGGTTTTTTGGTATCATAGCAGGTATTTGTTATTGCTTTGCATCTTTAGAAAAGTTTTCAGTGTACCAAAAAATGTTGTAGTTCCCAAGTACAGCACATACAGAAGCATAGACATAGGTGTCAGGGTTGCTTTTACTACAATAACCTGACTAAAACAGTCAAGGAAACAAAACTAAACAAGGACGTCAATGTTCTGAATTTCTGTTAGAAATAGAGGATCGTCCCTAGCTGTATAACCAGCCACAATCCTCTTGATTAACACATGTAACTTCAAACAGATGATCTAATGTTCTGCCAACAACATTCTAACTTTTGCCTACAAACTCTCTCTTTCAGTTCACTGAAAGGACATTTTTGTAAATTCTCCCTCTGCTTTCAGAGGTGTTAGCACGTTGGGATGAAATCTTGAAATCACAGGAGTCAGCTGGCAATCCAGGGAAGGCTGAAGATCTGTTTTGCTGAGTGTGAGGTACTTTTAACAGAAACATTTCTGTTACAACCATGGTTAGTGAAAATTTGAAAAGAAAAACCTTCAGAAAACTAATTTCAGCACATGGGAACACAAACCTGGCCATGCAGCATTCCACCTTCTCACTCACCAAAGAAGCCATTATGAGCCTTCATCCCCACCCCTTTCTTTCAAGGCATGTTATCCCCCTCAATGTGTTATGACTGTCTAATAAATTGTCTTTCTCTGACATCTCCAAGGAAAGTGAGCAGGGCCAACAGACCCTCTCTGAAGTGCCTCTAACAAGCAGCTCTCTCTTCCCTCAGAGAGGGACAGAGGAAAGCAAAATTTTTAGCTGTTATCCATCCTCATCCTGCCATGCCACCCTGAGTGAGCGAGTACACATAGGTAAATGCACTGACAGAACTATATATATGCCAGGAAGACAGGTAGGAAGTAGAAAGTTGAGAGAAGAGACTGTGCAAGCATGGCTGAAAATGGCAAGTCATAAAAATCCAAAGAGGAGGGAAGGTCAAAAGAAGGACAAAGGAATAATTTAAAACAAAAAAAAAATTAAATCCTATGGAAATGTCTTAAAAGCTTTTCATTTTGGTTGTTTTTTTTCCTTTTTCTTTTCAATTTTGAAGGATGGGGAATATAAGCTTTCTACAAAGTGCTTCCTGCCTTTTAATAGGAGGTTAAAAAGTTAAAACATTTTTGCAAAAAGAAAAAATGTCAAAAGTCATTATTATTTCTTTTCAGCATTAAAAATGTTTTGAATGTCCATGCCATTAAAAATGCGATAATTTCTGGAAGAATATGAGCAAAATGAAAAAGTGAAAACAACTGTACTGTCATAATTTTTATTCTTCTTTCTTCTTTTTTTTTTATTTTTAAACAGAACAAAGTTCTATCTCAGTTACCACAGAGATTATACATCTGATAGCAGAGAACTTTGTAAAACAGCTAGAAATGATCACAGCATCATCTATAATTGGCTATATAATTATATGTAGAAGTGTGCATCTTCAAAGTCTTTTGAAGAACACTTTCATTCAAACTACAGAAACATCAAATATTTAAGAACATATAATACTGAAGTGTCAGTTTTCCAGTCTTAAGGAAAAATTAACATATTCTATCTACTTGAAAAAGTTGACATTTTTAAAATTATGTCTTTAAAAACATCTGAGTGACAATATGAAATATTTATTAGTTTCTCTTCTACTTTTTAGGGATGCAACATGAAATAATTCCAGGCAATGTTGCTGAAAGTTACAGTTTGTGAATACTTCCTAATATTACAAACAATTATCATAACTTCTCTTTGATAGGACTTATTTGAGATTAAATTTTCCACATCCCAAAATTAATTTTTGCATTTTTATTTTTGGTTACTTTTAGGGAAATTGTTAGATGTTTCAATAAAGTAAATTAAAACCCCAAACACAACTACTACTTGTAGAAGGAGGAGTCACTTGGTTGTGATGCTGTCACATTCTTTTGCTATTGAGCAGAGTCAGGGCAGGAACACACACCATGGCTACCTCCAGGGGAGCACACATCTCCCTAAAACCTAGAGCAAAACCTAATAGTTTTTGTGTCTCGTCATTTCTGTCTGAGAACGGATGAGTAAGGATGTGTCTCCTCTTCTGGGCTGGTCTGTACTGGAGACAGCAGTCTATTATTAGTGTTATCCACTTTTCATCTGACTCCAGTGGCTGAGGTCTGGCTAGCACGGCTAAGGAATCCAGAATTAATCAAATAATTTTGGTGCATCGTCATAATTTCACATAATAGGTTTGTTGGTTTTTTCCAAATCAGGAAAATTAGCTTTTTCTCCACAGGAAATCCTATGACAGTTTCACACACGGCCTCTAGAGTTCTCAAAAATTAAAAATAAAGACACATGTCTGCTTCAGCCACTGGAAGAGAGTAGAAATGAACAAATGTTGGTTATGCAGCTTGCCTTTTCTGGAGCTGGAGTAAAATGCTTGGAGGCTGGGGTGCTCATCCAGCCTTGATGGAATCCCAAAGGTATCTTCCCCCTTACATTTCTTCCTTTGGACTTGAAATTACTTACTGAATGCTTATCAGACTGTATTTCAAAGACTCCTCTCCTCTTTTTCTTTTTTTTTTCTGTGTATGAACAATTTATCCTGTCACTTTTTTCCATTTAAATCTTTCTGCATTATAATAGCGGATACTGGCTGCATTGTTCCACAGGCAAAATAGCTCATATTCTAAAGTCAGAATTAATTTATTTTCAGATGCCACACACATAATGCTTGATACCCTGTGAGTAGCAATTGTGCCAACACCACAGCTCTGTAAATTAATGTAATCGGGTTTAACATTAATAAACTGTTCCCAAATCAAAACATGTGGCAAACTCAATTAGGAGAAGAAATGCTTCCCCAAGTTTAGTATTTCAGCATTTAGTTCTTAATGCTTAAAAATTGAGATCCTGTATGTACTGATATACCTGTCAGTCTGAACCACAGAATATATAAAGGTACAATGACCACTCACAGCATATTCTTGATGGAGTGTTGAATCCTGAAACTACTGGTTTTGTGTTACATTTTCACTTTTCTCTCTACTCCTCAACCCTGTTAAAAAAATATTCAGCTAAACTCTGTTACACATTGAGGTTGTCTTTTCTAAATTAATTTCCAAGTACAGTGTGAAAATGCTACTTTGCAGCTATCTACAAATGAGTATCATCACAGCAGCTCCAACCTGAAAAGTGACTTGACTACAGCTTCAGCTCTGTAACATGGCACACCTACAAGCATGCCTTAGCTCTAAGATTCAAATTCCTGCATAATTTAGCAGATATTTGAGCTGAGAGTATGTCTTTATGTAATGTAGCATTTTAAGGCTGGATTCAATGAACGTAAGAGTCTTTTCCTACTTAAATGATTCCATGGCTGGGAAGCAGCTCTGCAAAAGGGATATGTGGTGCTGGTTGGCAGCAGCTCAGGCTGAGCCAGCAGCGTGTGCCCGGGCAGCCAGGAGGGCAAACCCCATCCTGGGGTGCATCAGACACAGCAGCACCAGCTGGGATTGGGATCATCCTGCTGGATTCAGCCCTAGTGCAGCCTCACCCTGAGTCCTGTGTGCAGCGCTGGGCCCCACAGTCTGAGAAGGGTGGGAAGATCTTGGAATGGTCCAGAGCAGGAGATCAGAGCTGGTGGAAGGGCTGGAAGCAATGTACCATGAAGAGTGGCTGAGGATTTTGGATTTGGCTGCTTTTGGAGAGAAGGAGGCTGACGGGTGACCTCACTGCTCTCTATGGCTTCTTGAGAAGGGGAGGAGGGAGAAGTGCTGGCCTCTTCTCCCTGGATTTCAGCTACAGTACACGTGAGAATGGTTCAAAGCAGCATCAGGGAAGGTTCTGAATTGACATTAGGAAACACTTCCTTACCAAGAGGCTGGTCATACTTAAACAAGCTCCCTAAGAAGGTGGTCAATGCCCCGTGCCTGTCAGTGGCTTAAAAGGAGGCATTTGAACAATGGTCTTAATAATGGGCTTTGACTTTTGTGAATGGAGTGATCAGGAAGCTGGAATAAATGATCATTTTAGGTCCCTGCCAAGTAGAGCTACTGTATTTTATTGTGCTGTATTGCACTGTATTATATTTTATTGTATTGTATTTTATTCTATTATTTTCTATTCTGTGTGTTTATTCCTCTAATAGTTAAAATTAAAATTCTTGAGGAGTATAAGAAACTGATGATGACACATGCTTCTTGGAGCCCTACTTTTAGAGTAGTAATACCTCAAATTCTTCAGACTTTAGACTTAACAAAGCAATACCAATTTAAAAGAATGGATTTCCTTACTTAATTTTATTTTGTCTGCTCAAAAACAATTCACTCCATCACTGTTAGTGCTATTCAATTTTGAATAGAATTGTTCAAATATCATTGGTTTGTACCATCTGTTTGACTTTTTCTCAAGTACACTAGATTATCTGCATCTAGTTTTTTTGGCTCTTTCAAACTGAAATAGAGACTATAATAATACAAAAGTAGGGAAAATCTGACCATAAAGCCATAAAAATTGAAAGGATGATTTATGGTATGGTGTTCCAGCATTATCTCATTTTGTTAAATTACCTACTTTTCATTAGAATAGTGTTCCTTTATCTTTGTGACTAACTACAACATTCACCCTTTCCTTGTATGCACTTAGAGGCTATTCAGCATCCTAAGGAGCTCTAATTAAACTCAATGTGGCATCAAATGCCAACAGGAAGTCTCAGGGACATATAACTGTCCTTTTGTAAGACATACAATAAATACTTTGAAAGCCATTTAAGCTACTGAACAAATGGGAGTAGGGGAGGGAGAGAGGGAAGAAGTAAAATCTGAACACGCTAAAGATTGCTGGTTATATCAAGGATGTCCAACAGCTGCAGTAGCTACTTGCCAAAAGCCCAAGGGCCATTACTACTTTGAATATCAATTTACATATATCCTTAAAGGGAATAGCAAGTGTCTAACTTTGCTTGCAACTTCTTTGGTAGTTTAATACAAACTGTTTCTCTGAGCTGGTAAAGCCTAAGCACCTGCTGCTGATCTGGAATTTGCTGGAAGAGGGTGTGTTGGGGTCACACATTTACAAAGAGCTATAAACTGGCCCTTTGCCATGTATTGCACAGCTTATAAGACATACCTTATAGCTCACCTGATATGACAGCCTAGGCTTTTTTGGCTACCAAAAACCTATCCACTCCTCTGCAGAGTAGGAAGCAGGTACACAGAATTCTCACCCACAGAAAACATCAACTCCCTTAAATATTCATATACAAGCTTAAGGTCTAAATTTTGAAAAAAGAACCCTTAGGAAAGTGTTTTTGTTGTTTGGTGTACTGCATGCTTGTAGCCCTACATATAATGAATCACATTCAGCGCAATGCTTGAGCCAACCCATTTATAAGTATCTTGACAGTACTGCTAATTACAAGTGGGTAAGTGATTCTGACATTTAACCCTAAGTTAGCTTAAATGCAAGTAGTGTAAGTAAATACTACTTCTTCCTAAGATGTTAGAAACTTTGCCCAAATAGAGGTCAAGTCCTGTGGGTTTGCTTTTTTGTCTTTGACACCAGTCACTCCCAGTAAAACAGTGCATCTGCATTACCCTTTAATTCACACAAGGACATTTGATTTATACAATAGCAAAAAAAAAAAAAAAAAGGCAAAACTGTCATGAAGATTTATTTTTAATCACCTGTGCATATGCTTATCCTCCTTTGTTTTTTGGAGGCTTCTGAACAACATGGGTCAGTGAGCATAACAGATTCAAGCAAACTATTCTCATTTTTTCTGCCTACATATTCTCTGTAAACGCCTTTTTTCAGTTCTTCCCTTCCTCTATCAGAAAGGAGAAAACCCTACCACTATCAGTTTCTCCAGATAACAAGTCACAGGAACACAGACTCTTGTATCTACTCCAAGATGGTATGTATATTAAATACACATCTGGCTTTTAAAATTCATCAACTTTGTAAGCATATTGAATTTCTACTTCTACCACTAAATAATATAAATGCATTAGATTGTTCATCATTTATTTACTTGTGATTAGAAAGCATTTAAGAGAAAGATTCAAGCTGAAGAAGAAATGTCATGTGGGAAGAAGCTGTGATTTTGTGTGGTGCACAGCAGCCCAAAACAGTATTTCCACTGCTCTTTAACTCTGCCTTGAATTACACATGTTCTGGGATTTACAAAGAGGGGCGGGAAAAGTATTTTTTGAAATGCATTGAGTAACATTAAGATAAAAAAAATCAGGTTTTATTACAAGATAGACTGTCAGCTTCCTCTGAGTACACCTTACATCTCCAGGCAGATCAGAGTATAAATTTTAGTTACATGTTAATTTGTGATGCCATAAAATTCTGAGCCTTTCTAGGCCCAGAAGAGCTTTTCTAGAGGAAAAACGGAAAAATTGCACTCTAAAACAGATAAGAGAGGAAAAATTTAGTGTAACCTTGGTTTTAGTGCTGTTCTTCCTCCAAATTTCCTGTCTTGACCTGAAGGACTGTCAAAGGACATTTAAAATGATGAAGCCAAAAGTAGATCTGAGATTGTGGAACAAAATCCCCTGAAAGGAGCCCCAAACCCACAGGAGGGTGAAATACAGCCTCCCCCTCAGCCTTGAGAGAAAAAAAGGAAACTGACACACACAGGGCCTAGGAGGGAATTGCAGCATGTTTCAGCCAGATCCCCAAATTGGATTGTCAGGGAGTCAGGAAATCTGCCAAGACAAACACATGCTGTTTAATGTAGACCAGCCCAAGATAATCTCTGCCTCAGTTCCTAACTCATAAAACAGGATAACATTCCACGCTTTATGGGGAGAAGAACGTACCCAAAACACTTTGAAATAATCTGATCCCATAGCAGAGGAAGGCAAAAAATTCCCAAGATCCACCATGTCCATTTGATGTACAAAACATGGAGAGACAAAGGTTAAACAACTTGCTGCAATCACACACAGAGACAGGACTACAGTCAGAAATTAAATCCAGACTTCTGAAATTACAGTCCCATGTTTTAATCACAAAATTTTTTTCCTTGATTAAAACAGGAAATGAAAACACAAGTATGAGCTTATTCTGTAACTTTAACATATTACCACAAGCATCTTAAAAAAACACACATAGTTCAAATATGGTTGTCTCAGCCACATTAATATTTTGATGAAACAAAAACCATGCATGTCATTCTGGAGGAAGCACATCATCAAACACCTGGTCCTTATGGGCCTGAATAAACACCCTAACTTCTCAGTTGAAATAACCTTGTATTGTTTTAAAAAGAACATCTGTTTATATGAATTTTAAGATACTCTTGTATAATTTCCAAGATTAACAGTGTTATCTGTGGCTAAACTACATTGAGACCAAAGAAATTTGCCACACCACCTAAGGAAAGAAAGAAGATACAAGAGGTGCTGCTATTTGACTGTAAGGGAAGCATTTTTTCATCTTAGTGTGATGTTAGATACCTTTGGTTTGCCAAAGAGATTTTACAAACCTATTTGCCAAAATTATTTTCCCCCTCAGCTACTGTCTTTTACCTGGAAGACTCCATCCAGGGGCAGGGAAGTGGCCTGCAGGTGAAGTGCTTTGATGATCCACTGCTTTCTACCTTCTTTCCTAAGTCTTTATTTTCTCTTTTCTATCTTGTAATCACATGAAGATTCATCACATGGTGAAAATGAGTTTGTTCCCATCATAAAGATATACAGTGCCCCCTATATCATGCAGAAATTTCCCTTTGAGGTCACAGAAAAGGTGTGTTTTGGGATTTGCGGACCATGGAGAATAATTGTTCAGGAACCCAACCTCCTTAATGGAGTTTCAACACATCCATGTTACTGGTTTTAGACATTCTGTTTTACACTGTTTGAAAGAACTGTTTTTTTCTTAACTACAATTACTTCATCAATTTTCTTCAATGGACTGAATCTTTAAAAAATTACTGTTGTCCCAAACTACTTGAAAATCAGGCATAAGAACATTAAAATTTATTCTGAATAATTAATACCTCAAAAGTTCCTCCACCACATAATGATTGTTTCTATATAGTGGTGGTGTTTCTTCTCACCTATTTCTCCTAAGCATTCAGCATGCAGGCATCAAAGGCTGCAAATACACAACTGATCTTAGTCACAGTTAAATAAAAGAGGGACTTTTCAAAGTTTCTTGAAAAACCCAGTTCTTCTGCACAGGGCTCAGCTCCTGAAATCCTAAGCAGATTTCAGAAAGGTCATACAGGGAAAAGTGCAGCAGTGACACCAGAGATGTTTCCCATACACTTGGCAAGGGCTGAGCTTAGGAGCATTTCTTTCTGCCTGCATCCTGTGTGCCTTCCTCACTTTGCAGAGGCCTCACCTGATTTCCCAGAAGCCCTTAAGAGCCAACAAACAGAATATTCAAATATTAGATATCTTCCATCCCAAGCTCCCTTTGAGATGGCACTACTATAGTGAAACTGCTTCAAAACAGGAATTTTCCCAATGGGTAAAATTTAATCTAACAATTCAATTCAAAAGAAAAATATATTAGACTAGAGAATATGCAGTCTTTTAAAATAATGTTGTCTTCTAAGAACAACACCTCTAGAAGGAAAGACAACTGTTTCTGCCCTGTTTCTGCTATTAGACTCCAACATATTAATGCCCATTGCTTTGTTTTAAATCATGGTAAAAAAAAACATTCTCCAGTATTTGGTAAACATTTATTTTATAGTCATACATTTGTATTTTCTGAACAGGTAGGATGTCTCTCTTTTGAGAGGCAAAACTAAAAATACTAATGATGCAAAAAGTAAAGCATGCTGCAATGAGAGAAAGGATTGCTAAAGGGTAGTACCTAGTAAAACAATCATTTAGTAGCACAGTCCTCTGGACAGCAAAGGCTAATCAGAAACTTATTTTTTTCATTATGTTTTGATTTGATTTCCATTGTAAATTATTCTGGATTATCTATTACTATTTTTGATAATTTTAATACTTTTGATAAATAGGACAGATTGTAATTCTCCATTTCTACCGAAAAATCCCTAGAAGTTTTTAGACATGTGGATCTTGATGGAAAATAAAGATGTCTCCAAACTATCAGCAGCAATTTAAGACTGCATGTATCTGGTTGAAAGTTTTTACATCTAAATTTCTATGAAAATGCCTCAACTTCATTACCTGAAGGTCAAGATGCTAGCAAGTCTAATGGCATAACACAAATTTTCTCTCTGGCAATCTTTAATTGCAAATTAATTCTAGGAATCCACTGTATGAACTGCATAAAAATACCTTGTTAGATGGTATCTACATAAGTAATGTTTCTTACCCCTTAACATTCGATAGGTATAATCTTAAACCAAGTTACAATGGTTTTATGTTTCAGGTTTCCACTGAAGCATGTCTTTTTTGAAGAACTAATACCACAGCAATAGCTCTTGCGTGGCTCAGTGTGAGGCTGCCCTGTGCAGACAGTGAATGGAAAGAGTAGTTTGTTCTGTGAGATCTCCTTTCAAGCAGTTAGGCGCTCCTTTGCCTTTTCCACCCTTCCTCTTTTCTGTCTTACAAAATGACCTGCATGATTTTATGCAAAATACTCAATTTTTTAAAAATCATGGTCAGTTTCACTGAAAATAAAATAATTCTACTACCAAAACACGGCATTTTATTTGAAGGGCTGATTAAAAAAAGAAAATTGAAACAGAATTAAGAATGCAATGAGGCAAAGATCTCTAATCCCTGAAAGCTCCTGGGCCTCATATGATAAGACCCTCATGACTTCTTACTAGACCTTTGACCTGACCTCGTTTTTCTTAAGTTTCAGGTTTCTCCATAATCTAGTGGATATTAAAAAGAAAATAATTTACCAGCAGTGTACTCTTCACTTCACCTTTTAATGGCAGGTCCAGAACAATGATGGCACACTACTGCTTTCAATACCAATGGTACAAGGCCCATTGTGAAGTGTCATAAGCTGAATGAAAGGATTTTTAATTTTTCTTTTCCTAGTTATTTCTTTATTGTAACTTAGTGTTCCAAACCAGCAAAGGTTGCATAGCAAATCATTAAAAACGCAGGAAAATCCAGTATGAAGGATGTCTTAGGAACCCTAATTTACTTCCACTTGAGGAAGTCATGAAGTCACTGTATCAGGGAAATGTTCTATTTATATTGGTATTTGTGAAATATAAACAAGTTCAATCTCAGTACAGGAGAAGCACTTGGAAAATACTAAGGAAGCCAAAAGAAATAAAATTAATTACTTTTTCTATAACAGAAATGAATCAATGCAAATCTTGTTTCCCAGGCTTATTGGTATGACATAGGCCAGAAAAGAAAGGCCAAGGAGAATGTACCCCAGGATAAGCAAGGACGAGAAACTGGTGGTGACTGACAGGGAGAAAGATGAGTTATTCAATGACTTCTTTGCCTCAGTCTTCACTGGCAGTCATCTTTTGCACTAAAGTCCTCGATCCTTTGTGTGGGTATGGGGGAGTGAAGTCCCTACCACTAAATGCAGAGCAGGTTTGGGATCACTTGATGAAGCTGAATAGCCCCAAGTTTATGGGGCCTAATGAAATACATTCCAAAGTCCCGAGGGAATTGGCTGATGTTGTTGCCAAAACAATCTCATCGTATTTGGAAAGCCAAGACAGTCCGGCAAAGTCCCTGGTGACTGGAAAAAAGGAAACATCACTTCCCTTTTTAAAAAGAGGAGAAAGGAAGATGTGAGGAATATCCCTGTGTGCCTGGAAAAGTCATGAAGCAGATCCTTTTAAAAGTTATCCCACGGCATATAAAAGACAACAAGGTGACCCAAGGCAGCCAGCACAGCTTTACTCAGGGCAAATTGTACCTACCTCATCAAGCTCTACAAGATAAGTGACAAATGCTGCACCAGGGTTGGGAAAATCCCAGCCATGAACACAGACTAGGAGATCATGTCATTGAGAACAGCCCTTTGAAGAAGGACTCAGGGGTTCTTGTGATGAAAAGCTGGACATGAACCAAGAATGTGAGCTCTCAGCCCAGAAGGACAATTGTATCCCAGGCTGCATCCAAAGCAGTGTATCCGTCAGGGTGAGGGAGGGGATTCTACCACTCTATCTGGTCCTCATGAGACCCCATCTAGGTCTCCTAGGTCCAGCTTTGTGGCCCTCAACACAAGAAAGATGCAGATCTCTTAGAGTGGGTCCAGAGGAGGCCATGAAAATGATCAGAGAGCTGGAACGCCTCTCTGTGAAGCCAGGCTGAGAGAGCTGGAGTTGATAATCCTGGAAAAAGAGAAGGCTTTGGGATAATCTCACTGCAGCCTTAAAAGGTTCTCATAAAAAGGAAGGAAAGGGATTTTTATACTGGGAGATAGTACAGGACTAGGGGCAATGACTTTAAACTGGAAAAGAGCAGGTTTAGGTAAGATGTTAGAAAGAAATTCTTTACTCAAGGGGAAGTGAAGAGCTGGAACAGGTTGCTCTGAGAAGCTGTGGATACTTCAGCCCTGGAAGTGTTCAAGGCCAGACTGGACGGGACTTGGAATAACCTGATAAAGTGGAAGGTATCCCTGCCCATGACAGAAGGGTTGGAACTGGGTGATTTTAATGTCCCTTTCAATTCAGACCATTCTATGATTCTCTTTTCATCCTTATAATGGATCAGCAAGTGAACCCAGGTGTCTTGTGAAAATCACCAAACCACCACTCAAGTCAAAATCACACTAACAAACAGAGGTTTTTCCTAGCTACTCAACGAAAGGATTCTAGTCTTGTTTTACCTGGCTCCTCAAGTTATAATAATATAACATGGGTAAATTTGCAACCACAGCAAGCTAAGCAATTTACCCATTTATTTTTCACCACTCTTCTAGCCCATACTTGCCCTGTAAACAATTACTGTTCCAACATAACTTCGTGGTAATTTGCTTGTTCAAAACATGAAATAAGTGAGCAGAAGTTGCTCAAGAATAGTCAATCAAATCAAAACCCATTGTAACTTCTGTCTAAAAAAGTTGCACCCATTCTGAGAGTTTTTGGTCTAGATAATTTTAGCAAGAATACTGTGGTTGCAGACAACATTTATTGAGTTTATGAACTAAATTCTGACAAAACAAAAGTCATCAGAGCACATTAAGAAATTTTCCAAAGAATACTTACTGAAGATTGTGATTTGGGCTGTTTGTTGGACCTGCAAACATAAACCAAACAAGTATTGCTGACGAGTTTAGCTCAAGGACAACATCATAAAAAAAGTCAATAGCAATCTAAAGGAAATTGTCTCTTTAAGGAAGGTTTATCTCAGGATCCAAACAAAACCTCTGCATTCCTGAACATAATTATATGTTGCTATTTTCAAACCCACAAATAAAAATCACATGAATCTACTGTCTGATCCAGCAGCAATTTGAATGGACTTCATTTTTTTTTCATAAAATATTTTCCTCCATAAAGACACAGGTAGTTGGGCAAGGTGTTATTTTAACCTTTTCCTAAGATTCAACTGTGCCTTACTATCAGAATTTAGGATGCAACAAGGGGATGATCTACTTTTGTCACAGCAGGAGCAAGGGTCAATAATCAGCACTTCAATACAATCACTACAAACTGAACTGTGGAATCCATTATTTACAAAATTAGTTAAAAATTTAGAGAAATGCATCTAGAATTTTTTCTTCCATTACTCCAAAGGCAAGCTAAATAAAAGGCTGGCTTCCAGATCGGACTACTAAGTCTCCAAAATGCAATATAAGCACTTGTTCAAAGGTGTGGTGTACCTTCACACACCAAAAGGCAGAATTTGAGGCCACGCTTCACATAGCAGTACAGAACTGATATTCACAAGGATGGGCCTAGAACTATGAACATCACAGAGAAAACCACTTCTCATTCTTCTCATCACTTTTTGTTTTTTTCACAGACTGAGTTCAGCATTAGAGTGAAAACTCTAGGCAATGAAATGTTACCTTTTTGTACGTTTTACTGGCACTTCTTTAATTTTTTTTCTTCTGTGTATTTACAGACCTCTACATCTGTATTTACTTTCGTTTATTACCACTAAAGGGGTATCAAGTTCAACTAAGAAGTTCTGTGCTGTGAGAGAGGCCCCAGGTGCTGACTTTATTTTCTTTTGTGTTGAGAATTTTTCTTAAAACGTTAAATTCATTTCTCATTATGCCATGGTTAAAACTAATACCTAGTCTATAAAGCAGTCTGAGTAGAGATAAAAGCCAGGAACTCACCAAGCCTGACAAACAAAACTCCTGTTGCAGTTATTGTTTTCATCCCATTTGAAGCCACGCACTGGTAGTATCCCGTGTCTGTGGTATCCAGATCCTGGATTCTTAGACGTGAACCATAATCTGTTTTTCTGATGATGATCCGTCTTGGCTCCTGAACCACTGGAGCGTCATTTTTTAGCCATCTGACATTCGGAGATGGATTTCCTGCTACCTTGCAGTGGAGGATTGCTGTTTGCCCCTGGACTACAGTGATATTGTTTACAGGTTCCAAGAAGGTCAGGAAATAACCTAAGAGGATAAAAGGTCATAAAAGATCAAGCTTTACTTGAGTTGAGGTAAAAGTCTGCTCAAAGGTTCTTTTCTAAGAGAGAACCTCAGAAACAATTTCAGTTTTCTTTCAAGATCAAAAAAATGCAACTTGATGTCCTAAGAATGCCGCAGCATCACACTTCAATTTGTGATTCACTGCTGAAAAAATTCTCACTTCACACTTGTGTGCAGATAGGCATGCAGATTCGAAAGTCATTCATTAATTGATACTATTACACTCCTAACTGCTATTTGAACACCTATTTTGAAGCAGTAGTGACTTTTTCTACATCTGACATGCTAAAAAACTAACATCCTAACATACACCTAGTGCTGTTTTGTTCCAAAAGTAAAATTCACCTTTGCTCCATAAAAGAATAATCCCAGTTGTAACCATATTGGAATATTATTGTGATTTTATCACATAATCTTACATGATCATAGATTTGTCTCAAAAATAACCACAACTGGAAAAATTAATTTTAGATATTAATTTTACTTGTTAGTTACTCAAAAAAATCTTAAAATTAGGCTGATTTGGACATGCTTATATTATAATAAGTTTTCAAGATGATATGTATCACATTCAATTTAAAGAAATAATGTCTCAATTGCAGAAGTAACCTGTGATTCAGAGGGGACCCATAAGCTGATTATAGACTGACATTTTTTACATCAAGTAAAAATACATGGTCAAGGAAACATCTGTATGGATATTGTGTAATAACATTTTGTTATTTTGTTAGTGAATTTAGTTATTTTGTTAGTTATTTTGTAAGTGAAAACTACAAGCCCTAATCAGTGGTTTGGTAAAAGCAAAGGGCTTGTCAAGGCTGCATTGGTGATCTCTATGGATGGCAGAAAAAGGAAAGAATTGATGAAGAGCACTGTCAAAACCTGACCACCAAATATTTAGTAGGTTATTATTTATAAATTTAATTTGGTGTTGGGAATCCTGCAACTGATACACATCACAAACTGAAAGCTTGACAATATAATTCCACTGAAAAAATAATGTTGCTATATTACCTTACAAAACAGGTAAGAAAAGTATCTAGCTGTCATGCTCATGCATTTGTTCCTGTGAATTTAGACCTTCTAGACATAAAGCATCAGGAATTCAAATTACGTTATATTTTTATTGCAGCTGGATACAAATACCAAATTATTTTGATGGATGCCCACATGTAGACCTTTCCTATCACTCAGATTATTTTGCATCTGTTTAATTAAGTAATAGCGTATTATTGTACACAAGTCCAACACCAGTAAGGAAATGGTCTACATGGACAGTCCAATTGCTGAAATACCTAAGAAAATGCATGCTCTGCTTTGATTTATATTTGATAGGACCATGAAAATCAGTTCCTCTATAATAGCTAAGTATAGCATTGGAGAAGGGAGCAGTAGAAACATCAGAATATAATAAATGTACAAGTCAGATAATGCTGAAAAATTTGGTTATCCTGTGTTTTACAGTAATACATCCTGTATTACATTGTTCTCTAACACTGGCTTTTCAAAAAAAAAACCTGTTATAATGAATAATATGAACATACAATGTAGACAAGTGCAAATTGAGTTTGTCTCTAAATAGAAAACTAATTGAATAAGACTAAATAGAAAATTAAGTAAATCCAAGTATATAAAATCTCCACAAAATATTGAAAATTTACAGGAATTTTTTATCCTTTTTCTGTCATAAAATAATAAATTATTATGTAATTTTATATTCGTTTTCCCTATTTTTAATTTAAAATCTTAAGCATACTTCAAAACATTCTGACAGAACACAAACAATATATGTTTCTGAATAACTTATATAAAAGGGAGAAAAAGCATATTAATACTTTCAGCAATATCACACCACAACAATGTAATTTATTATGTTTTCCAGTTACATTTCATAGCTGAAAAAACAGAAATACTATGATGACATTCTGCCAGGGAAAACAAAACCAGTAAATTTACTTCCTGATATAGTCAACTGAAGCAATTGATTTAAACTTCTCTTTAAGCCAACAATTTATGTACATAGGCATTTTTAGCAGCATGGAAGAAAGCATGATCAGCCCTACCACAAGTTAGAAAAGGATTTTCGACCACTATTTCACACATAGCTTATTATTAAGAGACTTATTTCACCACTTTTTCATAGTCTGTAGGTAGCTTCTTCTATGAGCACCACTGAGATACGGGGCTGCATCCATAGGGGTGTTACCTGGCAGTGACAGAAATATCCCAATCTACTCAGCACCTATCAGACCACACCTGGAGTATTATCTCCAGTTCTGATCCCCAAAATTCAAGCAAAAAGACAGGAGAGGGTTTAAAAGAGGGCTACCAATATCATCAAAGAGCTAGACAATATGTCATATGAGAAAAGACTTGAAGTAGTTATCATCATACTTTTTCAGTACCTAAAAGACATCTAAAAAAGAACTCACTCGTCACAATGAGCTACATGGAGAAGACAAAGGTCAATAAGTGAAAGTAGCCAGGAAATTGTTCATTTCAATAGAATAAAGACATTTTTTTCAGTGAGAACAAAAATCCGCTGGAAAATGAATTGCCTAGAGATGTGGAAGAGTCCTCATCACTGGAGGTTTTCAAGATGTGATTGGACAGAGCACTAGACTGTTTAAAGACCTGTTTTGCAAAGAAGATGGGTCTCTTCCAGCATGGAGCCAGCACAGAGGTATGTTCATCTGGCTCAGAGATGCTTCTGATACCCAAGAAAGGAAAGAAGCAGAAAAGATCTGTCTAAAAGGTGAGGCCAATTCAAGTCCTGTAAGATGACAGACATGGATTGTGGTTTGTCTGGCTCTCTAATATATTCTTTGCTCTTCACATGTAAGTTCATGAGAGAGCTACATTTTTCTGTTGCCATTAGTCAGCTTATACCTTGCTCAAATTATTGCTTGCTTATCACTATTTCACTTTTTCTGATTTAAAATCTTCTGAGTGGAGTCATCTTTTTAGGATAGTCATGGATATTAAATTCAAATACATTTGGATGAAAACAGATAATAAATTTACTCATTAGGACTTATTAACTCAGGATTAAATCCATGTTAGAACTTCTTGCTTTACTAATTAAAACAGAGCTACTGCAGGAAGTAATTACATCCATATCTTTTAAGCCATCCAAGATATTTCATATGAATCTGTGAATCTGATTCTAATAATAACTAGAATAAAACTATTGCCATGAAAAGCAATGCCAAAGATTTATGGGTTAATGTAGACCCAGTGCAATTAGACAGACTTTGCCGGAAGTCAGCGTCACTGCATCTATTTCCTGCAGGTCAGAATTCAGCTTTAGTTCATCATTATTCTTGCCAATTTTACAGGTATTTTCTGCAGTGTTTTATATTGCCTTGTTATTACAAACCAAGTAATAAATATTGTAACCTAATGAACTTCAAAGCATTTGTGTTTTCCAAAGTTCTCCAGAGCAGCCTAAGAGCAGTAGGGCAGCTCAGGGCCTATTCTCTGCCTCTGCCCACCCTGAACTGCACACTTTGTGTTTGCTGGTTTCATTTCCTCTTTGAGAAGCGATGTTTATGTACTCTCTGATTCTGAAGTATTTATATGACAGAGTGGGCAGCCATTTGTTGATCTGCTCTGTTATTTGATGTCCACTTTGGATAACCCATAATTGCAATTCTTTCAAATAAAGTGGAAAATTTAACCAACCATGTTCTAAAGAATGTTTTCTTTAATTTCTGTGGTGATAATCAGCAGTTACTTTTTTGGTAACGTACATCACACCACAAAGACAGTGTATATGCCAGTTTGATGGAATGCTCTGGGGAAATTAACAAATTTTCCCAGGATAAATTAGAACCTCAACAATGTGCAAAGCAATTTTTTCCCAATGTAATTCTCCTTCTGTCTTAGTCAATCTTAATTTGGACAGGTACAAGGGAAAATGAAATGTGAAAATGCTAGAATTTGTATTTAAGTTGTGTCCTGTATTTTGTGTTGAGCATTAGTCAAGTAGATTTTTTAAAAACTGGAATAGAATTGTTAATTAATTGTTTTAATACTAACATAATTTTGAAACAGAGAATAAACACACTGTATAAAATATTTTGTTCCTATTGCATATTGCCAAACTTGTGAATGTCCTATTGTAAATGTCATATTGTAAAGATTTATATTTTATTTGGGAGATGGATAACAAATATAATTTCTTTAAAAAATACAAGTTAAATGTCCAGAAATTTCCTGTGTTGTGAAATTAATATTGTCATCTAATGGTTTTTATACTCTGGCTTGTTTCCAAGGGTCATTGAAATGAAGGAAAATGCTTCTCTTGCCTTCAATGATCTTTGGCATGGTTCAACTATGTCAAAAGGAGAATCTATCTGGTATATATTTCTGCATTTGCTGTAGGCAACAATGCTGTAAATTAAATTTCTCTTTCATGATGGTTTCCAACATAGTCTACAACCAGTACTAGTATTTCTTTTTCTTGAACAGATTAAAAACTGTTCTGTCAAGAAGCTATGAGAGGACAATGCAACTTAATCTATATATTATGTTTTGCTATCATATTCTATGTACTCTGTGAATAACATATCTTAGGGAAATGGTTGACTTGAATTCCAGAAAAACTCTTTCATATTTGGAAAGCCTTTGTTATGTTGCCAGTACTTCATATTTTTAAATTGAATAAATTTGATATAAATATATCAAACAGAATCCCAAAGCAAATCAACATTAAGATGACAGGTCTATTTTTCATGTTTTGGCAAGAATATAAAAATAAGCTTTTCCAGAGTGTGTCAAATCATTGTCAAGAATATGCACAAGAATAGACACTAAACTAAAAACCTAAAGGGTGCAACTATCACTAAGACATCACATGCATATTATATTTCTTAGTTTTATTTACATTATTCTGGCACTTACATGTCCAAGTTATTGGCTCAAACCATATGTGTTATTCTTGGCATAAACACAATATAAAATGATTGTTCTGCTTTTGTTATTTTAAGATCTTAGCTGTGATTTTGAAGTTCATTCTAAAAAAATATTTTAAGGCTCCTTAGTTACTTTAGATCATGTAAATTCTGGCTTAATTGTTTTCAATTCAAGTTTTAGTTCCTGTTCATTTTTTATTGCTTTTACTCTTTTTTTTCTATGTGATTTTAGAAATAATTATGTATTCATAGTTTTAAAATAAGCTTCAATATGGCAACCATGAATAGTACTTAGTAACAATTTTTTAACCCTTTTTATCTCAGAACTTTCAAATCATTGATGACTATTGAAGTCTCATGAGATGGGATGATACCATCACATTTATTTCCCAAAAGCAGAAAAGAGAGCAAGGGGAGTCTAAGTGATTTGACCGTTTACACGTAGACTAAGTGTCAGTATCAATGATACGACACTGAGATCCACATCTTTCTGTTTTCCTGAGATAATCATGCTCTGAGACAGTCATCCACTTTGGCTCCTATCCAAGTGGATTCACCTTTCTTTCTGCACTCCACGAGGAACACACTGAATATCCAGATTTCGAGAAAAAGAAAGGAAAATTTGAAACTTAAATGGCTATATATCTGAAGATACAACAGTCTTTTCAGACCAAGTAGTAATAATTTTATATGTGTTTTATCACTTTTTAGAATATTTATTTCTCCATAAGATATATATTTATTTATTTTACTTTATACAACAACCAAAAAAGGCCATAAAACCATCTGTTTGGTATTACAGAAAACATCACAGTTTACAAGAGTCTCAGCTTGAGATACTCAGAACCTAAAATCAGCTGTTTAAAAGAAAAAGGTCAAATACTTATTTTTCTGCATATCTGCATAAATTTAGACCATTTTCAGATTCATGGAATAAAAAAATTCCAGTGCTCAAAACCCCTATGAAAATTCATATATTGTGATTTGTGTAAAAAGCAACGTGGGATTTTTTTTTTTCCCTAAGCTACCTTACTTTTTCTTTTATTTAATACCTTCCCAACTTTTTTTCATTTTTGTCTTCAAATAATCTTTTTCTTATTAGGTATAAATAAAAGAGCATGATCTTTCTTACCACAGCTCTTTCAAATGGCAAATTTTGGCTCTGGCATTTTAAGACTAATACAAACTTATATCAAACACAAAAGGGTTTGGGGACAATATTTTGAGTAATTAAACTAATGATATTTCCACCATAATGCAAAGTCACATTTTCCCACAATAAGACATAATTTTTCACCTAGGATGCATGCTTTGGCTTATAGAATGTTGATGAAGACAAAATTGTTCCAAAATTTTCTGTTATGAACATGGTACTAAGCATAAAATGTTCATAAAATTGACAGGTAATCTATAAAGAATATCCAAGAGATACAGAGTTTCCTAGGCTTATAAAAGAACTGAAGATTGTAATAAGAGAAAATGTATGCAAAAGTTGCTGAAATGCAAATTATGTCTTTCTAGAGGTGTATATAACAACATTGAGCTTAGGGGACATCTTGGCAGGTGGTGGGAGTCCAGTAAAGTGACTCCTTCCACAAGTAAATCAGAATTCCAAATAAACTGAGAAACATCCTATGACTAAGGAGGCTTAAGATGCACGATTTCTTGCATGGAACATCTTCCTAAATAAAAAAAAAGTCTCTCCAATTCTTCATCCTCTGCTCTATTTAATCCTGATACAAAGATGAGTGATTTACAGTTTACTTGAGTCACATCAGAAAACGGAAGGGATGTTGGCAGATCTCCCAAAATACACATAGGTAGCTAAGGAAACTACACTATTATATACTGCCACATAATATTTCAAGATAAATGATACCTTTACAGCCTAATTTAATCCAATTTTCATCTCATCCTTCATCCTATTTTTTTATCTCAATGTACAAAAATCCATCCAGAAACATGTAAAATAAGCTGATTTGGTTTACATTCTCTTGAAGTGACCTTAGGAGCAAGGAATGAACAACTGCTAATCCAGGAATGAAGCAGAATTAGCTTTAAAACACTGTGTTTCACACACTGTAACAATGTGCACATTGTCCTCTCCTCTGGAATCAGTGGGGTTTTAGGACCCAGTTGAGACTATGTTAGATCATTTGTGCGAAAGAGAAGAACACCAAGCGAGGCTTACTTGAAGTGAGACTGGGGAAATTATCGACTTTATAAAGACTGACTGGACTGAGAGGAGATTGGACTTGTGCTGGAATGTTTTATTTTTATTCCAAAGCAGACCTAAGTTCTACACCAAACGCTCAATGCTCTGCACTGGTTTTCGGTGAAACATTGCTCAGAAACAGTGCTTTTTGGTCATTCAGGTGCTCATTTAAAGGAAACAAGGGAAAGTAACACTCTCCTCAAAGGCTTAGCCAAGCTATTGTCCCTCCTCATCAACTATCAGAAGGCTAGCTTCACTTGTAGAAAGAGACTTGCAACATTTTTGTAAGTGAGTATTATTAATAGTACCTTGCTTTAACTGGTTTTGTCATTGGAGACAGAATAATTTCTCAGAACTTCTGGAAGATTCTAGAGAAGAGGATAACTAATACACTTGGTACTTTTAAAGCGGCTTTTAATTTGGGTATTATTAAAGCTGCTTATCTCCATGTCTGTTTTGGGTCTATTCCAAAATAAGAAATTTTTTTAAATGGGAGGTTACAAGAAAATCAAAACAACAAAAGATTTCTGAAGGAAGGAAGCGAGTTAATATGATGGAAGGGCTTAAGAACTGTTTCTAATGATCTCAACAGTATGCCCAAACTTTGAAGTAGAACTGTCCAGTGTTTTTTTTGTAATAAAACATAATACCTTACTATGACACAGAAACACCTGAGTTAACATTCCAACTAGTTTTGCTTCTATAGAGAATTTTGTGCCCGCATTAAAAAAAAAACTATGGGAGCAAATTAGGCCATTTCCAAACCAGGCATGCTGGAAACTAACAACTGATTCTATATCAGTGAATAACTTAGGAACATGGAGCTCTTTTTTTCTTCTTCTTTTTTTTTTTTTTTTTTCTCCTGAAGGAAATATACGGTTCTTATAGTATAGAAATGTTTGAGATGTGACTAATTACTTCTTCAGACAGATATTCCCTGTGGCTCTGCAAAGGAAGGAAGTAACTGGAGCTCCTTTTTCAGCAAGAAATTGACCAGAACTGTCACATGAAAAAAAATAAAAAAAAAACACCCTCTTTTATGTCTGTAGCCTTAAAAGCTCAAACATAACAAAAGAGAAAAGTGGGACCAACTTGCCAGGTAAACAAGCCTATCAGATGCAGTTAAAAATTAAACATGGCTCTTATAACCAAAAGTAGTGTGTACTTCAGTGTGACAAAAACAACTGGTAGTAATACAGTGTTACTGACAGGAATTACTACTACTAAAATTTATTCCCAGAATAAATTTCAAATTCCAAACTTCTTAAATATTTCAGCAGTTTCAGAAAGTAGTGAAGAGTTGAGAAATGGAGTATACCAGGTGGTCTTTCCAAATAGGAGGGACTTAGTCCCATGCTGATAATCAGTATCAAGGTGGTTACATATGCAAACAGAAACACTTTTTTTTTCACTGACTTATGGACAAAATTTAAAGGATTCCATAAAAACCTCCTAATATGCACAGTTAGGGTAAGAAATCTAACTAATATTCAGGAGGACAGTAAGGATTAAATAACCTTGGATATCTATGAGAAGAGAAACTATATGCCAAATTGCCCCCAAAATTCATGTTCCTCTGAAAGACAAACTGTAAGAACATCTGGTCAATACCACAGTTCTATAGACTTCAACATGTGCTCATTCATGAAGGTGACATTACCTTACACTTTTCTTCAGCATAAGAGTTGACATTACTGCATAAAAAGTTGACATTACTACATAAAAAGATAAATACAGTACACAATTGAAAAAATATGGTTTGTCAGGTAGAATACTGAAAATGTCCTGCTTTAGAAAGTTGCACCAAATTGCAATTGGAAGCACAACTTGCAGTAAATACATGCCTCTTCAGATCCAAGAATAACATTGGATCTATAGTTTTAAGTGGTAAAGTGTCCCAAAATTGATGTTAACTAATAAATAACTAGAAAGATTGACACAACAGTCAGTTTAAAAAACCAAAGCATTAATGCTCAGAACTCAGAATGTATGTATTCCTGTTTTGTAGTGGGCTAGATTTAATTACCTCAAACTAAAGACACCAATACTTAACATTTACCTGGAGATGCTAAGTTTGGCACTGTACAAAATTAAATCAATTTCATGCAACAATGTGAAATACAATATGCTAGGAAGGTAATAATAGCACACTGTGTTTGGATCAAATGTCTAACTCCTCCAAGTGGGGAGACTCAACATGCTTCAAAATTAATTTTTATAGACTCCTTTAACCTTGCTATCCCTGCTTGGAATCAGAAGTGCTAATGCATGAAAGGAAGGCTGCCTTCCTTACAGACTTGTATTAATTGACAAATAAAGGGAATAACAGGATTTTACTGGTCCTTTCTGAAGAAATTTTATACTTAAGCAGGGTGATAAAATTACAATTCATTTTACCTTTAGGTGTTGGAATCGGTCTCTCAAGTCCATCCACATGACCTAAGGGGTCATTTGAATCTGGAATTTCCATTTCACCTACAAAGAAAAGATTTTGTTGAATTGAGGTGGTGAGTTAATCCTTCTGTTAAACAGCATTATAACACTGAGTTCAGCACATTCTCTCAGTCCACATTCTGCCTCCAGAGTTGCACATAGGAAACATAGCACACAGGAAACACATATGAACAAGGTTAGGATTTATCCATTGCAGATTAGAAAACACTACAATAACTACTTTGTGGATTACTTGGTGTTTGGCAAAATAGAAAGCATTAAAAACTGCATTCCAGTTCTTAGTAGAATAAAGTCTACATATTTTTACAAAGAATGCAAACATTTCCGGAAGCAATGGTGGCTTAGCAAATTAAGAAGTATGTGAGCTTTACTGATAGCCTCAGTTACAAAATGGCATAAACTTGCTTTTAAACTTACACTATGGTAATTCAGATCCCATCTCCAGAGGTCAGACTCATAACTGTTACTGAATTTCTTATCCTATTCTCAGTCTCATCCCTAAAAGATATCTTTAGAAATGAAACTATAACTGCTTTCCAAGGATTTCAAAGTGTGAGGAAATGGATAGACATCTTCTGTATGGGCTCCTTTTTTTCTGTGTAATATATCAGTACAAGCTAGCACACTGCAGATAGTACTTTGAAGTTCCTTTGCATTTGCAGGTCTCACAAAACTCCAAACATGATATATCACCTGTTTGCTCTCCCTTTAAAAAATATTAGGTAAGGAACAGAACTGAACTTGTAACTCAGATAACGGTATAGATGTGCTTTAACTAAAACAACTCCTAAAATTTTACCCCCCATTTTTTTAATATTTTCTAATTTATATTCAGTCTTCCAAATTCCTTACATCCTTAGCATATCACAAAGATATTTAAATCTAAGGTCATCAAGATCTGAAGTGATCTAGGCTTCATTGTAGATCTGTTAAGGGTGTTCATGGTATTATTTTAGATGAAATTAAGCTAGAGAAAAGACTCTCCTTCATCCTTTTGTCCCCATTACCCTTTCTTCAAACTACAATACCACTCTGAATGCAAGTAACCTTATCCCTACCTTATACCATATTATGAAAGAAGAAAATAATTGAGACACATTTTTTGCTTGTTTATTCTTTCACCCATTATTTGAGAAGAGATTCATCTAACTTGCCTTTAACTTTATAGGGTAAAACACAGAAATCAGAAACATTTCTTACAACAGGCTGGTTCTGAAAGTATTTCTTTCGTCACAGTACTGTCACTTGTCACTACTTCATCTCTCCCTTTATCTCCCATCACTCGAGATTCTTTGCCTGGTAGTAGTACAAATTCCACTTGATTTGTGTGCTCATTCTCAGACACCATAATTAGAGTGATGGTGAAGATGGTGTTGTACCCTTGGTAACACACTCTTTCAATTTGGAACAGCTAAGGCTTGGGCAGACATCCTCCACCTTCTGCCACTCCCAGCATTGGCCAGTGGAAATCATAGATAATATTCACCTGCAGACTGGAGGGAGAAATGGAGATGGGAGAGCCAATTGCCAGCCTTGCCATTGCAAATCCCAACATGTTGTGTCTTCATGCCCCTGCAGGCATGGTACAAACTTAGCACCTGACTTTTAGCTGTACAGAACCTTTGCTGATCTTTTTGATTCAGGGTGAAGTGGTGAATGCATGACAGGCATATTCTGCCAAATTTCAGCAGAGATGCATCACATCTTGTTCTTACCAAGGGGCAGTAAGACAAGTTCACCTCTATCCCTTGCTCTTGCTTGAGCTCCTCATGAGGGTTTAGAAGGGGCAGCAGCATTTACTGGCCACAAGGAATTAAAATCCAAGATGAGACCCCAAGAAGAAAGAAGAGTAGGAAAACCAACCAGTTTTTTAGTCCACAAATACCTGCTCATATCTTATTATGGTGATCATAATTAACCAGCATTCACAGGGTGGAACATTATTACACAACTGTTCTTAAGGCTATTTGATTGCTTAACACTCAGCTATCTAGACTCCAGGTTGCCTGAGATCTGAATGGCACTTTTGGTTTAATACCACATCTTCAACTTTAAAATAGTTGTTCCCATATCTTCAGGAATCTCATGGGACTCACAACAGAAAAAAAAAACATTAGAAGTTCAGATAAATGAGCACAGAAATGTTTTCCTGTCTCATCTCTCCTTCCCAGGCCCATATCTCCTAATCTTTTTAAGTTTTTCAGAACAAAGGTGGAAAGAAAGAAAAACATTTGCTGTTTTGAAAAAATTCCAATAATAGTTTTATGTGATTCACTCTTGTACTTGATATGCTTCTGTCTGGAAAAAATATTAATCTTCATATGTGCTTGACCAGAGAACAATTATAACCCATAGATGCCACCTATCATCAAAATCCCAGAACTAAACAAAGTTAAAATTAAAATCCTTTGCATTCTTTGCAAATCATAAATACAAACTGTATCTGTCACTAAAACTTGCTTTTATGAAAGAAACATGCATATTTTCTGTAAACTGCAAAATTCCATTTCAACCACATTTATGATGAATTCCAAACTTTAATCCTAAAGCTTCTCTTCCACAACTTAAGCCACAAAAAATGTATTATCAGTTTGAAAAATTAAGTTTTTAACACTATAAAGACAACCAGCAAGTCACTATAACAAAATAAAATCTTTTTTATCTTGTAATAAACATAATTTAAAAATTCTGAAGAACTTAGAGCTGTGTACTCCTCTTGAAAATTATTTTATTTTTAATATTTTCAGTGTTTTCTGATTTTGCACTAATAACACAGTATGTTTTTCCTGCCAGGAGTGAATCCATGGTGTTTACCTTAACAGCTAGCAATTTTTGTCCTTTTTTTTTCCAATTTTCCTCACTATAGTACACATGAACCCTGATCATGTCCCATCACCACCTCTCTGCAGTCTTGTTATTGTTTGAAGATGCCTACACAACTATGCTCCTGTCTACTCCTGATTTTTAACTTCCTTTTCTCACTTTGTTTAATCAATATTTCCATAAGGGCATCCCATTTTGCTTTTTTCTTCCTACTTCCGGTATTTTTTCCTAGAAGAATATTCATGTGTTCTTGCACTCCCTGAGGGGGGAAAAAATCCATAAAGTAATTTAAGGTGCCCCATTTTCACTGTCAGTTTTCATCAATAAAAAACTAGTACTAGGAAAAACATAATTGTTCATTAAACTGGTTTTAGATGTCACAAAGATACCAGACACATCGTTTTTTACATCTATAACAAATGCAGCATTGTCATACAACACTAAGAAAAGAGGTAGACTTGCAAAACACAAAACTGAAACACCAGAATCCAATATACAGTTGTTATTAAAAACTGGGAAGAAAATAAATGCTCAATAATTGAACCTTACATGTGATCTTACCAACTCACTCTGGCAGTAAGTGTGCTCTCATTGTGTGCTGCTGAGGCTCTCTTACTTCAAAAAGGATACAGAAGATTTTCAGAGAAGTGATAATATTTAATCATAAACCAGTTTTTGTACTGCTGCTAGGATTTGTCGCTCTAAGAAGGAGATGGCTGTGCTCAGTGACTGTAAAGCTCTACAGCGTCATGAAAGTCTATAGAGTGGATCGCCTCTCTTGCTAAAAATGGCAGTGCTAGAAAAAATATCAACAATCAACTTCAAAACAAAGATAAAACAAGGTAAAGTTTTCTCAGAGGAGATGTAATTGGACTGAGTGCAGAGTTCAGATGACTTACAGGTGAGACTGGACAAGTGAGACCTCAGAAATCCTGTGTGGGCATATGGAAGTCCCTGAGTTAAAAATGGCTGGAGGCTGGGTAAATACCTAGCACAGAGTAGTACTAGGTACTTAGATCTCTTCTTACACTTTTACTTCAGCATTTCCTTTTTTGCTGCCATCAGAGCCAAGACACAGCATGGCACAGATCTCTCATCTGCTCCTGTATGGTTATTCTCACACTTTTCACCAGCATATGTCCTCTCCTCAGACATTAAGTGCATCACAGTTTATTTAGAAAGACACTCTTCTTTAATTTATGTTTGCAGTGGGAGCGGGAGGTAGAAGAGATCATGAGTGCCCTGTTCTCCTTCCACATTGCATGACCAGACAAGACTTCAACAGAACAATAACTTAGCCTGAATGCCAATGCCCAGATGTGTCACTTGCCAGATACTACGGAATACCTTATTAATCCCCTTTTCAGGGAACACACAATCAAGTAAAATGCAGATGCTGCAAACAGTAACTCTTTTAAACTGCTCATCCACACAAAAATGATTTCTTAACTTTCCATGGCAGTAAAGCAAATAATTTCAATTTATGAAAAATCCCAATCCAAAAGAAAACGCATATTTAAAATAATATCATAATCTATATTTTTGATGTAAAAAATGCATTCAGTCCCTTTGACTTACACATAGTGAACTGTAGCAAGGAAACAGATGATACAGAAAATTCTTTTCCTACTTGTATATAAATAATTATCACTTATTTTTTAATTTAGTTTCTCTTGAAAATATGAGGGCGACTTTCTTACTGACAAGATTCAACACAGGCAGTCGACTGCTCTATTTTATGCACCAATGACCAACAAAATACAGAAGCAAAAAAATATCCTGTGTTATTGGGCAGGAAGGCTCTTTTACACTTTTGAAAACTAAGTTGCCCAGCTGATCACAGTATCAACTCACAGGGCACACACCACTCATCATAAAATAGCTGATTTTTTCCTCTGAAATTGTTATGACTTCTCAGATCATTCATTACTTGAGAGGTAAGTGCAATAAACAGATTCCAAAATGCTCATGGCCATAAGCAGACATCAAAACAACACATTAATCTTCATCAAAAAGCCAGTCACAAGAGAGGGTTACCATAATTGATACCATGAACAAAACAGGGCCTCAGCCTCACACAGAAAGAGAAAAACAGTACACAGGTATTTCAAACAGAATGGGTCTGATTGATTCAGAGCAGTTAAGGGCTGGCTGATGCAATACCATGCAATGTTATTAACTGTCTTTCATTATTTGCAGAGCACAGATGAGATCTTAAAATATGAGAAATCGCACAAACATTTCCTATTATTTATTAAAAAGGGTAAAAAAAGGTGTGTCAGAAAATTATAGAACTATCATCTGAACTTTAATTCCTGGAAAAATAATGGAACAAAGAACTTATTTTTAAGCATTTCCGATAAAACAGAGAGATGAGTAATAGCTAAAATAGAAGCCAACGTTGACTTGGCTGACACCAATTAGAATCACAAGTAAGTTAACAATTGCAAGGTACTGCAAACAAGGCAGACTTTACATATAAAAAGCAGTAATCTTCCCCATTTACTCAAGGTTAGTAAGGCCCTAGACTATTTTTTCCAATTTTCTGTGTTCTATTTCAAGATAGATGAGAGTAAAAGTAAATTACAATGGCTAGCACCATGAAGATAGTCTACAAAACGTGACTAAGAAAATCAAAAACATAATGATTACTAAGCCTGCTTGGTCTGAAGAAGATTAGCTATGTACTGAGAACAAGTATTCTTCAAATACAGAGGTCTCAGTAGATGAAATTTTCCAGTGCGGCAGATTTGGCAACTGTCTAATTCATATGATACTGCACAGGTAACAGATGTTTCTTCTCCCAGATGAAATAGGACTTCTTAAGATCTTTTCCAATCTTATGATTCTATGAATGAAACTTCCCTCTACCATTGTTTTTTACATTCCAAAGCTTACAAGTAAGTCCTTCAACACAAAAAATTGCACAGCCCTACAATTAGCAACACTGCAGATTTTTATTCTGATATTTCTTCCACTCATCAATAATCCTATTTCTGTAGGTGAAACTATTTTCAGATTTAAACATCAATATGCAACCTTTGCTTCCTACGGCTGTAACCTTTTACTTGAGTTCTAACTTTCTTCCAATAACACAAAACTCCCAAAATCTCTCTCTTCAGCCTAATACCTTCTAATATTCTGTTCTTTTCTTCATAAAACTTTGTTGACCTTCTGTCAATTACTAGCCTCTGGAGCTCCCAAACAAAGGGCCCACTGTACCCTTTGATTCAGCTGCCAATCTGATTACTTTGGCTGGGGGAGGCAGGCTGCTTGGGTTGCTGAATCAGGGTCTTTCATTGAAATTTCTCTTTTCCAACATCTGCAGCCCCTGGCAACCAACTGCAGAGTGGGCTTGGCAGACCTGTAAAGGGTGGTGAATAGGCTACAAAAGATGCAGTTTGTAGCATGAAATCAGTGCACCCCTTTCATAGTGATGGCAGATTAGAACCTTCACAGCACACGTTTCTTAACTGCTGCAGCTTCACATAAAAATAGCTGAAGGTGGGGGTAATAACCTTCACTTTCTCTTGCAGCGACTCTACTGAGGCAATGGTGAAGTCTGCAAGAGTCACTTCTTAGCTGGTTATCAGCTCGCAAGTCATACTGTTCATAGGTTAACATGTTAACTAATTAAATGTGTGCTTTGGCCATGCAAAACTCTTCCAAATTACTTTCAGCTAAATTCATAGTAATAAAAAGTTCTCACCATGAGACCATTAGAAAGGGAATAAGTTCTTCTAAGCCTGCTCTATTATAATATCAAAATAACATTAAAAAAGTATATTTAAAGTAAAAGCAACAGCAGACTAAAAGTCACAGTACCTTCAGAAAGCTGGTATATAACACAGACAAGAAACCTTTTAAAAAAGCCAGGGTTGACTTATACAGAATACATTCCCACAATTCATAAGCATTCCTTGTTAAAGAAAACATCTTGTTTCATTAGCATGGATTTTTCCCTCTATAAGTTTTTTTCTATTTTACCTAATAGCTATATTGAAATGTTTTCATTTCAGTAAGTATGAGGAAAAACATTCTATTGCAAAGTGTGGGAACTACACTACAGGACAAAGGCAGACACAAGGTTTATGATCTGTAGCAATAAAAAGAGTATCATTATTTGGATGGAAAATACATCCATTTTTAATAAAATTTTAAAAACCCACAGACATTAAATCACTTTCATTCTGCACAGTGACAATTTGTTTCTCAAACACATGTTAAGAGAGATTCAAAATTTTGTATTTTGTCACTTAAATGCATAAAGAAGGAATCTGCATATCACATTAATCTCTGTTCCTGTGAATGTTTGTTCATAGATTGATCCAAGAAAAACTAGTAGTTTGTTTCAGAACACTTGTTAAGTGCATGATGAAAAAACCACTTTATAAATTTCACAATGTTCCTGCAGGAACTTCTTCATTTAATTAAGTAATCCTTATTAGCCTACTATCAAATCACTCTAAAACACAGTAAAAAAGAGCAGTTGGTCATCAGCATAGAACTACAGAGAAGGATTGATTCTTGATTTTTGCACAGAGTTGCAACAAACCCTCAAAACAGAAAAAAATGTACTGAAGATGCAGTTTATCTTCTTAATCATCAGCTAGGCGCCTTAGCAAGTATGATTAAGTCAGTGTGAGAAGAAAGAAATCAGATAAGTCATTTAAAATATTATTAACAGGGATTCAAATGCACACTTCAATGAATACCTTGATTTATTTCAACACCTCATACTGTTAAAGCATATTTTACATTAACCACACAACTGCATTTTCAACTTCACTGTCAATCTTTATCCTTTCTTTGCACAACTTTCATCACAGAGCTTAGCTATTAAATAACTTAGATTCTTCCTCCTCCAGCTCCTATTTGCAACTTAAAATGAGAGTTCAGAAATGCTAGTGAGACAAACCAGAGATAAGGATTTGTTCTGATTTCAATCACAGAAGCAGCATCATTAACAGCTGCCAAAACATTACAGTGAAAAGACAGAACTCATGGAAAAGAAGATACTCATTTCAAGTCAACATTTTCAGTGTGCAGCTAAATTTTGAAGACGTTAAACTTTGGATTACAAATTATTCTATTAATTCACAGCTAAAACACTCTGATAAAGTTACAATAAAGTCCAGGTCCTTTTATTTGACAATGTAAAGTGGCGAACATTTAACAGAAAACAGCCTACACGATGAAGAAATATCAAAATCCTATTTTCAATTCTTAGCACTTCCTGCAATGTCCTGGCCAAGTCACCCTAGGCCAGATTAGAAAAAAATTTGATGCCAAAAGATACAGACAGATGTCTGCCAGGTTTTTCAAAAGCATGTGGGCACCTGACTCTCATGTCTGTAGTAAATATCCCTTAATCTTTTGTACCTCAGTTGCCCAGAGGCTGAGAGGGGAAAAGGTTAGCTCCCTGATGTGGTTCCCAGCACAGCTGCATGAGTGTTTCAGTCAGCACAAAGAAGGGAAAAGCACCAAAGCAAGAAACTAAGACAGAGAAAAGAAGGAAGATAGTTTTTAGCAAGATAGTTGTGATCTATATCACTACAACTGACCACAGAATTTCAGACTAATCTGTGACAGAGAAACTCCAGTCTCCCAGAACCCTAGTTTTGCAAGAAAAGCAAAACACAAAGCACTACTTGAAAACAAATTAAAATAATAAATCTGTTCTGAAAGCTTAATAAGTAAGAATTAAGTCCATGTTATTTACAGTGAAAAACACCTGAGGTTTTTCAAGCCACGAATGGATTTCAATGTAATTTCCAATTTAGCAGAAATGTAACTAAGTCTACTAGCTATCACAAACATAGCTTTTCTGTACGCTTGTATGCTAAAAACTCAGAGACAATATACCAGAGAGCATATAAGAGCTTTGAATAATATTAAAAAAACCCTAAAAGTAATTATGGATTTCATTACGAGTGGTATTTGTTGCTAGTGCATTATGCTTTGGAAAAAAAAAAGTAAGGCAATTGTGGGTACATTCCAAAGCTCTTCACCACCTCAGCTGTAAAGTCACAGTTTAAACACAACCAGTAGAGGCTCTGAACACACCTGCAGTAGCTCAAAGAACACCAAGCAACATGATAATTATCCATGGCATTATTTCATGATTGATTATTTTACTGCTTTGGGCTGTGAAAACAAAATAATCTCAACCAAAAGGTTGAAAATAATCATGATTTATGAGTATAACACTCCATCAACTGGGATAAACAATGATTTTCACAGTGCTCTTTTTTTCTGAAAGGAAAAAAAAGGAGTAGAATCCAAAAATACCAGTCCTGTCTGCAGCCTTAGGCTGAAATATTTAACACTTCACTTCAGGAAAACACCCCAAGTCAGAAAAACACTTGAAAATGGGCTTATTTCTAAGCACCCTCTTAAATTCTTTCCTATATTTGAAACAAAGCAACAATAGTAATCTGCCTCAGTCCAAGAGGCAAAATAAAAATAGCACAGATCACAATCAAGTGTAACAGAATATAGTAGAACTTACCACTTATTCTAATAATTATTCTGACTAGGTTGACAACAGCAGAGGAACTGTCCCAAGTGCAAGAAAACCTTCCTGTGGGTTGTTTAGTTTCCATTCAGTAATTGCACTTCAAAAGAAGGAATTGCAGCACCAGTCTTTGATGGTAGGGAGGTTACAGCTAGCCACTCTCCTTTTTGGAAAATAGTGAGGGTAAATAACCTGTTCATATTAATCATAACACTTTTTGTATTATCTATGGTTAAGTATTATAAACATCTCTCTGACCAAAAGGATGCCATGAGAATCAAAGAATTAATTCTCAAACACTAGGAGCTGACACGACTCATTTCAGAAACCTCGTCACCTAAGTGTGACATTTAGGTTATCAATACTTTAAGAAATCAAGGCTGGCAAGTGAGTCAGTGATAGAGCATTATTCATCCTTCAATAAAATCATTAAATAGATGGTCCTGATCTCTTCTACCACCAGCTATCAAAAATAGATGTCCATGGTCTCTCCTGTCACAAAGCATCAATTATCTTTTAAAGACCCAAATGAACAGAATACTACACTGGCTATCTGAAGCTCTACCTAATTACTTGGGATTTGTCTGCCCTAAGTCAAAGCAGAATGGAATTTTACAAAATTACATTCCTAGATTTAACATAAAATTCTGTGTTCAAAGAGCTGATCACAATTAAAGTTTACTTCTTACTGTTGGTTTGGATCATGACCAGTAAAAAAAAAGTTAATTATACCAGATTAAATTGTTAGAGATGGCAAACTTCTCTTTCTCAGAAAATATTTTTTTTTTTTTTAGATCAAGAGTTTAAAATTAGTATTTTCCACTGGAAGTTCTCTTCATAATGAGTAATTCGTTATGTCCTTGTACACACAGAAAATATTAACTCCTCTCCCCCAACAAACGGTACAGCTCTGATTGCCATGGAACAAGCATGGAGAGAGAAAGTTGATGTGCAGTTGGTGTGGCCAGGCAGGTCACAAGTGAGCACTCCCAGTACTTCTGACCAGATCAAATATTGCTGTGGCTAAACCTTACTGTGTACACACATGCATGTGAATGTGTGCACACAGTAATGCATGTGCATTTGCCTCTGTGACTAGAAAAGGGAGGAAAAAGATAAGAAAGTGTGCCAGGCTGTAGAAGAAACTAACACCTAATCTATACTTTAGACATAGAAAAATGCAAAACAGTTATTCTAATTGGAAGCTTTAAGATATGTTGTTAATTTGTTTAGTAGGTTTTCCTACATTTCCCAGTATAGGGTTATTTACTTAAATAACACTACTAGTAAAGATTAAGTAATACTTATATCTCTTCATTTGAGAGTAGATATCTAACCTACAGGTTATTTCTGTTAACAGGTTTTGTCCAGTCCACACTGGAAATATCTTCTTCCTACAGAATCTGTTTGACTTCTTGGATTACAACTGAATGCATACAGTGAAGTCATAATAGTTGTCTGCTCTGAAAGAAACTCCCATTTCTCTTCCTGCTTTTGTTTAAACTACCTTTTCTTCTACAGAGGAGTGAAAAAAGTTCAGATGCTAGGCAGACTTTGATATGATTCCTCTTTGCTATTTAATTAACAGAAATAAGCAACAGTCTTCTGGAAAAAAAAGAGAGGGCATATTATTTGCTTATGTTTTTCTCAAGGAAAATAATAAAGCAAGAGTAGAGCCCCGAGGTGAAAAACAGCGTGTTCAGAATGCTTCCAGATGTTGATATACACTGTTGTCAGTGAGTGGCCAGTGAAAGAATTCAATGAAAACTTGGTCATAGTCCCACTGACAATAGCCAACATGGTCATAAGGATGCACAAGAACCCCTTTCTGCTGTGTCTGCCTGAAGGCCAAGCAAGGAACATCTTCATTAACCCTGCAGTGCAGACATGCACCCGTTAGCAAGCAAGCTCAAAGCATGTAGCAGTTCCACCCAACTCACCTATTTCCCTATACCAGGAAGGAATTTCCTGAGCTCCCACTATCATGTTCATTACCCAGCTTAATAACTGTAACTGGTCACAAGATCAGATTTAACCACTGTATTAGTATTTTGTTTCAGCTGAAACATTCAAGGCTGCCATGCTGCCATTTTAATATTCTGAAAGGAATACTTGGGTACAAGTGTGGTACACTTTCAAAATTTTATCTTCTCCATCAAAGAGCTCTGAATCTTACATCAATAAACTCTTATTTTGAATTTACAATGTTTGCCACCTTTTTGTTAATCTGGCAGCAGGACTGACATGGGATTTTGTTCATCACATAGTCAGCATTGCTTCTATGTCATCAAAAATACTGTGGCTGTAAAGCACATGTTTTCATGACATGCAAGTGATAAGCAATTTTACATTGCAAGGTTAAGTCACAACCCAATGCTGTGACCTTGAATTCATACCTACATGTTGAACAAAACTTGTCAGAAAGTCACATACAACCACAGCTGAGATTTCATCAGATATGTTTTCAGAAATGCACTCACTTGAAATGTTAGCCTCTTATTTTGAATAAATGCAACAAAAAGCTCATGTGTCTGATCATGCAGACATGATCACAGAGGGGAGTGGAACAAGCTGTGTGGAAGCAGAAGCAGTTACCACTGGAAAATTGGTTGGATCCATCCCTGAAGTGCAAAGCACACAGAAGACAACAGCAACTGCCTGCAACTGCAAAATATCATGGTCTTAATTCCTAAGACTTCTGAGCCATAATGCTAATTCTAGTAAGAAGGAAAGGCTGCTAGAAGCAGACTATATCTGATTGCACAACAATCAAAACAACAATTATAAACGAGGGTACATTAAGAAATGACATGATTTTAGGTACTTCTAGGAATCTGAGAATTTGTTGATAAGCTTCAGTGAAAGTGTCCCATTTTGTATGATGTAAATAGAAGTAACATTTGCATATCTGGCACCTACTGTACAATATAAAGACAGAAAACTGCTAAGCTTAACAGGCAACTTCTTAATGGCAAATGCTCTTTATTCTCATTATGGATATTTTGTAAACTACTAAGTGGGTTTTCTCTGGTTTAAAAAAATAGTAGAATCAAATATTTCCTTCCTAGCACATACAGGAAAAACCACTTTCTCTGTGTTCTGTGAATTTCCCAGGTCTGGCTGGTACAGAGCCTGTCAGATAATTGCCAGCTTGTTCTGCCCTCCTGCACAGTCTGTGATCTGTGGTATTTGGCACAGCAGCAGATTCAGAGAGGGAACTGCCACAGATGGAGAGGACAGCATTTTGAGCTCATCACGGACAACTGAGGGGCTCACTCAGGACTGGAAGGAGCCAGGCTGTAGGAGCAACAGTGGCATGCTCAGTCAAGCAGGATGGAAGAGAGATGCTGACAATACAAGACAGCTGGCTGGCAAGATGACTCGAAGGCAGAGTGCATTTCTTCTCATTCATCTGACCATTTTGCTGCCCACAAAAGTAACAATTCATACAAGGTGAACAGTTGTTTCAAAAGTGTAAGACTGCCTGATATGAAATAAGACTGGTCGCCTGAGTTTAACCAGGTAAAGGGTCACAGCAATGGAAATAGCTATCTAATTGTTGCCTGGAGGCCTTTGCTTCATTTGTGGTAAATAACCTTCACATGACAAAAGACTACCATAAAAATTAGCAACCAGTAGCTATCTTTGCTAGCAGACACGGAGATGCCATTATCTAAGTGGTCAGAATGATCCATCATGTTACCTAAGACAAGAAAACTTTATTACATATGCATCAGTTTAATGAAAACAAAGCTTTTTCTTTCCTAATTTTATCGGGCATTAATTTCTCAGCATTTACCTCTTAAAAATGTTTTGTTATTTACAGCACTTTTTTTTCTTTTGTGAACATCTACTTTCTCTTCCTCACTCTGTGATTTGCGAGAATATACATCCTCCTACAAAAAATTCAACTACAGATAAAATTTTAGATCTTGGTGGTGTACCTGCATTAGGTTGCAGTTACTGTGTTAACTACTTGTACGGAAGGTTATTTCTGCTGGTATATATGCATATTCTCATGCTTTGGGAAAGCGTTTAGGAAATTTTGTTCAAAGCAGGAAGTGAGATGCTAACCACAATCTAACCATTAGCTGTCTCCTGCGGCACTGAAGAAAAGCATCTTTAAAAAGTCTGGAGTGGTTATTTGCTTGTGCTGCACTTTCTGTTGCTTGACATGAAATTAGGAATACAGTGCAAAAAGCTCCTGCAGATCCTTTACTATGTCCAGTACCTACTGCATCTTAGACTTTCCACAGAGCAGCCAACTTGAAAGAGATTGGGTGATTTACAGTCCAGCTCTATGAATGTAGATAAGATCTGGTCAAAGATCTAAAACAAAACAAAGAACTCCGTATTACTCTTGGAATGGATTCTCAAATATTTAAAACTACTGTGACCCAGAAAGCCAAACGATTGATATATTACCCTCGACCTTGTCATTCTTGGCTAGTCTGTTTTGCTCTGCTCTGTCTCTGTATTCTGCTTTGTATATATTAATCTGAAATATCTAACCTCTCTTGTTTGATAAAGTAAGCATTGTAGAGATAATTGGTTATTAAGTGTTCTGCTCAGTTACTTGGCTGTCTGTAGGTATCTCCTGACTATGCAATACAGCAGAGACATCTTGTTAGCATCACTATTCAGAAAAAAAATATAATTAGAAAAGCCTATTAAGAGTCCTTGCAGGATAATGAAAGCAATAGCTAAAACTTATTCTAAGAATATTTATTTTCACTTTGTATATTGATTCAATGAAAAGATAGTATCAGGGAAAATTATTTACTGATTTACTGCTACTACTACTACTAGTACTACTATCATTATTATTATTAACAATTATTCCCAATTGTCATTGGGAAAAATGTACACTGAATTAAGTAATAAAAAATTCTCTATATATTTATAAACATAACTATCTTGAATAATGCTAAATGCTAGTCAAACTGAAGGAAATCTTATTTATAACACAAGGTAAATGAACTCCATTTCTCCTAATATTTGCCTTTCTAACGCAGTGGTAAACTTGAACATGTAAACTTAACATGACAACCTAAATATAATGAATGAAAAAAAAAATCTTGCATATAGAAGAAACAAAGTAGACTGCATTACATATATGTGTTTCTTCTTCTTCATGAAAAAAATACACAACAAAACCCCAGCCTTCCCTGAAAAACCTGTGAAAGAATCTAAATTTCACACCTTGTACAGAAATAAGAAAGTCAGAACTGAGTGTCTGGCATTACAATTCTTGCATGCTTAAGCTAGCAGGAGTTCAAGAAAGAACAATAACAGATTAGCATGAATCACTTTTCTGGGTTTCCTGGAAAAGGTCAACAAAATGGCAAAAATAAGATTAAGTTGCAATTATGAAGAAGGACATTTACAGACTGTAAAATTCAGCTTTGAAGAACAGATATCCTGGCCATGGCACTGCCACTCAACTTTAGGTAGTCACAGAAGGACTAAATTAATTTACCATAATCCACTTTCCCACCCACCAATTACCATGAGACGAAGGCTACCACAAACTTTCAAGCATTTGGCTTGGCAGGAGTTTGTGAAATTACTTCATATACAAAAGAAGTAGGATACATACAGTATTATGTTACTGTAACAAGGCTTTTAAGCAGATTTTAAATGACCTTATGGGCCTAAGTCATAAAACGGTAATCCATAGTGGACTTAAAATTTGACATGAGCAACAGCCCCTTGCTGCTTTAGTTAGTAAAAAAAGGCTATAGCACATTCTGATTTATTGCATTCTAATGACTTTTAATTTATTTTTTAAAAGAGATTTGTAAGAATGTTTTTAATACAGCACTCAACACTACCCTCAAAGTGCTAGCATATCAGCTACAATCATTTTATCAGTCAGATCATCATAAGGTCCAGTTATGGCAGTTCACTGCAAGTGCATCTAATGAGGTATACTCAGCAAAATCATTTATTACAGAATTCAAGTATAATTAAAATACCTTTAGCTTTCCCACATTCCAGTGACTGAACTTTTAAAAGTAAATGCTTAGGTGCAGTAATGCTTAACACAGAATAACAAAGTACAGTGAAGCCTTTGTGTTCCAGCTTTGGGAGAAGCAAACAAGACTGAAGATACAGATGGTCCTAGTCCATTAATGCATGACTCTGTGACCAGTGTCACCACCAAAATGTTGCAGCTTTTGACATCACTGGAATAGCTCCAAATAATTAAAGGGGTGTTTCTTTACAAAGCTGACACAGCCAACTGCCCTGCTCAAGCATCTCTACGCCAATGCATGAAGCATGGGCAACAAACAGGATGATGATGTGATGCTCAAAAGCTATCACCTATTTGCCATCACTGCAGCCTGGGGGGATGAACGCCATGTGTGGCTCCTGAGTGCAGCTATCAATGGCTACAGGCTGATCAGAAGGGACAGGTGAGGAAGGATGGCTGGAGGTTTGCTCTCAATGTCAGGACGTGGATTTAATGTGAAGAGCCACCTCAGAAGAACAGCCATGGACAGGCTGGAAGCCTGAAGGTAAGCATCAGAGTCTGAGGCAATGAAAGGAAACTTGTGGATAGCATCTACTACAGCCTGTCTGATCCAGGGCATTTTGTGGATGAAGCCTTCTCGTTCAGGTTACAGGAAGCATTATGCTCAAAACTCTTGTCCTGCCAGGAGACTTCAACTGCTCTGACACTCACTGGGAAAGTAGCAAAGCAAACTTTAGGCAATCCAGGAGCCTCCTGGATAACTTCTGGAGCCAGGTTATAGAAAGCCCTACCACAGGGCGGTGAGATACTGGACCCACTAGCCAGCAGCATGAGCAAACTAACTGGGGACATCAAGACTGAAGGCAGCCTGGGCTGTGGCGATCATGCAGTGGTGGAGTTTGCAGACCTGAGAGATATGGCAAAGGTCAGACAAAAAAATAAAGATAGGACCCTGAACTTAAAGAAAGCAAACTTCAATCTTTTCAAGGAGGTAATCAATAGCACCCCTAGGGAACTGCCCTTAGGAACAAGGGAGCAGAAGAGAGCTGACAGATCTTTAAGAATGTCTTCCATAGAGTGCAAGACCTCTCGTTTCCCAGATGTAGGAAATCAAGTCAGGAAGGCAAGAGACAGGCATGGCTGAGTAGGGAAGCAACTGCTGGTCAAACTAAAGGGCAGGAAGTAAATGCACAGGCAATGGAAGCATGGGCAGGTATCTGGGGAAGAGTATAGGGATGCAGTCCAGTTGCATAAAGATGGAGTCAGGATGACCAAGGCAAAGCTGGAGCTGAACTTGGCAAGGTAGGAAAAGAATAAAAATAGGGGTCTCTACAAGCCTGTGAGCCAGAAAAGGAAGGTCAGAGAGAGCATATTACCCCTGCCCCTCCCTAACCCTGATAAGCAAGGCTGACAAACTGATAATGATGGAGGGAGAGAAGGCTTAGTAACTCAACAAATTTTTTGCCACAGTTTTCACTGGCAGCCTTTCTTCCCACAAGTCTTGAGACCACAGTACACAAGAAAAGCACTGGGGAACCAAAAGTCCTTCCCACGGTACGAGAAAATCAGCTTTGTGACCACCTGTCACCAGCCTGCTTTAACTCTGTACCTTCTCTCAGTAACATAGGAGAGCACCTTGGTGGTTTACAATGGCTACTGTGGCCATTTTCAGACTAATGAACAGTAAAGACTGCAGCCAGGTGAGGGTCAGCCTCTTCTCCAAGGCAAGATACAACAGAACACGACAACACAGCCTCAAACTGAATGAGGGGAGCTTGAGGTTGGACATCAGGAAGAAATTCTTCACTTTCTGGGGGGTTTCAAACTATTGGAATGTGTTGTTCAGGGAGGTGGTTGAGACTATATCCCTGGAGGCATTCAAGGAGGCGACTGGACATGGCACTCAGTGCCATGGTGTACTTGACCAGGCGGTGTTCAGTCATGGTTAGACTTGATTTTGAAGGTCTTTTCCAAGTTAAATTATTCTATAATTCTTTCCATAGACATCTGTGCTTCTGTAAATATTCTGGACAAGAGCCATAAAAAATGGACAAAATTTACAAAATTCCCAGGGGTAAGGATACATTTCACCTTGGTAGGCTCATGGTCAGTCAGCCCTCTCTCCCTTTCTGTCCATCTTTCCCTCTTTCCCTGTTTCCTCACACCCAAGAGAAGTTCTTGATTTTCCTCATGTTTGTACTTCACCAATTTAAGCCAAAGGAATTGCATTAACCATAGTTAAAAATATTTATATTTGCTGACACAGAAAGTTTTATTCTCACTATAATCAACAAAATTCTAAGGCGTGGTTAAGTCATTTTCCACTGTGCTTCCCTTGGGCAATGGATATGTATGTGATTATTTTAGGGTAGAGGATAGAACTGACTTGCCTCCTTTTATCTCCTCCACTATAGGGTCTTAAAGACTCAGATCCAAAGGTCTTACATCCCTCAATTTTCAAAGCATAAAAAAACAACAAGCCTTTTATATTATAATTGAATTAGATGCATAGGTCTGACTCAGCTAGTTTTAGAATTAATTTTAAATATTAACATGTAAAGAAATAAATTTCAAATAATATTTTTCCTGTCTTATTTTATCCAAGGAAAAGACGTTTATGACCAGACTGCTCTAAAATTTTGACTTGTTACTCATCAAGCAGTGGAACACTGGGCTCTGTTTACACTACTGCAGAGCTTAAGGCATTTTCTGGAACTTCTTCTGCCAGATATTGCCCTATTCAAAATTTGTACACAGCAAAAGAAACATAACAGTCAAGTCCTGCCTTCTGGCAAAATGACAAAATAGACATACATTAAATGTCAGATTTCTAGAGTTTACATCACTCACACCCTTCAGTCTACAAGGACCTACAAATTACAGCTGTCGAAGTTTTTGCATAACCTAAACTTTCAGCTCTAGAGAACCCTTACTTGTCTACATTTATTTATATTCTTGGTAATGGAGTGGTTCATTATTTATACTAGCTGTTTAAACAGTAACTGGTTGTTTTAGCAATTGTGCATTTGTGCAGAGATGGGCTGTGCATTTTATGTGTCTGAAGGAAATCAAGATTCCTCGACAAAGAAAGTAGAACTAAAATTGTGCAATCATAAGAGTAAAATATTTTTCTATAAAATCTTTTGCAATAGTTTTTACAAGCAAAGAATGTACTCCTCACATCTACTAGTCATGTTTTTTGACCGCTAGGATTTAACATTTTTAAATCTATAAACAGACATTGCTACATTTTCAAGTCTCCTTTCATTTTTAGAAATGTGTAACTTCGCTCATGTATAAACAGCTCTAGAGATGTGTTATAGAAGAGTTATTGCCTACACACTAAACAATCTCCTAACTGAACTTAAAACCAAGACTGGTGCTCTGCAGACCTTCAAAAATAGAAACGGCTGAACCTTTTGAACCTTTTCAAATAGGGAGCCTTTTGATCTTGATGATTCAAGAGTCCACAGAAGTAGAAACTCTTACATCTCTTATCTCCAACATTTTCAATGCATGTTTCCTTTGAAAATTGACAGCATCAAGAGAATTGATCATTATTTGTAGGCAATTGGAAACCTGAAAAATGTGTGAATGAGAGATAGTATTACTTTGCAAAGAGAGCATTAACATACGTAGGAATAACCTGCATGTGCATAAATATGCACAGTAAATATTAATTCAGAGTTTTGTCTCTGCAGTCCTACTCCTCTAGCGTCTTTTAAGCATGCACATTTAAAGAAATATTCAGCAATGTAGAAATTTGAATAATTTTCTGAAAACTTGCTCCAAAAATTAGTAATACAGCATTCTTGATTCCGCATTTCAGACCTTACATGCACTTAACAAGAAGTTAAGGGTTTCGTGATAAAACACTGGTAGTGACCATGTACCTCGCACAAAGGTGAGTGTTTATGACTTTGGCGAGATGGGATTTCCACTTCCTTTAATGAGCCAAGACGTCAGACTCGCACTCTTAACTCCCGCAAACACAGAGCCTGCCCCTGGGACAATATGTCTGTTCCTGCGGAAGCGTAGGAAAGTAGGTGTGGAGAAGAGGGGAGGAGGGGAGATGGGGACCTGCATAACCAAACCAAGATAGAGATGGCATCTGTGGCTTAGCTGATCTTTGGGCCAGAAAGAAGAGGGAGAAACTACAACTGTAGTTTTGCACTTGTTAGTAGATGGTGGCCCCTGTTCCCCAGCCCTGGGTAGGACTGCATGCATTTTTGCTGCAAAGGCTGACACTGTCAATAGCTCTGACTGCTGCAAAATAGTCTTTTCCAATTTGCTCTCTCTGGAACAATGGCTCTTAAAGGCACAAAGCACAGTGTATTTTTCAGAGCTGTTTGGGTTTTGAGTTTGGTGGGATGGCAGATGCATGTTGCTTCAGTTTCCCTGTCAAAACATTTAATACTGGCAAAGACAGTAAAAGCAGATGCCATGTATACCAGAAATCATCTGTAGTATTTAAAGGCATCTTGTTTATTCACTTGCTTCTTCATTAAGTGAACAGACACATATCAAACCTACAACACATGTGGGCAAAGTTAAAACTCTGTCTTCCCCCACTGAGAGGCATAATGTGATTTTTAGCCAAAGGATCACAAAGCAGGTAAATCTGATGGGATAGTGGAGCTCAGTTGCTGAGTGAGGAAGAACATATATGCTAGCTGTACAGTCTGCATCTGGCCGAGCAGCCACACTCCTTGTCCTGCAGCATGTACTGCAACTTCACTCTGGCAAACCAAACAGAGCAAAGGGGAGGAAGTCCATATGGAGATGGATTAAAAGACAGGCAGGATGGAGAGACTGCAAGACTCAAGAAAAACAGGTTAGATGTAGTGATATATGGGAAGAGGGAAAAAAAGTTCCATCAAGGAAAAACAGGAAGCTAGCTGATAAACAGACTTCTAAGCAGAACATCTATTCACATGCCTAGTATAAGTTCCTTTAACCATACCACCTCAGCCTCCATTTCTCACATATCAGAGATGTGAAAGCTTAAAGTAACCCAAGTCTTGGAAAGTATTTTAGAAAATATATTAAACCAAGGGTTAAGGGGAAAAATAAACTGTGGCATTTGAAATATGATCTGAAGTCACAAATAGAATGCTCTTCATGGATAAGACATACAACATCAAGTGCACAGTTTCTTTGCACAAAGACTTCCTAATTTGAAGTGTATATTGTTTTATTTTCAAGCACAGGCTGAAAAGATTGAATCTGCATGAACACTAACACTGAGTTTCTAGAAGAATACACTAATAGCCTAATTTATAGATGAGAATGAGAGATGTTCGGGTAAAATACTTTTTAACTACAAAAACAATTAACGGCTAATCTTCTACCTGGAGCTTTTATTTCCTAATATCTGTGAAAAGCTACTAACTGAAACTCATTTGTTGCAGCTGTAAAGTGCCATTAAGTGCCAGACTGAGTCATATCATTAACTTCTCTTTCTGAAAGAACAGCTTGCTAATTCTATAAAGTCATTCAACCTCCTGGTAGCACATGTGGGGAAACATAAGCCAACTCAAAGCTTTCCCAGCCACTCTTTCTGAAAACAGACTGGCAGTAACGGAACCAGAATCAGGGAATGGGGAAACCACATATGGCTTTTATCTGATCTCTCAGCTTTTGTCATACGGAAATGTAACCTGCACAGAGAAGAAATTGCACTCTAGTCAAAATGCTTGTTTATGTATCTGCCTCAGTTTTGAGCAGGGTTTTAGCTGTAATCTACAAGTTCATGAGATCTACACAAGACAGTTGGTTCAGAATCAGAATAATGGAGCTCCTGCTGTTACAGAGACTGAAAACATTGTTTCAGATAAAACAGCTAGGTAGACACAATTGTTAATTGTCATGTAACCAAAGAGCAAGCAGAGAGCAAGGAAGACAAAAGGATTTTAAGGAACCAGAAACTTTAAATGACTTTAATCCTTAGCAGCCTATACTCACCACTTAACAGAGGAAAGAGTTGTGACTGATCTAAGAAAAAGGCATTTACTCTTTTTAAATCAACCAGCCCAGATCTCTAAAGCTACACATGCTAGTTTATGTGTGAAAAAAGACTACAAACTTTCATCATCCATTATAATAACCTTGCACTCTAGTCATTTTCTTTTGAAAATAACTTTTTTTTTCTTTTACTTATAATAAGTAAACAGTATATTTTAAACCCATAGCAGCATGCCTCAAAGCATCCTCTTTCATTAATACAGTTTGTCATTTTACAAAAGCTATATACTAAAGCTATTTGTGTTTTACACAAAGCTAGAATGTAGAACTTGAAACAGAACAATCATCATTTAAGAAAAAATATGTATATTTCAATTCCAAATGAGGCACTAAATCAGCCAAAGCTTGTTTCTGATGGACTAGGGATAAATTATAGGATTTTCATAATCTTCCAATAAACAAAGTGAACCCTGTTCTTCACGCAGAAACTGCTGGTTAAATCACACGACACAGATCTGGTATTCTTGTTGGAAAATATGACATTGCCTTGATTGTCAGACAGTCTTCTAGAAACACTCAATTTTCCAGTTTGCCTTTATGTAAGCACAGAGTTTAAAAGAAAAATTATGTGATAGAAGCCATAAACATACAAGGACCCTACCTAGCAATGTAGATCTTGAAAGGGTTTTCTATACTGTGGATCAAAGGAGAAAAATACTTTCATAAATATGCTGTGAAGGAAGGAAGAAAGATTATATGAAGCTGGAATTATTTTGCAGAAGAAAATGAAGCCTGTTGTCCTGCTCTAACAAGTTGTGCAGATGCCTAACACTGAAATCGGTGTCTCACCCATAAGAGGTAAGAGTTCTGCATGGTATTTGGAATAAGACCTGCCTTGCAATGGTAAGCACCCTAAATGTTTGGCAGGGAAACAGTACGACCTGCAGTATATGGCAAAGTTTGTTTATTTGTGTACAAGGCCAAGATCACATACTCTTTGATGAAACATGTCTATTTTAAACATGTGTCTGGAGCAAAAACATGGTGCACTTAGTGCTCTGTGCTTTAAAGTGGAAGTTTATCATGGCAGGAGTCAGTCACAAAATAATCTCAACTAGAACATGTATTTTATCTTTCATACAAACCAATTCTTTTGTATGAATGGCACTTTGACAGAATAAAACTACATTGTGCCCTGCATCTGTCTACTTTCAAAGTGATGAGCAGAGCTATGTTTACTGAAGCAGAAAAAAAATATATCATTCAGTCTATTATACCATTCTAATCTATTAAGTTTATTTCCTACAAAATTACACTTTCTCAGATCTCTGAGGGGTCTGGGCAGGGTAGATTTTTCTTTTTTTATTAACATCTGCTCTTCAGATCTTTGTTTAAAAACATTTTGTTTTCAAACACCCTATTTATATTTAAATATTAAAATATTTTACTCTGTGCAAAGCAGTAACCTAGTAAAAACAATTAATCTAAGCTACAAAAATATTCAGTAGGATTTACGAATTCAAGAAAAAACACATCTCTGAAGAAACAGAAGCCAAAGACAAAGGAACTGGAGCTAGAGTAAGCTGAAATGCTAAACCAGCTTTTGACAGAAATAGACCATTCCACAGGTGCATTGTGTGTTTTTGCTTCATTCCAAATTTCAACTACTTCATTCAAAGCTGAAAAACCAACTGGGATTTTAAAAATTAGGAAACCTTATTTTTCTCTTACAATCCATGAATAAAAATGAGGTGAGCAGCTGAGATCCAGATTTAAAATCTCATCGTCCATGGTAACGAGAAACAATCAGTTCAATTCACTCCTACAGATAAAAATTTATTTACTAAGTCAATATGTTTCAAATTAAAAACATATTTTAGGAAAGTAATTTTCTCTTCCATATGAATGTTGAAGAGATTTTATTTTACTGTGGTTTTTTCCAACTCCTGTTTTATACACAAATAGCAAAACCATAGATAATAAATGCTTATACTAATGTTGTTTAAATCTTGGGAAATGAGAAAATGTAATAAATGTATATTTAACCACACTACTGGTGAAGTGCCTTGCCCCATCAGAAACAAGGGATACTAGTAACATACTTATAAACCTTTCAACTGTTTTAATTACCAAAGACAACAAACATTACCGTAACAAAAGCAAACCAAAACAAAATTAAAAGAAGATTGAAAATAACAGTTTTCCACTCTTCCAATTTCAATTATAGTCAGTAGCACTTATATTAAATTTTTCCCACCCTGCTTTTCATTACCTAGAACCCGGAGGAAAAGGGAGTGCATTAAACTGCTTGGAAACTGAAGGGCATAAGATTTCATTTTCTTCTTTTAATAAAATATGGCAGCATGGAGCTGAGAGTGCAATTTGCAAGCTGGCACCATCCTCTCCATTACCTCAACTTGAAAAAAAATTTTAAAAAAATAAAAATAGCTCATTTCTGGTTTAAGACAAATTTGTTCCCTTTCTTGTGGCATAGGAGAAGTATTTTCACCTCATCTTTCAACAGCAAGGCATGGTGTACAGGTAGGACAATAGAGGGAGTTTCCCCAAAACTGAAACACATCAGTAAAAGTGACAAGAGAGACACCAGCCTACCTCTCCATCTGAGGCCACAGAATTCACTTGCTTTAAAGTCCTGGGGTAGGAGCTTAATAAATGCTTTGATAGAAAACAACAACTCCATAACTACGCAGATTGTATCATGAAAAGACTTCATCAAGTTGCTTTCAATTAAGTAATTTACTGTTAGGAATTAATCTTCTCTTTCCCTAGGAGAAATGAGGAGGGAGTTGAAAGGGCCTATTTAGGCTACAAGGAGATGTTTTCTGCAGCAGTCAAGCTGTCCAGGTGAAGTCAGAACACTTCAAATTGATGGTATGGGCCAGGTGCCTAGCTGGCACTTAGATTCAAATAATTTGATATTAATTAATGTTAGAAAACATGTTAGGAGAACCATCTAATGTAAAATAGTGGCAGAAACTAATGTTTTCCTTTTTTTTTTTTTCTTGTATAAACATCTAGCACACTGCTACGACTGTGTTTATCAGCAGAAACAGAACTAGCTTGGCCACTTCTGTAATTATCCAAAAACTCGGATCAGTGGCTCAGTTAATTTGATGCACACCTGATCCCAGTCTGAAGGTCTATATTTTAACCAGACAGCTACATCACTTAAGCAAAATGTACATTGCTTAAGAATGGAAATAGCATGTTATAATACAATGTAGGTGTTCTTGATCAAAACCACAGTACGAAGATAAAGGTACTAGCTTTTTCCCAGCTGCTTTGCCAGTTCAATGAAGCTTTCCCCCACCAAGATTCACTTCTGTGGTAATACTGATTGGTATAAAATTTGAAAGTATTATTCAGTTGTACTGTTTATTGGCATTTATTTAACAAGAGGTTTTCCTCACAGTTTTTATCTGTGATAGCATGTGATATCTATCATACAGTTTATTTACAGTTTTACCAGTTCCACTGAAAATTTCAGTATCTTCTTAAGATAAAGTTATTTCTATTCAAATTAAGAAAGTCCATACAGACAGCTACCTGGTAAGGCACAATAAAAACATCAAAGCTTTTACTTCAGATATACTGTCTAGATATGTTACTGAGCCATAAATATAGGTATATATCATATATAATTGCTTATTACAATCATATATTAACAAATTTTAACAATTCTAAGTTATCAGGGAGAAGCAAACAACTTATAAAGCCTAATTTGCTCACATACCAAAATAAGCTACCTGAAAGGTATGAAGCTGATCCTGTTTGGCTATGCTGATATAATTAGCTTCAGTTGCCTGAGCTCTGATACCATATTAGGTATTAAAAATGTTACAAAATGGATAAGACTGTACTGTAATAAAGACATTTGTAGCCTCAACCTCCTCAGATACCAGTGGCCCTGTAGATATGCTGGTAGCCACCCCTGTCTTCCAGCTATTTGCTCACAGGATCAGCAAAAGAGGAAACTGAGGACACATAGAACTGTACCAAAGATAAATGCAGTATGACAGCAGTAAAAGTTCTTCTTTTTTAGGCTTTCTAAGCTTTTCCTCTCTGCACCACCATGAGACCCAAGAACATAATAAAATCACTGAGGAGCAATAACCACAGAATAGTCCAAGTTGGAAGGGACCCACAAGGATCACTGAGTCCAGCTCTTAAGTCACTGACTCTACACAGACTGAGTCTGTGACCTTGACGTTGTTAGCACCATGCTCTAATGAATTGAGCTGATCTCAAAGGAGTCTGGCTGCTCCCAGCAATAGGCATTCTGCAGGCACTGCACAATACCAGGCATTAAACTCCACTAGGGCAGGAGATGGCTCAGTGCTAGAACTGGCATTTTGGGGCATAGGATGCAGGAGCAGAAGAGCTTAGCAAAGCCCTGAGTGAACTTCACCTGTTCATCTTCTCCCAGCCCCCAAGCTTGCTTTTCACTCATAATCATCTTTCCCTTCATCTTCCTTTACAGAGACCTATGCATTGGCCTTCCTCAGACTCAAAGTTGAGCAGATGAAACACCCAAGTCAGGAAACTCTGGCTTACTAAAGTTCATGCAGCAATAACTTAAGCAATGTAGGAACATCACTCTCCCATTCACCTTCAGTATCATGTAAGGTGGCTTCTCACACCTTAAGAGTTCCAGAGGCTGACAGGAAAATATTGCAGTGAGTTGGGCACCTACTCAGCTTGCTAGGGAAGAGGCTTGCCCAGTCTTTCCTGGGAAAACTGTGACAGTCACAGCACTGAGAAATCGTGACACAACGTCTGACCTAAAACTGTATGACTGAGCATGGCTACATCTGGTTTGAGCCAGGTGTAAGGGAGAAAAACTCTCTTTTCTGGTACCCAGAGACACATCCTTTTCCTCCAATATCCAGCATAAGACAATAACAACATAAACAGTTGTCTGTTGGACTGAAGAAAGGAGACAAGGAGCAGAAGTATCTGGAAACATGGACCCTGCAACAGTCGAAAGCTGTTTGGGATGGGAAGGCTGGTTGCAGCTGAGTGCAAATGAAATAAACGCTACATACTCAGTTCAGAAATACAGCTATGTTTGTTAAACACAAATCAGAAGTGATAGCAGTATTTGCTTAATCTCCCACACCCTAAGTATCTCAGATACATACAGCTAAAACCAGGCTATTTGGTTACTTGGCCTGCATTTGAGGCAGTATGCATTCTTCCACCATCTTCACATAAAAAATAAATCATGTCAGGCTTGAGCTGAAATAGAAATTGTGACACATTCTACTAACTAATGTCTTTATTCATATATATTTTTTCAAATGTGGTACTTTCTTGCAGTGACCACTACCCGTGACTTAACATATGGACAGGGTCCACAACTGATGTCACACTGGTCTAACAGTCAGTGAACCATCACACTTCGATTTTCAGTGTTTTGCCAAGCATGTAGGTTCTGAGCATTCAAACCCTGCAGCACTGTAATTATGCAGTAGCAACAATATAATTATAATTGCACTAACCAAGCAGGGGCAGTTCTGGGGAAGAAAAGAAACTGCAAAGAACCATCATTATGTAACAAAATGGCAAATACAGGATCCAACACTCTTAAGTGCAACACATGTATCTATCTTCTGTCATTCAAGCAGAACATGCCATAGCAATCTAGAAGACCTGACTAGAACTCACTTTAAATACACTTGGTTCACTGTATTTAATACATATTTCAGAGTATCTGGTTAAGCAGACTTATTTTCTCTATTTAAAAAGAATGTTTTAAAACACAAATATGAAAACTTGACCCTTGGTAAACACTGCAGAAGTTAAAGGCTGGACTTTAAAAATAAGTCAGCCCCCCTAAACTCCATTTTCACAGTTGCTGAGCATTAAGAATATGGCAATCTCACCACAGGGCTTTTATTTCAATTTGCAAAATTATGCACTGCATTTGCATCTGTATTCAGAAATAAAAGCTGGAAGATCTAATGATGCTGTGTAATATGGATTTATTGGCCCAAACTGATGTTAAACCAAGTTTCTTGGAGATTTTTTACTCAACAGTGCCCCTGGTTTTGCTCTCATTTATACCATTGATTTATGTTTCTATATTCTGAGCAAAGCTTCTTCAAAATTCTTGCATGCTGTCTTTAGCACAGGTAGTTACAAGCTTTGTAATCTCTAACACTGTACAACCTTAAGAAATCTCAACAGAGAGAAACAATTTTGGTGGTTGAAGTGTGGTTTAACTGATATTCAAAAATTTTAGAAAATTTATTAGAGATCGTTCTAAAAAGATCTCATCATTTATTAGATAAATAGATTCTTAAAAGTATTGACCAGGCTAATCAGGCATTATTAAATATTCATTCTGTTATTTTGTATTTTTAATGAGAATTTTAAGTATATTTTTGCTCATCTATTTTCTAAAGACCTAATAAAATATTATGAATCTTGTGCTACACTACCTCTGTGGAATGAAAGAAATAAACCAGCTAACTTTCATGCTACTAGGCAGAACCCATCCCAAATACACATTAGAAATGTTCTTCACAAGCCAAAGACAGGACCCTAGACTAATAGGAGGAAAATGCCATTTATCCATCTCTTTCTCCTTATGTCATTGGTTATGTCTCGGAAAGATTAACTTAATTAAATCTGCAGTGTCAATCAACAGTAGCTATGAACTTGGGTGGAAAAGTGACCTTGAGTTAAAACTTAAAGCATCTATCTTTATATTGAAGACTTCCTGTTCTGTTCCACAATTCTGTCAGCAGAATCACCTGAAACAAACAAACCCTGGAACTCTACACAGCGAGTAGGTGAGGATTTTCACTGTTTCCAGTGAATAAAGAGAAGGTATTTTAAGAAAAGACTTCTGGGAAAGTGATATCTTTGGTGACTCAGGTACCTCAGAGACACCTCTGCTCCCCTGAATTCAGCAGTACATATAAGGACAGAGCCATGGATGAGAGGGCCTCAGTTCCTGGAGTGGAGAGAATAGCAGCATTCAGTTGTTAACATCTGTAGGGATCAAAAAGAAAACCCTGAGTCTGAGGCAGGTGAGGTCCTAGCCAGCTCAGGCTTATCTCCTGAGCAGCAGCAAAAGACACAGTATGGACATGCAGCAAAAGGTAACCAAGTCCCAGGCATTAGAAACAAGAAACACTGGAGCCAGGTCTTCTACAGAAGAACCAAGGTCAAGCACAACTGTGTAACTGAAAATGTGCAAGGGCTGTGAAGAGACTTGGCTTAGTAAAACAGATTCAGAGTGCAGATCCAGATCACCCCTTTAATTTGTGAAACAACCTAGAAGATTCAAGAGCTACCTTATGCTTAGCCACTGGATGTGATCTGCTCCTAAAATGAATCTGCAAATAAAGTCACACCCTCAGTTCCCTGCTAAGTGTCTCTGCCCTTAGGTGTTCACTGAAATCTAGAGCATGCTTGTAATGCTTGTAATGTAATGAGGCACCTCTTCACAAAAATGTCATTCAGAGACACAGAAAAGTTTCTTTAGACCTTTATATCTAAATGAAGACAATAAGGTCCAGGATAGCTATCAATGCACCTACTTCTCACTAGCTTTATGGTTTGTTCAGTTTTCTTGCAAGCAGTGAAAAGCTGTGCCATGTTTGCTTTTCTGCTCTTATTTGTTTCCTACATTAAACAAAAAAAAAGTAACAAATAAAAAGGTGGTGAGAAAGAGGACACAGTAGTCTGGTAAGAAAACAACCCATTCACAATAAACCTGGACATCTATGACTGAAGGGTTAACAAATCTTTTGCTAGCCTTGCTTTCCCCAGACAGATGTTCCACACAACATTAAACAGGGGCTAGAAAGAGGGGGGAGGCAGAGAATGAACTTCGGCACAATATGGAATTTTTAAAGGCATTTCCTTCTCTGCAAGAGCCAAAAGCTGTGATCACTTAAGTCTTTGCTTTTTTAAATACATATTAATTTTGTAGCTTTTGCCAAAAGAAATGAATCCAGTCTTTGAAAGCCTCTTTTTTTTTTTTTAAATCATAGTTTCCTCAATCATATTTGAAGTCTGAGGTTTTTTCCAAGAATGCCACCAAAAATGTACACGCATTTCTTTCTCTCAACAATGAATTCTTAAGTATTCAGGTGTGTAACACAACAGTAACTTAGTAGTACAGTTGTAAAACTTTCATATCTAAATAAATTCATTTTACTCAGTAATTAGGAAATTGCTTTATTGTTTAGGGGAATTTTTTGTTTGTTGGCTTTTTTTTGGGTTTTTTTCTGATTCATTGCTTAGTGTTTTTAACTGGATTGGGTTGGCTGATTATTTTAATTTGCTAAAGATAATATCAAGCAATGCTAATAAAGCTGCCCATTCTGAAATTCAAATGTTACTTAAGAGTATAGAATAATATTTTAACACTTTCTTAATCTGCATTTGGGAGTACTTTTCTTAATCAGTAATTTAAAAGTTGATCATGTTTCCAAACACTGAACCAGTTTTCTGACTACACAGATGTTTGATAGACTTTCCTCTTCCTTTAAGTATAGTCCCTAAATGAAGTATAAATGATTCAGGAAAGTGGGCTTCCAAATGGACTTTCACACCTGAAGATCTATAATATATTTTTAAAAACGAGAATTTAAAAATGTTAAATATGTTTAGAATGTTTAAAAATCAGAATACTGTTATGTCGCAAGTCACAGTGTACCTCAGAGGCTCTTGTTATGGGAGAAATTTCTTATTTATTGCAATAGTTATAGATTTGCTGGACTAGACAAATCACAAAAGTTAGAAGAGAAAAAATTCAAAATAAATATGAAAGATGTATGTACATTACACATTGATGGTATTTTCCACGTTCTTCTTTCTCATCTCCAACCTTATGCCCTTTATATATAAAAAATTAATCCTGAAAAAAATTAGCCCATTTTAACAGGCTTAATGGGAGGCAGGAGGTAAATGAAAACAACATTGATAAATTATGCATGATGTGATAAAAAAATCTTGCTAGGCAGGGCCCCACATTTATGTCTATGTTGAAAGTGTTCACTACAGAAACAACCTTTAGTAAACTAATAGTAGTAAATTAATGGTGGTTAACAGGACCTCAATGTAGGAAAAAAACAGATAAATTACTTAAATACTCTGAAGTTGTATGTTCAAAACAACTAATTGAAATAACATTAGATAATTCCCTATCAGTGTTGGTAAGGAGCCATATGTAAGTGGGGATTCCCAATGCAGGTCCCACCAATGCATAGAGCAGGAACCACCACATCACTTTTGTTCTAACGCAGAAAATTTATACATCCTGGAAAACAAATAGGAATCCTTCTTCTACTCTGTGTAATGCAGTGGCCAACCATTTTCAGACAGATTTATTTTTAATTAATTTCAAAACATTAATGGAATGAAATTTATTGTTTGTTACTTTCCCTTATTAATTTGTCTAGAAACTATGCTTTCATCTCCCTTTATATGTTTGCTGTGTGTTGGGAATTGATTTGTGTCCCAAACTTCTCCTCCAACAAATGAAGTATTTTTTCTCTTCTACAAGGTCAAAGAGTAAAAAACATTTATTTCTCTTTCTCTGCCTATATGCTTGATTTATTTAGTAACTGTATATCCAATATATATACTATATATATAGTATATTCAATAGCAAAATCAAAATAAACAGAAAAATCATTGGACTCTCAGTAAATTGAGAGTAAATGGTGGTTTTTTGAACGCTACATAGTCCAGCACACCAATAAATGCTCTGAAGGTCTGTTATGCTACAACAACTTCTAGCTTTCATTTAATGCATCAGATCAAAAACCAAGGCATTAAAGACAGTGGGAAACTTCCTAGTTATATAAGGAAAATACTTAATATAATAAATAATATTAATAATTAAAATCAACAATATAATAAAATGAATTAAATTAATCACTACTGACTTGGCAGTATATGGGACACCAAAGATCCTCATACTGTAGTGCTACTTCAAATACTAAAAGAAAAACAACTACATGACACAGACTGGACAGATAGTGATTAAATTAAATCCACAGTGTCACATTTGCATTAAAATTATGTACTTTCTAGCAACATAAGTAGCATACTCTGAAAACAGAATCCATTTTATTATAATGGAAGTACCAAGCCTGAAGTCAGATAGAACTCGATCCATACTCACAACAGGGAAACTTTAACATCCAACTCTCAGTAAAACAGGCAGCACAAAGCCAGAATTTCTGGGGCTCAGATAACAGACAGTTATATTCCCTTCTTCCCAAGCTCTTGCATGCCATTTTTCTGTCAGTACGTCAGACCTGAAGGAAACGTGGGATTTCCTTCTCCATATGCATCACACATGATGAAAAATAACAGCAAGGAAGAAAGTAATACCCAAAACACAAGCTGATACATAGGCCACTCGTATTTCTGATTGAAAGCATACACTCACATCTTCTGTAAAACAGGAGACATGCCACTTGCCTTTTAACTGTGAAATTCAGCCCAAATAGTCAAGATTTTTCATCAAGCATAAAATAAAATTACCCTCACTAAAATGACAGCTTGAAACTCTCAAAATCTTTTTTCTGTTAAGCATGGGTAGGGAACTTTGTACTTTCTGGTGATGAGAGAGGTAGCTGAACAAATGCCAAATACCATTAAGAGCTGTTTCAAAATCTCTGATCCTCCAGAGATTTCAAAAATGGTTGCATAGATACCAAAAGACATCAAGGGGCTGGATGGCTGCTCATGACAACACCCCAAATTCTGAGTACCTGGTTACAAGAGAAATTACTGGTAATAAACTATTATATTTTTCCAATATCTAATAAAAATAGTCCTCAGAATAAACTGGAGAGTAATAAAAATGCAAATTGTGTTCACCTTTCAACAGTGTTGTAGCAAAGAAATAGTAACTATGCATCTATATTTTGCTCATCATTTCACATGAAAAAACTAACAAACAAAAAAAACCCACAAATAATCAAACAACAAACCCCCCCCCAGTCACTGAACAGTAAATAAACTGATATTTACATGAAAATTATTAGAAACTTGACAGTATCTCTTTTTTTTTCAAGTTCTTTTTATAGAAACATGACCCTTGTGCAGGAGAACAGTTCACAGGGGAAGAGAAAATGAACTATGTGTTCAGTACTTTAAGGCTGTGATATCAGGGCCCTGCTGTGCATAGGCCAACATTTGTATTACAGCCATTACTTATTCTTGCTAAGTGTCAAGTGACACTGAAAAGGTAACAGAAATACACAAGATTTTTGAATTCTCCTCACATTTTCTCAAACACAATGTACTGATAGAAAGCAAAAGTAAATTGTCCTTTTTAATTCTTAGCAAGGCAACTGCCTTTCAAATTTTTTTTCCTCTTAGCATGAGCTATTTTCATTGAAATATTTTGGGGTGCCCACTGCCTGCAGAACAGCTGTACTTTGTCAAAGTGTGATAAAGCAGACCTACTTTGACAGAGAGCAGGGTTACTAAAGGCTGTCATTCATATATGCTAAACCAGAGCAGGAGATCAGTCATTTTTGAGTCCATGCCCTGCTCTTTATAAATATTTCCATGTGTTTGCAATTAGTTAGTGGGCTATTCTGGCAGCAAAGGTTATTGAAGGCTGTTTTCCAGAAGTGGGTTGTTTCTTTTTTCCCAGTCTGTACAACTAAAACTAAACCTTAGCATGTTTAATAACAACCCAGCCAAACAGTAAGCTCCTGTACATATATATTAAAAACTCCCTTAAATGGAAGAGTTCATCTGCCTTCCCTTGTAAAAACTGGATGTGCTTTAGATCCAGAGGGCTGCAGAATGCAATTGTGAAGCTTTTAGCAATCTGTGAAGAGGAACAGAAGCTCCATATATCAGAAAGAAGATTTCTGAAACATGATTTTTGCTGCGATAGTGTTTAGAGGGCACTGAACAGGGGGAAGGACTTGAGCCCTGCTGATCTGAAATTTCATTGCATTAATTGTTTAATTATGAAATTAAATTATTTAAGTACTGCCCTCCAAGCCATGTAAGTATTTGTCCAGTTAATGATACATTCAAAGTTACATCTCAGAAAAACATTCATTTGTGCCTGATAGAAATGCAACTTATGTCCTCCTGGAGTAAATCAATACAGCCTTCAGAAACACATGACATGGCATACCACACATCCATCAAAATATTGATTGTTGTTCTATATTAGATGTTAACTTATCTATCAGCCTGTGTCCCATAAATTGTTTCTTTTATGAACAACAGTGGAATAATACATAGAAAATATCCTCAACTACATATAGAATTCAGGACTATTCATAATACAACACTACAATATGTTGGATTCAGAACTAGCACTGAATAAAGAAATATAACAAGATTAAATACCTTTGTAAACAATGCTTGCATTTCAGCAGGCTGGTTCTATTCCTCAATTAAATTAAAACTATAGGGCTTACTTTAAAATCCTTGGATACAAAAGGTAAAAATAAACAAACTGCAGAGTAAAGGGCTACAGTCTAAGAGAAAGGTCTTATGAGATTACTGATTTACCATCCAAACTACCCTTTGCAGTCTATGCGGCTCACGAATTCAGTACAGTAAGAACTGAAGATCTAGAATAAAATAATTGGTTTCTCAGTCTAACCTAACCATGTGACTGATTCTTTTGTATCAGAGAGCACAGTCCTGCAATGGCTAAGAACATCCAAAGAGAATTAGAATAAACTTAATTTAACAGCTCATAGAAACCATTATTTCTTGTCCACATCATCCTATTATTGGAGTCTGCCTCTTCACTGCAACACAAAGAAAGACAACTGAGTCAATAATAAGCATCAGATACACAGTCAGTATTAACACAGCAGAATTAACTCATGTCATTTTATCTGTTACAGGAACTATTTAAATATGCAATAAACCCCACAATTTTCAATTTTTATAGAAATCAGAAGGAATTTAAAATATATGGGACTAGAAAAACCGTTGCTGGTGGGGCTATCAAAGTCAGGACAAGTCCAACATGTTTCTCCTTTCATACCCATGCTTACAAGCTAGCCCAGGAAAAAGTAATCACAAGAAGAATAAAACAGATTGTTCTTGTACAACACCACTGATACATATCCATTTTAAAGAAGATGGCTATGAGAGAACAGAGTCAAAAAAGTTGACTCTGAAAAGGTCTTCCACATTGAGTTACAATCAGCAGAATTACTCACATTACTACTTAAAACTTATGTCATGGATTAGGTTTCAAATTAAGAAAATGTCAGAATTAGCTAACACACAAGAAGGATGAGAAATAGGCTGGATGAAAGGGAGGACTCTCAAACGATGAAATCTTCAAGCATACCACACTGGTACATTTAAAAAGTCTGTTTAAAGGGAAAATCATTAGATGATTCTCAAATTCCATAGCTACACATAAACCATAACCAATTACATTTAAACCATATCTCCATATTATATATTTAATGCAGATGTGTTAAAAAGTAAGCCTACCATCTAGTCCTCTTCAGTGCCTGGAAGGAAATAAGAGCTTGATCCAGAAACCAAATACAATCTAATTTTTCCAGTACCAACTCAAATGCAGACATAACCTTATGAGATATTCTGGTTTCAAGATACTTTTACCATTGGGGAATTAAATAGTCTGATAGCAGCTTCCAGGAATTCAACATAATTAAAGCCAGGCACAACCAAAATCAGGATTTGGGTTTGTTAGAGACCAGACCATACATATAGTATCATTCCATTTGGCGCTTCAATTTCATCTCCAACATTTATATTATTAAGTACATGACATGAATAGACATGACTGGAAATATAAGGTCATTACATGGAATTGTATTTTTAGTAGTATTTACTGCTGCAATGCTTTAAAAAATGCTTTGATTACATAATGGAGGAAAAAAAGAGAAAACCAAAGTGTGTCCCTCATGCACAAGAAGATCAGACAATACCTACCAGATGTTTAGAGTCCTAGGCTACCAAGACTGAAAATACTTCACAGAGAAGAGAAAATCTGCATTCCTGGTTCAGTACAGGATTAAACTTTTCTGTGTCCACTCTTTTATAAAAGGCTAGAAACCATTTCACCATTGTGCAGGAAACTAGTTAAAAATTCTTGTCTTAAAATATTCAGATCACCAGCAACTCTGTCTACACAAGGAGGACTGCTTTATAAACAGATAGTGTAGCTTAACTATAACACTTTGACCTCTGAAGCCAATTCAAGCCTCACTGGAATCCAGCCCAGTATCTCATTCATAGTTGACTGTTGCAAAGGAATGCTTGCAATATGAAGGAGTATGAGCAAGCAAGCAGATAAAAGGTAGTATGTATGGCCAATAACATGATTGCTCTCTGCATCTCGAATTTCCCATCCAAGATACACTTGTGGTCTTCAACATCATTTGCCACCTCTGATTCACAGTTGCTGAGAGGTAAATGTGTAATAGATCACAGACATTCATCTCTCTGCCAATGGAGAATTACTTCATACAGTATGTTTTCTAGTATTTATCCAACTCAGCTTGATGAGTTCCAAGAAATTGAACCTTCTTCCAGAAACTGTTCCTGACAGAAACAGAAACTTTCAATGATACAATGCATAGCAGTGACAGTAAAAACACAAAAATAATCCCTAAAAAACCAAACCAACCAAACCCAAACCCAGGTAAGTTTACTGTTATTCTCCATGATTTTACTATAGCCCTTGTCATCAGTGATGCTTATTCCATTTAAGTAGTTCTGCACTCGCACCTTCCTATGCTATCTTCGCTTCCTCCAGCTGCTCACACCTGACCAATCCTCTTCATGCCTTTGTACACAAATGTTCAGATCTGATTATTTTTGCTTTTTATTTCAAGCTTCTTTCAATTCATATTAAGATGTCTCTATTAATGGCACATTCACATCTGCAACGACCTACAACACTCCTGTGCAGTCTTTCTGCCAGCCCAGCCCTTCTCAGGGGAGTCTTTATCTCCCCTATCTGGACTCCTTTTTCCCAGCAGGACTATGGCAGCTGGGAAAAAGGTTTTATTCACCCATGCTGTGACTTAGGTCAAGCGACTAAGTGGGTTAAAAATAACACAGCAAAAGATTAAAAAGTCATTTTTAATGCAAATCAGTCTTCTAGTCCAGTTCACTACATGGCTGCACACCCTGTTGCACCAGTTGATGATGTGATCTCTAGAGATTGGAATAAGCAGTGGAAAGCAGTGGCTGTAGTGCAAAATAGCACTGCCAGAAAAGGATATAGCTATGAAACAATACAGTCTTCCCGTGAAAAATACCTTGCCAGAGAGTGCCTGGAGCTGCACATCATCGCCTGCCCAGTGATTCCTGTGCTGTGATGAAGTGCAAAGAAACATTGGTGTAAGTGAGATACTGGCAAAATCAGGTCTATTTTTATTCTCCATTCCAAATAAAGCAATGTATATCTTAAAAAGTAGAATAAGGCAGTATATTTTCACCGCCGCTAAAGTTAATGTAAGAATTTCTATCCTTCCTCTCCACAGAATATTTTCCAGTCACTTTAGCTATGCTCATGCAAGCTGGATGATACATTATCTTAAAAATATCCCAGCTTTGTGAAAAGACATTGTTCATTTAAAACTTCATATTTTAATAACTGTGATCTTCAGAATAAAACAAAAACCTTGAGAGAAAAAAAAAAAACAAAACACAAAAATACACTATTTCCCATGGATTCATTAAAATAGATATACATTTCAATGTAATTTGTGATCCAAGTGTCTGTGGATTGTCCTGGATATTACAAAACTTTGGCAGACATTTTACTTCCAGTGACAAGACACCAAAACTATTATAATTCACATGGGATTAATTAATTTTAGAAAATAAAACGGAACCTGATATGAGAAAGACCTGAGAACCTAGAGGTCTTCACTTTTCTCTCATTTCCTTAAGGTTAAAAATGTACCCTGAAGCTACACAAAGCACAAATTTACTGTCAGAAGGAAAAGCCACCTGTACACATTCTCTTTCAGGAAGTGGCCAGTTGCCAGTGCCCTTTTTACCCTCATGCCCTCATCTGGCAGGAAGGCAGCTACTCTGTTCACAGTTCCTGCCATGCCTCTCATTCCTTATGCCAGATTCCTCTCCTCTTTTCAGAGGTCTCTAGACACTATATTCTCCATTTTCATCACAGTTTTATAGTTTCTTTCTGCATTCCTTTCACTCTTTACAACACATTGTTCTGTATTCTCATAAACTCTCACTATAGTGTGCTCATGAGAATTCCTTCTGTGGCCCTTCCTCCACAGCCTTCCAAATGAAGGTCAATGCTCACAGCCTACTTAACCATCCAGATTCTCAGTGTAATTGAACTTATTAATTGTCCTTCACCGGTCCTGCCAGAAAACATGACCAAGATATGAAGTATCATCTTTATGTAGAAAGCTGAATATTTTTTACTCCACACCATGTAAGTTAGAAATTTTATTGGTAACAGAATGTTATTTTTGAGCATCCTTTCACTTAGACAAGGACAGTTTCATCTCTCTGCTTCATACCCCCAAAAGGTAGTGACTGATTTGTAATTCTGCTACCACAAGTTTTTACATTCATTTCACTACTGTGACAAAGGATTTTGCTTTCTGCAGTTGAGAACTACCAAAATTCTATTGTGACTAAGGACACTTTATTTCACACTCATTCAAGAACATCTAACTTCCTCGAGAGGATCTTTGGAAAAAAAAATATATTTATAAGGAAGATAATTTCAAGCAATTTTAAAGTATACAACTATAAGTAAATTTGAACAAATGTTGATTTTAAATCTTGCAGTGGGATCAAAAGCCTTGCTTTAGCCAGATGGCCAATACAATTATGTCCAAATCATAGATAAAAAGTAAAAAAAGAAAGGACAGCACGACAGGAACTCACAGCCTGCATGAAAAAAGATATTATCAACTTGATCAAACATGTACGAAAGACTTATATCCAAGAACTAAAGAACTCCATTCTGCACCAGCTGAAACAACCTTCAGTTTTGATCCAAGCACAGCACACAGTAATATCCTACCTGACAGGTAGTAGAGACATGACATATCCACACCCACCCAAAGATGACAGAATATTATGCAAAGGACTTTGTGATTATTGAGTACAAAGTAGACTATGCCATAAAAATATGCCTGTTCTTGTTGCAAACCCTCATCTGTATTATATGGAAAGCAAGTGCTATGAACCTAATGATGTGCAGGAGGAATCATCTAGTAAAGACCTAACATATTGTATTTTTGACAGATCTGCATTTAAAAAATATTGCAAAGGTATCATTGCTGATTGTTCAGAGGTAGGTTCTTCACTTCCCTTTATGATCCTTGTTCCATATTTTGACAATACTCTTTTTGAAAACCTGAAATTCTCATTGTATGTGGCTTCTTATTTGTGCACTATAAAATTCTGCTTCCTTTATTATTTTATTTGCCTTAACACAGAAAGTGAAAATCTGCTCTGAAGTTTTGACAGTATTACCTGCATTCCAGGCACCTTCTTTCCCTTCCTGAAGAACATGGGGAAAGGAAAACAGCAATTCAAGAAATATCAGGCTGAGTCTCCAAAGCACTTTTTCAAAAGACAAAACTAAGACAATGCCACAGAACAACAAAACCCTTGCTCTGATCAAATTTACTTTAGTACTCCTACCCTTTCTTTTCTGAACAGGATGAACAGCAGAGAGGCTCTGCAATTCCCCTGTTATGGAGGTTTGAATATTATAGGAAGGGAAGTTACATTTTTTGCATGATTTGGATTACCTTTGTGTTTATGGAAGCCAGCCATGGAAAGCTGGGTCCTACATAAACATGAGCAGAGCAAGAGGCTCAGTTCAACCTGGGGATACAGTCTTCTCTAAGTAATGCTGTCATGACTGACATGGGGAGCTTTACACCAAGCAAAGGGGAAAAGGCTGCAATATATCTGTGATTTCTACACCTATTAAACAATTAAAGAGAAATCTAGCAGGTAAGAGTACAGCAATAATAAATAAAAAATAGTAAGTAGAGAAGAGAAAGCAAGTCCTAATATGGATGAGAATAGCAATCAACTATGCATAAGTAATTCAGAGGGCTGTGTCTTATATAGCTAGGATTTAAGGTGTAAACAAGCAGAAGTAACCAAATGTGATCAGAGAATCTCCAGGTCTGGGTTTCATTAATAGGCAAGACTTCAGAACAGACTTAAGGAAGGAATAATTAATATGCAGATCAACTGCAAACAAAACAAATTATAACAGGATCTATAATCGTTCTATCTGTTTTACTGGGTAGCCTTTTTTAATACAAGCATTATATTTTGTAAACAATATCCTAGCTTTGCTTAAGTACATATGGAAATTTATATTCAGTGTCAGACAGATACTACAAGATAGGTACTACAAGAGCAAGATGAAAAATAGACAGCAATAAGTAATAGATAAAATGACTGGCAAGAGATCATTAGAGAGATCCAACGCTGACTGATGCTTAGTCCAACCTTGCTTAGTATTTTTAGTGATAAAGCTGGAAGAAGTATCATAACTTTGATGCTGAAATCACTTAATCACAATGCACAGTGATGGAACCACAATATGCCTAAGAAGAATGGCCTTGCAGTCTGGATCAGAATTGAATGGAGTATCAAAATAATGAGGTCAATGAATTAGGGAATAACATAAAATTTCACAGTTTGTAGGAGCTAATTATTTAATCTAGTTAAGGACTGGTCTAAATGCTCTAGTAATTCTAATGTGAAGCAGAAAAATAAAATTCTTAAACATGTCAGGTGGGACATTGCAACACTGCAGAATAACTAGAAGTTCAGTACAGATCCTTGAATTCATGTTGCATACATAAAGAATGAAAGAGAAAATAGAATGATGCAGAAAAAGGAATTGAGAGACAGAACTTACTGAATACATGAAAACCAGATTTGCTTGTTTCCCACAGCAAAACAAAACCAAAGAGAACTTACATCTGGTCTTCATGGAAAGTTCAGGGAAAGAAAGCACAGGATGAAAAATAACTGTTTGGACAAAAATAAATAGATAAAATGAGGAGTGGATAAACTTCTGCTCAAAAGTGAAGGCTCCTACCTGTTAAAGCAATCAAAACCTAGGACAGCCTTTCCAATGAGAGTTTTCATTGGAAAAAAACTAACTGGTTTTCATACTGACTTCGATAAGTTTAAGAAAGGGACTATATGGCACAGTGCCTTCAACAGCAGAAAACAGTTCAGTGATGCAAAAGGTTCCTTATAGTTCTAGGAAACTTGCTTTTTCCCCTTGGGTTCAACAGCTCTTTTCCTTCCAGCTGATCCCTGTTACAACTTATTGGCTGCGAAAAAGGAGTTCCTGAGACAGTACAGAGTATGACCACCAAGAACCAGAATGATTAATACCAGAATGAGGAGGAAATAAGAAGCCAGCAATATGCTTCACACTTCATCCTGCACATGTGGACTGATCCAAGCAGGATATTCCCCAGATAGATCTTTCCTGACTGAGAAGGTGACGGGCGTGTCAGCCCAGCCACAGGGTCCTGTTTCATATGACACTCTAGAAAAACGCTGCTCTGAAAACAGCACCAGAGCAAAACAGCTGGGGTCAGAGGGAATGTGATTGCCCCTTCTAGCAGCAGTAATAGTACATCAGCTTAATTTTAACATCAAATCTAAACCCGATTCAGGGCACGACCAGCTTGGGTGGCTCTGCTCCATGCTTACAGCACCGGTGTTCTGGGGCATGTCATCTGGAGACAACCAAACATGAAAAGTCACAGCTCTGTCTGGTTGAGTTTACTATCTGATTTCAGCACTCCTAGTGCAGATCTATTCAGCACATCTGAGGATAAAAAGCCTTGGCTGGAAATAATGACTTTTGGGCCTGGGAGTGAAGAGGCTAAAGAAAAAGGGTTAGATTCTGTGAATCTCAAGCACCAATGTTTTCTTCAGCTAGATCAGAGCAAGCACTGTTATAGAGCACATAGGTCATGGGGCTTAGTGTTGTAATAAAATCTGTACACAGGCCCTTTCTCTTTCCAAAAGTGTGCAGCTTAACTTTCAGAGAAATACATCACATAATTATTAAGCCCATCTATCAAAGCAGCAGTGGGCTTCTGAAATGGATTTACTCTTCTTTATTTTCTATATTTTAACACATTTTTTTTGTCAAGAGGCAATTTCTGAATTGACAAGAAAGAGATTTCAAAACTAAATGAAATATTTCTCCCCAGTCCCATACTTCATAAAGGCAAAACCTTTTAGATGCAGCACTAGCGTTTACCTAAAATTTCCATTTCTCTTTACTCCCACAAGGCCCAAGATAAACAGTACCCTAATAAAAGTTGATAGCATGGGCTCTGTTCAAGGGAAACCACTTTATAACTTGACCAAGTTTGTTCTCTGCCAGGAAATGATTGCTTTTCCAGTTCAACCCAAGAATGCTGCTCTGCCTTATGTCTGCTGGCAACAACTTCTGTTTATGGGTGGGCTAAAAAAGGAGGATTCAAAGACTAAGTTTAGGCCTCAGCTAATGGTTCTATGATTAAGATTTGGTCCTATATTTTACCATACCTAACATATTGGTTTGGGAGGATGAGCAGACAAACAAGAAAATTACAATAACATAAATCATAGTTCACTATCCTTCTGTTTTTCTTCTCCTTACGCTTCAGTACATCTCCATACAAATCAAAATCACATCTACAATACAGATGAAACCACTAGCAGATTCAATTTTCCTACACTTCATTAGCATCAGTACATATTTTTTTCTGTCAGTCACTTACTTTCTTGTAAGTAAACTCCTTGTACCTTACTGCAGACGATTCTTCCTGATTTGCAATGCTAAACCACCACTGTATTTGGCAAATGTTTCGCAATGTACCATGGCACTGGTACATTGGTAATGAAGAGAAGGAAATTAGTTCCTCCCAAAAGAGTTACTTAAGAAGTATTGCTACAGTACACCATGCAAGACCCGTGGCAGAGACGTGGTGGAACATGCTGTCAGTATTCCCCACACTGCTAACAAAGGGAGTGTATACTAAAATTAAACTATGCCCTTGACCTGCAGCCAAAAGCAAAGCACCTCAACATTAAGCTACATACTTGAAGTGCATTCATAGGAATTGTCCAGGTTTGAGGAATTATAAAGAAAATATAAGACAAAGTGTTAAAGTTATACTTCCCTGCTTGAAAGCTTTATGTCATCATCAGCTAGAATAAAAAAGAAATTGTGCTACACAGACACACCCATTACTGTTCTACCTATACACTGGAGAAAAAAATAGTAGGTTTTTTTAGAATAAAATTCTGTTGCAGGCAAAACTGTATGCAGTTGAGGAATTGTACTTCAATTAATTTATTGCCATGCAACAGAAATCTCTGATCAGTGACTTGAACTCTGAGAAAAAGAACATAAACTACTACATTTGCATAAAGAAAAAAGTCTTCCTTACCTCAGTCTCAATTTACCTGACTTTCAGCAGAGATTAAGCTCAACTCATTCAAATGGATCTGGTGAAGCAAAAAGCAGTATAAGAGGTTGAAGGCGTGCACATGACAGATTTAGTCTGCTTCTTTGCACTCAGGATTTCTGCTGCCAGATGCTAAATAGTTTGTTTCAGCTTCCCATTATTGTTTCTACCCTTCTGTTCCTCAGTGCCCCTGCCTCATCATGGGTTTTTATGGTCTGGCTGTGGGCTGCAGTATTTTGGGGGTGTTCTGCTCCATGTGGCCCACCATGGGCCCCCCAGGAGGGATTTTGCACCACCACTGCCCCCTCCTATTCCAGCCTGTGACATATATGTGTTCAGCCTACCACCCCCACCACCACCAAGAGCATCGTCAACCCTTGGTAACAGGAGTCAACATCCTAAGAGTCTGGACATGTTTTTATTAGCTACTTTTTGGAGCAGAATTATTTTGGGCAGAACTGCCAGAACAGTTCCAAGAAGAGTGATGGATAACAGAAATAATCATCAACAATACAGCTTGGAAAATATACATAGATATGTCTAAGCACAAACAGCAGAGGAGGGGGAACCAGCTCAAATAAACTTCTACAAAGAAAAACAAGATTTGGGTATATGAATCTAAACATATCAATAACTATCTATCAGAAAAAACAGTTTATCACTGAGCCTTCCATATATCAGAATCAACTTCTAACAGAATTCGAGGGTGGCAAGGCTTACCTTCATAGTCTGACAAAAAACCCAAGCAAACAAGCATAATTAGGGACCTTTCACCAATTTCAGTAGCTTCAGCAGGGAAAGCAGGACAGTAAGCTTTCCATCCTCACAGCTCTTCAGCTCTCTGCTTTTGACTGCTCACAAATGAATCAGATATGCAAGTCTATCCCTGGAAAGAAATATTTCCTACAATTTATTACAGCTGCAGAAAGACATGTGAAAGTATGCCTCATTAGCTCTTTATTCAGACCTGAGAACACTATTAGAAGCAGTCCAGAGATGCATTAAATCAAAAAGAATCAGAATATCTTTATGCCAAATCCGTGTCAAATGACAGATGTCAGATCAGAAATTACCTGATTTATAACAACTGTGTTTACAAGGACATAGCACCAGTAAAAAAAAATTAAAAAAAAAAAAACAACAAAAACAAAAACAACAACCAAAAAAAACCCAAATTCCTGAAGTAACACAAAGACATAATAGACATTTGAGAGATGTGTCTAACACACAATTCAAGCAAACACCAACCTTCTTGAACTGATATTTGGAGGCCTTTCTTTAGCTTAAACAGTTTACTGACAAGCCCTTCTGCATTATTCAACTTGGTAACACAGACTACCCCTGGGAAGTCACTCATACAAAAGAAGGACTGTCTTTAAACCAAGCCTTGCTTGGGCACACATCTGACAGTATCTTGCCTCAGTTGTCACTAGAATTTTTTAATGGTTTGCAACAGAAATCTTGGTATTGCAAATGAAGAACAGTGAAAAATTAGCCTTCAGAAAAAAGACTATTTGTAGAAGAATGACATATTACAGTCTTAACCTAAGGAATTTAGGATTTAATAGCAGACAGCAGACAGACTACACAAGTATCTTCTGAGAAAGGAAGATGTAAAGACCAAAAGGAGACTCAACTGTCAAAGGAATTAATACGTTAACCATGTGTTTCTAGAGGGTTTACATATAGAATAACTAGGCAAAGTGAAATAAGACTTTTTCAAGCACAGGGACAAAATATATCAAAAAATATACTTGTGGGGGAAAGAAAACCACCACAGCATTAATATAATAAATTTCAGAGACATGACAATAAAGACAGAAAAAATAGGGTATCTCTAGTGTATTATAAATCTGTTTTAAAAGACTCTTTACAGACTCAGAAAAAGGTTAAAACTTTATAATCTTAAAATTCAGCACCTTGAGATGAGATAATGTAACAAGGTATTTGGAATGTGACACAGAGGAGGATCAGGAAAGACTTAAAGACAAAACTGAAGAGACAGGGAGGAGCAAGAGGGCTGTGAAGAGAAATTATAAGGGTTTAAGGAAGAAAATAAGGTCTTTTTTTGAGACCATTGTCAAGGGTGGCAGATTAGCCATAACAGATGTCAGAAGCTCCATTCAGGAAACAGTGGTAGTCTGATCTAATGGCCATACTAACAATACTACCAAATAGAAATATTTAGAAATTAACTAAGAAAATAATCAAATGTTTTAAACGCATTTGAACAGAGCCTTGGGAAACATGAGGATATTTAGTTTATTTTTATTAGATGCAATTGACATTAATGTGACTATGCCTGCTGTTGAAAAACTGGACAATACTGCTCCAGATCACACACTTTGACCATGGGCAACTTTGGTAAAGTCAGAGACACTATAGAAAGCCGTGGTTATAGGCATCTTGCATTTTTAATGTCAACTTCTTGCTGATATACTGTAAGAGCCTGCTGGTTGTTCCAGTCAAGCACTGATTTTACTGCCTATAGAGCTCTGGTCTGAGTCCTGCAGCAAGCAACTGTGTCAGGATATTGCTGTACCCTAAAGGACTTCCCAAGTGGAACAATTTTTGTAAGAAAACTAACTCCTGTAGCAACATATATATCATATTTTGTTTTAATGTCTGTATTACACAGGGGAGTCATCAAATTCATATAATCCGCCTAGCTGAAGTTTGCTCAAATGTCTCACTTTATGACAGCAGTTTATGATTTCTGTGATCAATGTATGGAAATATGCCTAAGGTGAGAATTTTCTCTTGATATGAGGAATATCCAGATGATGCTCAGGTCTAAAATTCAGTCATCAACCCAGTATCCACTATAAACAGTCTATGTCACAGAGTCCATAAATATTAGCCTAAGAGCAGCTACTCAAAGCCAAGGAATGACAGTAGAAAAACAACTGCTTGGAAGGAGAAAATAGTCCATAAAATTACTAAGTTAGCACTTGTTCATTTGAGAGGTGTGGGAATCCAAAAAGCAACCAAACTCGTGCAGGATCTGGAGCACAAATCTTATGAAGAGCACCTGAGGTGCTGGGGTTGTTTAGCCTGGAGAAAAGGAGACTGAGGGGTGACTTTGTGGGTCTCTGTCCACAACTGCCTGAAAGGAGGGTGCAGACAGGGGGGAGCTGGTCTCTCTTCCCAGGTAACAAGTGCCAGAATAAGAGGAAAGGGCCTTAAATTGCACCAGGGGAGGTCTGGACTGGGTATTAGAGAAAATTTCCTCACTAAAAGGGTTGACAGGCCCTGGAACAAGCTGCACAGGGGTCATCATCCAGAGGTATTTAAAAGACATGCAGCAGATGTGCCACCATGATAGATTTATACTGGTTAAGTTTGCAATTGTACTCGATGACCTTAAAGGGTTTTTCCAGCCTAAATGAATCTGTGATTCTCTGATTAAGCCCTTGTTAAGTCTTGCTATACAGCATATACAAACTCCACAGAGAGCAAAGGTACATTTTCTTTTCCTTTTCTGACAGGGAAAAAAAATTACAGGGGTTCTGAAATTAAGAAACTGTCTTTAAAATTAACTTACATTTCATTTCTATTATGTACTATTTAATTCTGTTTAGCTGAGGATACATACCAGTGAAACTCATCAACCACTCATGACTCAGCAAGGATGACTGCGAGATCAAAGCATCTTGAGTTTCATTGCCTGCTTATTCACTATTGGATGAATTTAAAGTTCTGACTTACACCACTCTCAATACAGAGCTCAACACACACAACAGAAGTTCATCAGATCTTTTGTCAAATATTAAATGCTACTTCTAAAACTCTGTATCACAGCAGATCATACAGTTACATCATGTTCAGCTGTAAATACTCTTTCTTAAAACCTTCCCTTATAATGGCATCTTGCCATAAAAAAGAAAGAAGGATGGAGACAGCAAAGAATAATGGAGGAAGGACCATGCACACCACCTGACACAACTCTTATTTACTTTACCTGTAAGACTACGGTAAGATAAAAAGACACAGTGCACCTTTTGGGCATCTAATACATTGTCAATGCCAGCTGGCTCTTTTGTATTTTAAGTGTGTTTATGTCAGCAAACTTCGGTGGAAGCATGAGATACAGAGATGCATTCCACATTTGGGATAGTTTGTATTGACACTTGACTATTGACTTCAGCAAGGCTTATGCCAAATTCATATAACCTGATCCCCCTCAATAATCTCTCTAGCCAAAGAGTCTCACTGCAAAACTGAGACACTGGGTGATGCTGAAGACAATTTCTCAGCAGATGGAACCACCAATTAATCAACTGAACACACTATAAAGAAGAAAGAAAAGATGATTTTGGTTTTCTTACAGAACCAGATTTCTTAAATCCCAGGTGACATAACAGGTAAGGAACTTCATGGAAAAGAAATCTTTCTACACAAGACTATTATTCACACTACAGCAGCTGAATTCTTTCTGCAGAGTTCTGAAGTGCTGATGTCTAGAAAAAGAAACATAAAACTCTCCTTGGGACTTATGTTTGTAAAGGGTATAATTTCACAAATTTAAAATGAGAACCAGCTCAAGATTAGTTCCTAACAATGGTAAACCATTTGAACATTCAAATCATTTAAATTGTTTCAATTTGTATGTCTTTAAAGAGCACTTCAAGTATTTTACAATACACAAACTTACAGGGAAAATTTAACACAGAAATATGATTTTCTTTTTTCCCATTTGAATTATTGAGTTTTTTCCCAATATCTGTTCCACAGTTTTTCTTGGTCCCTGCATTAGATATTCTGTAGATAATCAGGTGTCCAAAAAAACCACAAAAGTTGAAAAAGAAGTCCCTTTAAATAAATAAACATAGCTTCAAGCAAATTAAAGTGGAAAAGAATACAAGTACTCTTTCCTAATCTCACTTCTTTTTTCTTTCTTTGGAAATCCTCAACATCGTAATTTCAGACCAAGACATCATAATTTCAGACCAAGAAAATTATTTTTTGAAAGAAAAGCAAAATACTTCAATAAAAAATTCAGTCACACTTTAGCTATGGAAATAAAGCTCATATTCATAAGCAATTTTCTTATTTTGGTGACAGAACTGCCAGGAACTGAAAGGAAGAATAAATTTTAGAGCTGGATTTAAATTACTTCTTTTTAACCATAAATTTCTTATTTTAATTTCCAGTGTACCCTCCATAAAGAGGCCCTTCTCCTGGAATATCTGTTCACAATGCAAAGCTAACAAAATAAATTGTTTGAAGAATTGGGACCTAAATTCTTCCAATAAACTTTTATACTTTTAGTTGCATTCCTGTTTACGTCTTTATATCATGAAGATATTCAGACTCTGTCAGCAAGAAAAAAACAGCAGTAAAAGATAACAAATGCACACAAAATGGCCATTTTTGCATACCATAACAAGAGATGCTAAATTTAACAATATATTGATAAATTCCAACTATCCCAGCAAAAATTAAAAGCATAAGCACTCCTGAAGAAAGCAATTTTGTCACTAGCAAAAGTCATGCATAACTGAGCAGAAAGTACTGAAGAAGGGTTGTCTTTTGAGTTATATCTGTTTTATAAAGAACATTTGTTTGCTTGAAGAAAAATGCAGCTTTCTTAATTGAAAATTCTCTTCAACCCTCCACAATACTTATGTGAACCCCTCATATGAAGACACCTTGGATATTTCTGAGGTTTTCTATGTTCTTCTAATTTCCTTAATGAAAAGCCTACAGTGAGTTATGGGCTTTTTCTCTTCTGAAAGGCAACTACCATCTATAAAACACCACTAAGAACTGAAGAAACACTTTATTCCTCTTTTTCCACTAAAATAGGTGGCTGCACAGAGAACTGGGGGGGAGGAAGCCACAGCATTCAGGATCTTCAGAATATATGGACTTACTACTCTGCTTAACTTGCAAAGAAGTAAAAAAAAAGGTAAGGATCACTGCTTTCCAGCCTTCATTTGCACCCATGAATGAACAGGGAAATTTTTTAGACCTTGTGTTCAAGATATAAATACTTATCTTTTAAATTGCACAGTCCACTGGAAAGTTGAACTATATTTTTCCAAAATGTAAGAAAAAATAAGTTATTCAAAGATAATCATTAAAATTTCACTGAAATCCCTCGGCTAGGTAATTTCACTGTATCCTGTTCTCTTTTTTCCAGCGTTGATTGTGAAACTTCTGTCTGGCACTTTATGTATGATGATGAACACTCTTGGTTACAGTCTCTTATCAGCAAGGATTTAAGCATGGCTCTGCTCTAACCTTGACAGAAAAGCATCTGTGATTTCCCCTACAGCACAGAGGACATTTCAGTTCAGTGGTTTAGTTCATTGGGTGATCAAAGACATGCCTGTGCGATAACACAACACAGTGGCCAGGATAAAAATCACAAGCCCAGCACTGCATCACTCACTTTGGCAGAGGGCAGGGAAAGCAGCTGAAAGGCTTCTGCTGCCCACTGACATCAGGGCTGCCTGAGGTGCTTCTGTATGCCATCACCTAAGGCTGTGTTTTGTAGGCATGTAATCACAGATTTGTCCCCTCACACTAGCGAAGAACACATTGTAGCTCTTGTTTTGAGCTCAAGGTGTCCCCTGAAACCAAGACAGAAGATGGATTTTTTTTTCCTCAATTCCCACCAAATATTTACTGAGTACCTGGTTGTAAGTAAAAGCTGCCTCAAATATTAAAGGCAGTGGGGATATATAGCTGTAGCATAGCACTGCTCTCAACAGCATATGAAATGTAAAGTCTGTGCTTCAGTCTAAATCCAAGCCCAACCCACAGAACTCAAGATGTTTGTCTTCGCATGTGCATGTACACATATGTGTGTTATGGGATGTTCACACATGTTTTGGTTGGGGTTTCTTTGAATTCACACAGCTGGGGAGGTAGAGTGTGTTTATGTGTAGGAGGAAGTACAGATGGGTGGGTATTTGTAGATTTGTCTGTGTGCAAGCATGTGTGGGCATAGGGGTGTACATGTCTGTAACATTGCATGGAGGTTCGTGTGTCAGTGGAGGGATGTAGGGCTACGTGTGTGCAGGTGAGACTGTGGAATTGTTTGTGTGAGTGCATGAAGGGATTGGTGCACGCAGATGTGTAGCTGCACGTATGTACAGTGAGTGCGGGGGAGATGTGCAGAGGCCTGTGTCCAGCTAGGGGTGTGTGGTGAGCACCTAGGAATTAAGTGTGCACGGATAGGTGTGGGTATCCCAGGAAGGTGCAAAGGTGTGTGTGCAGATGGGAAAGCACTGGGGGATCTGTGCTGTTGTGTCTGCAGGTAAGAAGGTGGCAGAGGTGTGGGCGTGTGTGTGCAAGGGCACACAGAAGACAAGACAAGCATATGTAACAGCATTTTACAGAACACAGATTTTCAGTAGAAAAGTCCATTTTTAAATAAACACTTTTCAGCTTAATACTATCTTGTCTAGTACTGACTTATACTTAAGGCTAATTTAGAATTTACTGTAATTTCTGTGACTTTTATCACTCCTAAAGAATGCATGTGGAGAAACAATGAGTACACATGGGTATTCAGAGATTATCCCATGACACTGATTTAAATGATTTAACATGGAAACTGTGAGCAGTCAATTTCTTTGAGTGACTTTATAGTCCTGGTGTGCCTGTGTTTAGTGTCTTGTATTAGCCTTGGATTTATTCAGAGAGTCTGTATTGGATTTATTCAGAGAGTCTGTATTTTTCAGCACAACGTTCTTTTATAACACAGAATTTTATAATATACCACCACATTCAAGTGAGGACTGTCTTCTGAGAACTGTAAGTTTTTGCCTTCTAGTTTATTTATCAGACTGCCATCTACCATGTAACTGAGAACTTATCATAAATAAGCTGAAGATTTTATTCTCTATATTATGCATTACACTGAAAGAGAATAAGTTTAGGCCATGTATTAAGAATAAATTCTTTACTACAGGGGTGATTAGATACTGGGAAAGTTGCCCATTTGTGGATGCCTCCTCCCTAGAAGTGTTCAAGGTCAGGTTGGATGGGGCTTCAAGTCATTCACTTTAGCAGAATGCGTCCCTGTCAATAGCAGAGAGGTCAGAATTAAATGATATTTAAGTTCCTCCCAAACCAAACCTGATTATATGAAAAGCAGTATCTGGTTTTGAATTCGTTTGATGCTACAAGTTAATTTCTAGGCTTTAAATGTATCACATTTAAAAGCACCAAAATCACCATTCAAAGCCCACTGTGTTCAGAAATAAACTACAGAGCTCCAGCACAGAAAGGAAATAACTTAATGACAGCAGGATTTTCAAAAAAAGAGCTAATCTGTAATTCCAAAAAATATTTTAAAATTAAAAAAAAAAAAAGCAAAGATAACGTTGAGGGCACTGCTCCCATGGTAAGTATTTTTAAAGGAGAAAAAATCATAGCATCTGAAACTGGAGATCCATTTCTGAAAATATAGATGTAAATCCCTCAGCATGGTATACGAGGTGAGCATAGGAACTGTACTATACAGAAGCTAATTCTACTTGCATTGCTTTGGTAACTATGAAAACATACACATCTGAGTATTGCAAAGTAACAACTGCTCTCTTACTATATTTTGCCTTATATTGAGAGTTATGGCTCTTATATCCTGACTTTGAGTAAAGACTTAATATTCAGAACATTCAGTAGGATTTTTTTGATGATGAACAAGGAATGAAGCAATGAAACAGCCATAAAGCAATTTTATTGGGGGAAAAAAATAGAAAAAAGAGAGAGATAGATAAGAAGTTAATGACATTCCAGACTCTGTTACTCAATAAGAAACATGAAAAGGGCAGGGAAACATCACTTTTCCCTTTTGCAATTGTTTCCCTAGACAATCATTTTTGAGGTTGCTTGTGAGGTAGGTCCTCATGTTTAGGGGAAAGAAGTAATATTTTCACCAGGAATACAGATAAATGCTTTTTCTTCTTGCTAGAAAGGTCTTCTCCTTCACCCCATGTAAAAGCATTCGTGATTAGTGTTAATAGATTATTATTTACTGTGAAGAGTAACAGATGCACCACATTAATAGTGCCGCTTCTTTCACACGAAGGACAGGTGGTAACTGCACATGTACAGGAATTTTTTATCAGAAAGTGAAATTAATCCAATGTAAGACATGAATTCTTACAATGTGACATAAACTGCTCTCTTTCTGAAAGCACTTACTCCATCAAATTTTGCACCTTATCACTCTGGTACACAACATGCAGTTTGTGACATACTGATCTTTTTTGCAGAAGAACTTAAAACTTTTCTTAGAATACTCTCTCTCCCTCAGTGGTCGATGGCAGCTATTTTGAAAGGAATATTAAAAGATAAAAGGCAGTTTATAATGGCATCTCCAGTACATTCTCATATCTATTAGCTGCCTGCAGCTGAAATGTTTCTGAGCTAAATATGGTTTCTTGTTTAAAAGCTTCTAGAAATTATGGAGACTCCTTAATGTGCAGACTTAGAACAAAAAGTAAAACTTATTCCAGTCTATATCTATGAAACAAAATTGCTAACAAAGAATGAAAGCATACAACTGGCCACATTATATTAGATCAAAAGAACATTTAGTCCTGTGTCTAAAAATAGGCAAAAACAGGTTTATATGTGACACTTTTCCTTAAGTCTTCCACCTTCAACCTCTTTTCAGTCTCAGAAACATCCCAATGTGGATGCATTCTCAGTAACTCTCAAGGCATTTCTCATCCATAACCTTGACCAAAGTTCCACTTGAAACTACATTTTGGCAAATAACATTCCCAACATGCCTTGGCAACAGTTTTCAATAAAGGTTCCAATCTCTACTGCCAGACGTTGACAACACTTTTCCTGCTTGGTAGGAGACGGTTTCTAACAGCTTTATTTGATGCCTGTCAGATATTCTGAACCTAGAATGAGCAACAGAACTTCACATTTCTTTAAAGTGTGAAAAGTAGAACAAAAATTATATTTCAGACAGAAAGACATCACAAAATTCAAGAAGTGGATATACAGTCAACACAATTTTGATAGTATAACCACAGACACTATATCTGTAAATGTGCTTTTGCAAATGAAATATTCACAGATATCGTGCTCTCAAACAAAAGAAGTGTGTATAAATGAAAACCACTCAACTACTGTTGTATCCTTTACAGCACTTCACTAAAACTACAGAAGGTAAGGTATCTTTGTGTGATCTGAGGTGGAAACTAGATTAATTTCTGTTTCAGTATGAGAGGAAAACCTTATAACTAAATCATGGGCAAAGAATCAAAAAATACATTAAAATACTGATACAGAGATCACACTATGCAGAATCCTGGCAATATCCACACTCCTCACAAGCAAGGCATATTTCAAAGGCCGAAATGATTAAAATATAGAACAGTAACACTGAAAACTTGCATGTCATAAAATATCAAGCAATTTTTAGTGAAAAATACAAAACAAAACAAAAAAACATCTCCCGCCCCCTGCCTTTGGTCTGATTCCTGGCGCCACTGGTTGAATAAGGAACCACAAGCACAGCATATTTACAGCAAGCTTTCCCAATTGCATTGCAAGAGCCAAGAACCTTTTCTGTAAACTGAGGCTTCAATCTACCCCATACACTACATATTGCAGCTATATGCCTTTAATAAAGCTTCACATCCACATTTTAATTTTTCTCGTCACATTGTTTATATTACTCTGTAATAATTTCCTCTTTGTAAAATCCCCTAAACTGCTCATAAAACTGCCGTAAAAAGAAGTAAAATTATACAGCTCGGAGATCAAGGAAGAGAAGTGGGAATATTTTTCACCAGAGATGCAAAGAACAGAAAATAAAAATAATGTATCACTGACTCCTGTACAAGTCCGGTCTGCAGATAAAATTTTGGGCTTTCTCATCCCAGAATTTGTCCCAAAATGGTACATGGTGGTGTTTAAGAAAAGTCAATCATATTTCCGAATGCAATTCTGAGCATAGAAATGCAGGCATGATCCACATGAAAGCATAGCAGGAACAGGAAATCCATATACAACCAAATTTTCCTAAGTATCACATGTTTGAAAATCAAGTCAGACACTCTGAGTTGTCTTTGACAGCCACAAAGGTGTATCCCTATGTATCATGACACTAAGACAGAATCACTCATATGGAAAATGAAGTAAGGTGTTAGTAAATAACATTTTGAAAAATAACTGCCACAATCAGAAAAAAAATCAAAAAGGGAAAAAACTAAATTTATTATAAAGAAATTAATACACAGGCTAGAGAGACAACTGTGTTTATACAGATATTCCATATAAATATTTATCCTTAAATCCCTATTTTCATAGATCTTCTTGGGTTAAAAAAAATAATGAAGAAAAGAAAAAAGCTAAAAGGCTTAGACTGATGACAACCCCACTTGGCAGGAGCTACTATAAATACTGCAAAGTTTCCATTTCTTTCTCTTAAAAAAAAAGCACAAATATAGTCCTTTTATGTTCCCATTTAAGTAATCACTTCCAGGTTCCATACAGATCCATCCACATGAGTATGACTTAAAGTCTGCTATTATGAACAGAAAGGATAAAACTGCCCTTTGGCAGAAGTATTATTTTCATGTAGTTAAGTCTTTTGGATTTCTACCACTTCCTTTTGTTGGCTTTCATTCTTCCACCCACCCCTGCTTGCTTACCGGACCTTTAAGCTGAACTGCCAAGCAACCTCCCTGCAAGAAGTAGATCAGGGGAAAGAAAAAAGTGGTTAAAAAAAAAAAAAAAAACAGTCAATTTTGCTTTCCAATAATCTGTAACAAACAAGCCACAAAAGAACTTTAAGTCAGCAGAAAACAGGAGGCATATTACTGTTTATTCCCTGGAAGTGTTCTATCTTCTACCCAGAAGGGAAGCTACACCCTGTGGAGCTCCACCTATGCTACTCTGGCTTAGCAGATCCTCCTTGTCTGGCAAGTAACCATAAGAATTTCATGGGAATGTTTAAAATCATTCCCCAGAAAACTGTTAATAATAATGCGGTAACTGAAGACTCATCATAGAACACAAATCATACACTCTGAGCCACAGCAGACATTCAAGAGCCAATAATCATCAAAATAAGTTACTATCAAAGCTCCAGCTTCTGCCTCTGTGCTGACTTACACTAAATTAAGCCATTGGATTCCTGAACTATAACTCTTTTGCAGAAAACAAAGCTAACATTAAAAAAAATTAACTAGAGTTCACTTCAGATCTGTATGTTAATTTCAAAACTAATGATGTTGCACATTTCCACATTTGAATAATCAATGGGATGTATTCTAAGGAAAACTTGGTTTTGACAAAGCTACTTCATTAAAATGTGTTCCTATGAAGTACCCCTACCGAGTATCAAAAATAACTAGATTTTTCAGACAAAATATTGTCTGAGAATCATAGGAGGGACAAGAAGAGAGAGTAATAGGGCAATAAGTTAAACACTTGAGATGTTTATACAGAAACATCAGAAATAAGGAGAATAAACAGGAAGAAGATTAAACTCTTTAGAATCAACAGAAATTGCCACTTAATCCATCTCACGAAGACTGAGGATAAATCACAAAGCTGGGATTGGTGTGGAAGGGTGAAATGAACTTGCTGGTGAAATGGTATGGGGTTGAAGAAAAACAGAGAAGGTCTTATATTGTTAATCAAGAACACATACACTTGCTCTGAAATTCAGAAAGAATTAAGAAGCAGATTACTGCAAAAATAAAGTGTGAAAAGAGTGGGGTCAATCACATGTTCTCGAAAATCTGCTATATACCACTAATCAGAGACAGGAATGCATTGTGCTTATCCCTTAAGGAACTAGAAGCAGCATCCATAATAAAAGAGATGATAGTGTGAGATCTTCACTGAGAAATCCATGGGTGACGAAGAAAACAGACAAAAAAGAATATACAGATAATCCAATATTATATTTGAGGAGATTTCTTACATGAGATTGACTTAAATCTGATTAAAAGGGAGATGAGTGAAGAAACAGAAGTCAAACTAGTGGTCATAAAATGACAAATTCCTTATTTTGTGGAGGCAAAAAAAACCCCCAAGATTGACATATATATTAAACTTTTCTTAAAAATTAAAAAAAGTTTAAATAACCCAAACCCCAAACCATCTCCAAAGCTGATACAGTAAAGAATGTTGCATACAGAAACACATAGAATAGCATTTTAAGGATACTGGTAAGTGCCTAGCTATGAAAATCTTGAACAAAAAGACAGAATTTGTCCCAAAATGGAAGAAACAAGAAGTACAATATGGGACCAACGCAGCTATGTAAAAGCCACTTTATAACAAAGTAATGTAAAAGGAATATTCTTCTTTTTAGCGTTCAAAAATAAGGGCCTGTGATGAATGATTAGTCATAGTATAGAGGATTTACATAAACACATATGGGTAGAATCAGAAAAGCCAAAGCATACAATGAGTTAGAGTTAGCATGGATACAAAAAGACTGTAAAAACATGTTCTCTATAAACTGTATATTTAAAGAAAATACAAAAATTAAGGCTCTTAATTAAACAGGAAAGAAAATAAACATAAGAATAAAGAGGCAGAAGTTGCTTTCTCAAACAATAGATTTCTTAACCAGTTTTAAAAAAACTAATTGTCACCTATGTTTCGAACTAAGGAACATGATCAGAAGCTTGAATAAGCAAATGTTATACAAATTGAAGTTACCGTCAAGTCATTATCTGTATCTGATCTGTCATGCCCTGTCCCACCAGATTATTTCTTAAGGGCCCATCAGATGAGGGCAGCGGCCCCAGGCTACCACCTCATACAATGTACATGGCCTCACAAGGCAGGACCAGTGTGTGTGTATACAATGTGAGAAGAGCAGCAGTTGTCTCATTACAGGGTTATGGGGATGTCAGAATAAAGGCATGTCAGATGGCAATCATGCAATATATCTTTAGTAGCATGTCTTCTCTTCAAAAGAAGCAATGGGAACACAAGCAAGAAGGTAAGTTAGCTGGACTCACAACTGACTGAAAAACTGCCCAAAGAGTAATTCTGACTGCCACAGAAACTAGAAAGGTAGGCTGTAAACGCTTAAGTCCTAAAAACCCAATAAATTTTTTTAAGATATCATACTGAGGCATCTGGATGGGTTACTTTGTTCAACTAGATGCTTATGAGAACTGGAAATAATTACTCCCCTGATTAAGTGCCAAGGTCTTTGTCCAGTTTTGGGCACCACTGAAAAAGCTATGATCACCTGACAGCTCCAAAAGCAAACAGAAAACATGAGTCTTAAAAAATACGCATGACCAGGTTTGAGGGTAAAAAAGCATAGGTAAGCATTTGTCCATGCTATAAAGAATACAAGAGAGCATCTATTTTAATTTCTGCTATATGAACAAGAAAGCAAAATCAAGGCAATTTGAAGCCTAGAGAAATTGGGTTAGAAACCAGGAGAGGATGTGCTATTTTGAGGGCAGGTGAGCAAAGGAGCACAATTTCTTCACTGGAGATTGTGGAGGCTTGCTTTTGAAGTACATAAAGACTGAATAAAACATAAGCCTGAACAGCACTACTTCTTGTCTGTTTTAAACTTTCATTTTTCCTAAACCTTTAATTACTTCTTTGTACTTTTTATCCTACAACTGAAATTTCTGTGAGGAACTAACAATACTTTTAAAATTTTATTTTAAAATAAGGAGTTTAAGTTCCTTATATTTTAAAAGTTCCTTCCTAGAAGAATCCTAGCTAATTATTGTTCCCTTATTCAACCCTCTCTTTTCAGACAAAATCTTGAAAGAAATTAAACAGCTACTTATGTTTTTCTTGAAATTGAAGGAAGGAAGAGAAAAGATATAGGCAAAAATTGCTGGACACAAAGTAGCCATCTCATGGGCAAGGGAAAAAGCAGGAAAAGGAAGGTAACAGAAAGAGTAGGGCTCAACTATGTATAATTTGAGGGACCTGTGGAACTGACAGGTCTGAGATACCATTTCCCAGGTCCTGGAGAAAAGAACTCTGATAGATCACTTTCATTTGAAGGACACAAGCAAAGCAATCAGTAAAAAGGTCTTTGTGCTGCCTGAAGAGACATGAAGTAGTTTAAAACAAAAACAGCAATCTGGAATGTCTCCTTCTTATGTTTGAAGACAGTGACCTTCTTGTATAGACTTTCTTGATTTATCATGCTTGAATTCAGCTTTAATGGCTGTTAAAGAGGTGCTGTCAAGAGGTGTCTTTTCCAATAAGCAATAATCTGTTGTCTCTTCCACTCCCTATCCCTACCTAAAAGAGCAAAAGTAATATGCATTTGTCGCCTGTAGACACCCACTGAGACTAGATTAGGCCTGAAGTCTTACTGGCAGGAGATGAAAGTAAATTCTGGTCACAGTCCAGAGGCTGATTTAATCTGGGAGAAGAGAGCAGAGCTAAATGAGCTTGTTAATTCCAGAACTTAGTTTTCTCTGTTCATCTTTGCAGCAGAAAAGAGGTGAAGCTGGAAGAAGATGGGTGAATATACTGCAAAAAATGTTTAAGCACATTAATCAATTTTCAGAAAAAGCATTCAGCCTTAAACTACACATTTGCACAGACTAGAAAGAAGTGAGAACACACTAAGTCTCTTCTTATCTGAAAACGCAAAGGTGGAACATTAGTGTCATTAATAAAGAATTTCTCCACTGACAAATAAAATGAAACACCAAGATAATAGAGCCAACAGTACGACAACAGAAATTAAATGACTGTGATTGTCTTCTATATAAGTGGTCATAAATTTGCAACATTGAGTTATACAATTAAATAGGAAAACAATAATATCTAAAGGTACTGAACCTGCACTTACATTAATAAGCATCACTCTGGCGTTTTGGTATATCTCCAACAACCTTGAAAAAATTAACTTTCACTACCACAGTAAAGATTCTATGACTGTTACAGAGGCATTATCCCCAAAGAAAATAAGTTAAACCTGAGTCTTTTTAAGTTCTGTCCTATCTTCCTGCTCTCTTTCAACAGGACTAGTCTATCAAAACTACCTGGTTGTACAACAAACTACAACTGCAGCTGCAAAAAAAAAAAAAAAAAAAAAAAAAAAAAAAAAAAAGCATCGTGTTTCTGCTTTGCTGTCTGCTTTGCTGCTACTTAATCTTAGGAAACTTCTTCTAAGTGATCCAAACATGAAGGAACCCATGTGCTTTTTGTACTCCCAAGCACACTTTCTTCACATCTAATTGATTAATGGGTGGTCTAGCACATTCCACAACAGTCTGGTGGACAGACAGAACAGGAAGCACAAGACCTGACACCTTCTGTTCACTGGTTTTTATACAGTTAATTTCTCTCAGTTGCTGACATATCTCTTACAATGTTTTCCAAGAGTTTTCTTTGCAAGCCAGTGAGATTTTTTAAAAGGATATGTATCTCAATCTAAAAACACTTCACTGAAGCATATTTGTTTCTAAGACATGCAGATCGAAATACAAACCTTCCACGAATCTGAGGACAGGAAACCTTTCCCCCTTTAAAAAACTTATTATTTTCATATGATGAGCTACTCACGTTCATTCACTTTAAAATTATTGCCAGTAGAAAACTTTCAGTCCATTTCTAATTCATCACTAAGATGATTTCCAGTAGGAAAATTCTACTATTCACCCAGAATAGAGGGGTGTCCATAAATGTGTGGGTGTTACATGGAAGTGATCATTATGTTTTGCTTTGTTTCAAGTTACTGGCTTTTAGCCCAGATTTTCTACCCATCTAATTTGTCAAAGTGGATAATTATCTCACAATCATGAGCACTTAATAAACATTAGAATAACTGCTTTCTGCAGAGTGGGTAACCCTGAAATGATGACATGTCCTCTTTCCTCCCCCAAGATTAATCCATTACTTATAATTTTCTGCTTACATCTGATAGCACCACGTAGTTCAAACTACAAATCTCCAAACCACAGTCTGCGCTGGACAGTTTAAAAGCACAATTCCCTTCTTAATCAAAAAATTAACTCTGCAGACTGGCTATGCATTGCAAAAGTAAGTGAAACTGGTGGTTTTTTAAGTAATTTCTGTCTTTACTGCCCATACATATGGAGAGGTCTCATCTTCTAAAGTGGTGAAAATGAAGGTTACTAAGCTACTACCATTACAGTAGCTATGCCATAAAATAATGGTGCCAGTGTAGGAATACACACTAGAAATCCAACCTAAAACCTCCACATTCTTCAGCCAAACTGTCCGATTCTAGAACTGTGTACAACCACATCATCATTGCTGTCAGTGCATGGCCACCAGTGCTAAAATTGTGCCTCACCTTCTACTACTCAGGCTAGTCTGGCCTTGGCTTCTGTAGCCCCTCAAAGCTGGGCAGGGGCTGAAGCTGATTATTCTCACCAGAGGCAATTCCCCTCTCTGCAGCAAAAAAACAGCAAAGACACTGTGCAGCTGAGTAAGCCATCATGCAGTTTTTCCACTTCTGGTGATGACCAGATGAAACTTGAGTTAATAGTGAGCTGTAGAACCTCACAGTCCATAGCACAGAAAACACACCCCAAGGTCACATCTTGGGGAAGAAACAACCTTGTTCCTTTTGCTGGCAAGGGAACCAACCTGCTTGGACTGGGAACTGGTTAACAAGGGGTACAGGAGGAGGAAAACAAGAAATAAGATTTAATTTTCTATCCACCTTCTTCCAGAAAATCATTCACCTCCAAGCAAAATAGTTTAATAGGATACCAATTACCAAGTTTAATAGGATACCAATTTTTTAATGCTTATTATGGCAAGTCTAAATTAAATTCCATTTACCTAATTTCTAAGTCAAATACTTCTAAACTGCAGGAGAAAGTGGCCAGTTATCTTCCTACACCCTCCAGAACAAAATCAGGCTCTCTTTTTTTTTTTTATTGCATTGGATCATAAAAGTGACTAAGAAAAAACAGTTAAAAAAAATTCTGAACACACTTAATTCAAACACATCATAATAAACATCACCAGCAGGATATTATCTTTCATTGCTGAACAATTACTACCAGTTATATCCCAATATGATCAGAGTAGCCCTCTATGGCTCAGAGCTCCTTTGATGTTGGTGGATATCTGATTTTCAATTAATTCATAAGAAGAGAAGCACATGTATTTCCATTGCAACTCCCACTTTAATTTCTCATAAATAGTACATACACTCTCTGGTAAATGCAAAACAGATGAGCTTTAAAAGAATATTACTAGTATAATTGAATGCTATTGATATCTTTGAGTCTTTCAGTCAAATTGAGAACTAATGTTGACTCATCGCTTGTCACTCTCCATTAATGAAAGCTGAGTATGGATATTAAAATTGAGCATGTGATGGTTAATGTGATGGTTAATGATAGAACTCTTAACAAAAATCTAATGACAATTCAGATTTGTAAATCCTTAAACAAGAGACAATCCTTAACAAGAAAAACAATAAATAAATGCAACAACATTTTAAATTTTGGAACATAAGAACAGGTGGTTTAAATCTTCTCATTTTGATATTAATTATGGTTCCATTCTGGGCAAGTTTGTAAGAGGCATCACCTCATTCCAAGGTTATTGCCTTAATGATTTCCAAATAAATCTGTTCAGTTTGCTTTCCTGCTCTGAAAACTTGAATTGGTACCCAATCATAAAACTGAAGTACTTCATCCTGTGTAAAAATCAAGAATGAAGATGAGCAAAATGCTGCCATAGTGACAGAAAATCTTTCACCACCATCAGCATAGCAGATATTGTAATTGCTGCCTTGTCAGGAAGCCAGGTGAAAGATGAACAATAAGGAAGATAAAATCAGTTCAGGTGAATGACAGAATTACAAGTGTAGGGTGTTACTGCTTGAGGAAGAAAGAACCATCTCTGATGTTAAACTTCAAGGAAGTAAGAACAGTAGATGAGTTAGATGAGTTAAATCATTATGTGTTCAACTAGATCAGTCCATCATGACTCCAATAAAGACTCAGTCATATAAACTCTCAGGAACAAATTGAATATAAACTACTAATAATTTGCTATTCTTGTGACAGGAAGAAAAGACAGAAGCTACCAATATCTTTCCTCTGAAGCTGAAGATAAAGCCTCAAAAATACTGAAAAAACAGTATCTGATTAGTCTCAACCATGCTTTTTTGGAAAAAAACTTTCTGATATGTAAATGAATTATGCTGGGATAGCCTGCTGTCAGAGATTTACCAAATATGTATGACAGAGTACAAAGGGGAATAACCATGAAAAAGTGGTCCTCACAATTAACCTCATACTATTCGTACTTCACTTTCAAAAATGCACACATGGCAATGTAGATTTGCACATTCACAAGTAGAAAAAGAGGTCATTTCTTAGAGGAATTTTAAGGGAATGTTTGCAATATGCTCTTGGACTCATCTGTAATTTCTAATGGTAAATTAGCTCATCCTGTGTTGAGAAATACTGTGTAATTGTACTCATAGCATTAGGAGCTGATAAAACCCTGATACAGACTAACAATCCTCTATGGTCTGGGCCATATTGCATCTCTACCAAGCACTGTTGATATATATAAAGAGAGAAAATGTGTAAAAGATGTATTTATTTAAATTTCCAGACAGTGTAAGTACAAAGAATGAATCCAAATCTGCATACAAAAAGACTTTAGAATCTGTTACTCAGCTCTTCCTTGATTTGATACTTGGAAACAGTTTTTCTTTGATAGAAATTATATCAAGTTTTAAGTTCGAAACTTTTAAAATCAATAGAACACAAGATTTTTCTGAATTACCAAAAAAATTATGATAAACCACAGAAGTTCTATTATAGTTTGTCAGAATACACCATTTTGCTAGAAGGACAGAATAATTCAGCCATTATTGGCTTACATTTTCTCATCCCTTTTTAATGTTCTCTTAAAAATTTTTATCCAGTGTGTTACTGCCTGAAAGTAACTTCAAATAGGTAAAAGCTAACAGCAACAGTGGAGTTTTCTCTGCCAGGAATATACATTAAAAAATAAAAAATTCTGCAGGCATGCTATACTGTTTAAAATGAGACTCTAAGGCACCACAAGAAGAAACCTTTTATAAATCAAGGGCACACTGTATACACTAATTCACTTACAGTCGTGAAGAGAGAGATTGTTAAAATCTACTAATCCATTTTTGGCATGAACTGCAAACAGGCGATATAGTTTACAAATACAGATTATAAGCACTGTTGCTAAAGCTGCCATTCTTGCGATCTCAGGCAAACTCTGAAGCATGTTGCTTCCTTTCTGAAAAGCTTAAACATGTTTCCTCCTCCCACACACCCTTAGTCTGGACAGTTGAATCATTCTCACAGCAGATAAATCTTTCTGACTGCTGATTATTCTGACGGGGGGAAAAAAAGCCACTTTGTGTGACAGGGTCCCTTTTGTTTCACTGCAAGCACAACAATCTGTTTTCCATTGAACAGAGGTTTTAGTTCTCCCTCCACAACATTTTTCTTTAATTATGATAAAAGACAGTAACTTAATCAGGCATAAATCCTGTTCAAGCAAACACATGAAAATAAAGGGGTTAACTTTGGAGACAAAAAGCTAGACATGTGACTTCTCAATTACAACTGTAGATAATAAACCACTAAAGCAGTGACAAGTGAAAATTTGTTTTTTCCTCACATTTGCACTAGTATCACTAGAGAAATTAATTAAAGAAACCCACAATCATGTTTATTTTGTTTAACAAGATTGCCTTCAATATAGCTACTCAGTTTTAAAATTATCTTGACTTTTACTCCAATAGTATGACTATACACAAAGTTGCTCTCAGACAAAAATATTTTCATTGTAATATGCTATTTCAGAAACTCTGGAGACCAGCACCTCAATATGCCAAATTAGCTGGTTACAAATTAAGATGTTGGGACTGATACCAGGAGGGAAAAATACTGCCTGCCTTCCTTGTCTGACACGTGTAGTACAGATGTATGTGAAGACGAGGATCAGCATCCTCAGAGTACAGTCAGTATTGGCACGCATTATCAAGTCCAAGAACTGCAGTAAACTGCAGCTTTAACTTGGAAGCAAAGTTCCAGCTTTGCTGGAAGGAAAACACAGCTAAAGTGCAGCAGGACTGTTCTCTACTAACACAGCTGCTTTTCAAGATGTGAATAGGCTGCCTGTATCTTAACCCACTACAATGAAGCAGGTTGAAGCAGGAGTCCACCTCCATTCATGCTCTCAAGGAACTATTGCAATAACCCAAATGATTCACCTCTTAGGATTCTGAACATGGTAGAAAAGAGAGAACACATTTTCAGCAGAACAAAGTGGGAGGATACACAAAAGACTTGGTGTACAAGGCAGCCTGGAAGTAGGGACAGGTGAACAGGAGGTATAAGAAACACATGGAGCGATAGTGTGACCAGCTTGGGAGTTAGGACATTTTCAGGAGGAAGGCATAAGATGTTGCTACACAAAAAGAGGAGACAGAACAGGAAAGAAATTTGAGAGTTGAAATTTGGATGCCACTGGAAACACAAATAGGGTGTACCCAATATATTCTAACTGAACAGTGGTTGGATCTTTCTAGGCAGAAAAGGCCAGAGGCAGTTTGTTGGCCCTGAGTACAAATGAAAGAGCAGTGGTCATGTCTATGTATCTGCAGCCTCTCTTCTCACCCCCAAAGAGGCTGGCCACATCAAAGCTAAGCCTGGGAACACACCTTGCCACATATTCCTCCTCCCCATCATGCTACTGCAGCACCACGGTTAGACCCACAGGCCAGAACCACGGCAGAAACTCCCCAGTGAACCGCAGACTGGCGTCCAAGATTCAAACATCTCCTCTGTAGTTTATGGTAAGAATGTAGCCCAAGCTGCCGTTCAACGGTGGTTGATGCTAGGGAAAGACAACAGGGACAAAAAGTCACCACTGAAGATAATTTAAGTGCAAAAGGAGTTCCCTAAATGTGGAGGAATAGAAGGATCAGACACAAAGGCCTTGGTGGACAGAACAAGTGGATTGCACAGATTTTATGCACCAAGGACACTGGGTGCAAAACACTGCAAAAAAAAAAAACCAAAAACTGCAAAACACACAAGAGCTTCATTCTTCCTGTAAGTAGCAGTAATTGCTACCAATGAATGCCCACAATCATCACACTGATATTTCATTTTGAGTTTTTCAGGTCATGTCTGGTTTGTAGCTAGTACTTCTTTGCTTAACTAGCAGGGAAACAGTTTCTGAGACTTCAATCTCACGATAAAAAATAGGTTTAGTAATTGAGTTAAAAACATTTCTGAATGAAACATTCCAGATTCAAATTACAGACTGTATAAGCCCTTTAGTTGGGTGTGGGTGGGGTTTTGGGGTTTTTTTGTTTGTTTATCTGGGGTTTTTATTTGTTTGGTGGTTTTTGTGTGGTAGTGGGGTTTTTTTTTGGTTGGTTGGGTTTTGGGGGTTGGTTGGTTGGTTTGGGGTTTTTTCCCTGACCAGTCTGGAGTGCATTATTTCAGGCACCATGGAACTGCCTCTGGCTATAGTTACAAAGTAGACTTTAAATGAAAGCTGGTTCTGGTCTGCATAATATTTGGTGCACCTGGGGAAAAGTATTTATCCAAGCAATAGCCAGATCTGTGGCCACCAAACTTGCTGAGGACTCACTTGTATTATTTTCAATGGAATCTCTGAACACACCAACAAGTACTTGTTGCATTTAAGCAGGTTTCTTACCTTTGAAATACAGGAACAAAAAGTAGCAAAAGAAATATCACATTGAACTAACAGGATACCACACAATGCAATCAAATTTGCTACACAGTCACTCTCATAGTATGTATTTTCATTGTGGCTTTTACAATTACAATTTAGGTTTACAAACATCACATATCTGATCAGTTCTACCCTATTAGGCATTTAGTACCTTTAAAAATGTGAATACATATTCAGAGTTTTCATATCTTAGTATAAATCTACTCTCTTTAAAAGCCCTGTACAGACTTACTCAAGCATACGAATGGGGTTTTTTTTTCTAGAGCAAGCATTCATGATAAAGCATACCAGCTTTGCAATAACTCAACATCCAAATGCTGGACTTTTTGCCTGTGTGATATTGTACAGAATCAAGAACAGAATCAGCATGCTGCCTTATCAGGAAAGCAGACACTTCAGAATACCAATATTCTTTGTTTATACAGAAAGATTAATATATAAACTAACATACATTCCTATGCTTCCATGCAGTCCCAACTTCTCCCTGTTCATATTAGTGTGTTCCTGCCCCTAACTATTACATTATTTGAGGCACTGGGGAAGTTTTAGTTAATACCAACTTAATCTGAACCATTTCAAGTACAGTTTACCATCATTTTTTTTTTCCTGGAGTAAAATAAAATATGACCACCATTTCAAATACATCCAGACCTAAATTACAATTTATGTTGTCCCTCCCCCTACACGTTGAAAGAGCTCTCTTTGTAAAAGAGCTTTACTGAAGAAAGTGTCTGTTGCACAAATGCATTTAGTTACCTTCCTAATCCTGAGATAATTAAAATCTGCTAAGGTAATAAGGTACTAAGTCTTGGAAAAGTGCTCTCTGCATTCTGGACAGCATCTACAAAGTTTCCATTGATAGGCACAGGGTTTTTTCCCCAATCAAATAAAAGTACTTCTCAACAAGAGCAAAAGTGGAATTGCCGATGGAACCACAATTTATGCACTACAGCACAGCTGCCTCAAGCCACGTCAAAAAGCATCCTCAGCACATCATCAGCACTGCACTCTTTAGCCACATGCTCCTTGGAGTAATTGCTTTCTGAAAGAGCTCAGACTATAAATCAGCTCTGACAAATTGACTTTCATTTTGTCTCCTAAAGTAATAAGACCAGAGATGCCACTTAAAATTACATTAAAGAGATTATTTCTTGTTCCCCAGGGACCATATTGCATGGACTAGGCCAAATGCAGTATACAAGCCATATTTTCCTATTTTCTGACATGCAATTTATTTTACATCCACAGGTAACACAAGCTGATGCAGAAGAAAATTGCAATGGACACTTGAAAAGGAGGGCCAATAATATTTCTGCTGTGAAAATCACCACAAAAGCCCACTAAAAACATACTAAAGGTTCAGGGGACAAATACAAAAATAAAAGTCATAACTACTCTGAGGAAACTTGGTGCAGCAGCAGGTCTATTCTGAGATCATCCAAACGAATATAATTTTCCAGAACATGCAGTGTTAGGAATGAAAATAGTTTTTAACTGTACCATATACATTGTTAACTGAAACACGTCTTTAGGTCCAGAAATTAGCACTGCATAATGAGAGTAGAAAATTCTAAGCAAGAATATTTCTTTCAAATTTCAGTTCTAATTTACAAAATCTTGTAAGCGCTACTAAATTTATGAAAATCTTTTCAGACCAATCCATCTCAAAGTATTTTATAAATTTATACACAGCCACAGTGGTTTATAGAAGCCTAAAATTAGAAAAAGTGGACGCTTGAAATATTGGTTCATTTTCTCAAAGTGGCAATGCTTTACCAATTGATATTTTTCAAGATGAGGGAGGTGCAGGGCTAGACAACACAGTGAGAAGTAGAGCTGTTTTTTTAGACAATCCTCTGTCCAGTGAATTTACATTATGGATCACTAATGAAGGTTTTGCTGCTGAGCAGAATTCCATGAGTCTTTTTCATCATTTATTATGTTGCAGAACACACTGTGTTCAATATATGCTAGGTTCCAAACACAAAGCCCCAACTTATAGCTTCTGCTTTTTAGTCTCCTTTAATTTCAGAGTCTGTCAGTAGAAGAAGGAGTCATATGTTGGCTACTTGCATAAAAGTGATCTACACAGTCTGGAAGTGTAAAGTTAGAAAAAGTGAGGAGGTGCCAGTGAACAATCTTTGATAACTCACTAAGCTAACATTAGCAGATTAACCCATCAGAGATGTGGAAAACTTAGATTTCACCCTCTCTCACCCATGAGTTGAAACTCTTGCACACATATGATACAATTTTATCTTTTATGAGAATGCTCTAGAAAATATTTAGCAGAAACACTACAGACATTAAGAGAGCTACAAAGTGAGGGTGACCAGTATCTCCACTGTTTCGACATCTTACTTTACCTCTTAGTTTTGCTTAAAGACTAGGACTTATCCCTGATCAGATGGATCAACAACCATCAACTGGGTGTTTGCATTCGAAACATCACCACACCAGACCAGATGCATAAAAAATACTGTTAACAATAGACAGAAAATGCTGCATTTAAAGCAAAAAGGAGCAATGGCTATAACTGGCAAGTCTGAACCAAAAGCTGCTGATGATTTATTCTTAAAAATAATCAGAACAGAAATGTTCTTGAACATCCCTATTGTTTTTGATTCTCCCATCCCACTTCTTACATATTACCATAACTGTTTTTGATAAAAGAACTGTCCAGTTATAACAGTCTGCTTTGCTATTTCTTATTATAAATTTCTGTCTGCTGCCTTTTCAAATCCTTGGTCAACTGGGAAAGAAATATTACAATTATATTTGAATCTGTTACTATCTTTATTTGTTAAGAAGTTGTTGGATTAGAAGCAAAGAAAGGCTGGTTGGGGTTTTTTTGTTGCCTTAAGGATTCATTTGGCAAAAGAAAGAAGCCTTGACTGTTGGCAGTGAGGAGTGCCCTTAGAAATCTGTGACTAGTCCAAAAAAAGTTACTTCTAGTGCAATAATGAAAAACATAAATGCATTGTTGAGAAAAAAAGCACCCAAAGGAAAAAAACTCAAAACAAGCCCCACTTTCTTAAAAGAGGGAATCACATTATCTTCTCTTTTAGAAATTCTTTATATCAATTTAAGAAAATGAAGACTAAGCAACATCCTATCTAAGTCCAGAAAATATGGTTGGGAGGTTTTGTGGGTTTGGGGTATTTTGCTGTGGGGAGAGGGTGTCCCATTGTATTGTATTTCTTTTTCCCTGAAAATTTTGTGCTTTCATTTTAAAGTGTATTGCCTATTCCTTCTCTGTTCATCTTCTGCTTTCAAAATCACACTCTCATGGTTGCAAAAGTAGTATTACAAAAAACAAATGCAGTACTTGCACCCCAGATTCACAGCTGTGATAACACAGTTATCAGTTAGAATTTTAGAAAGTTCAGAACTGCTGCCTGCAACCCCATGTGGTTTCATGGGAGTAGAACTTGCCATGAACCAAGTCAATTTCCCACCACTTACAAAAGCTGTGCAAAGGTGTGAAATAGGGAATTCAAGTTACTATCTAAAAAGAAATACCCAAGAGATATAGGCTGGGGGCAGTATTTTTTTATCTGTGTGAGCTTATCAATATCCTACATGTGCCAGCTGCATGCGTTGAGCTGTATAACTTTGAGCTCACCCTCACAGATACTTTCTTTCTCCTGAAAATCCTGCAGACAAAAGTAATGTTTACAATTTTACTGGGACACCATCATCCAACAGAAGTGCCCACATTCATGGAATAGAAAGTGATGAGACTGAGAAAACAGAAAGTCACCATCCCCCACAGCCCACCTCCAAAAATGTTTTCTCTGCCTTCAGACTGTATAGTTAATTCCTGATCAAACTTAACCCATCCAGCTTTTCACAACTGCAATTTAAGGTTTCTCTCAAACTATAAAGAAAATTAGTTAGAAGTATATGTTGTAGGTTTCAATTCTCTAGAGCTCTTAGGATTTCAAGACTAAGTTGGTCTTCTGGGTTGGAGGAAAAAAACCAAAAAATTTTCAAAAGCCAATATCCACAAATCACACATCACAAACAAACTGGCAAAAATTTGTATGATTTTAACTAGGCGCAGGAATGATCAGCTCTATGGCAATCAACTCAGACAGGCAAGCTCTTGGTACTTATGGCTCTTAGTCCACAGGTATTCATAAGGAAATGTTCATATAAAAAATAGAAGAGGGATTGGAGGGGGTTTTATTACATATTGGTTTCATTAAATATATGATTAAATACTTGTATCATGTTGATATGTCTCCTCAATTATGAACAATGTGGAGGTAAAAATATTCTTATGGTCTTCCATGCTTACATGGAAAATGTGATAGGCAGACATGTTTAAAAGAAAGCAGTTTCATATGTTGAAAAGAAGAATCTGCAAAATTAAGAAAATTTAATAATTCTAAAACTATAAACACTCTGTGTGCAAAAATCTTATTGAATCTTTTACAAGGACAGAATCTCTACTTAAAACAAAAAGTTACATCATGAAAAATAAAAACAGTTTTGTCAACTACCTAAAACAAACATATCTAATTTGTTTTAAACCACCAAAAAGAAAATTATGTAAATGAACACTTTATGAAAAAACAACACACATTGTTTTCACAAAATGGGTTCAAAATCAGGTTGATAATTTCATTTTAAAAAATATCTTAATACAGCATGATTTATCATGACTATATCATGAAGTCCGTGGAATTTCAGTTTCAATAAAAGTTTTCAGCATATTTTAAAATTACTGTATACATGGAAGATCATAAATATGTTTTTACCTCCATCTCAGATAGCATTTAAAACAAAGATACAGATGTACAGATATACATTAGGATATCATATATACATATATATTACATATACTATCATATATACATATTGTATACTATCAAGTTTCCAGACCTGAGATGTTCACTTTTCAGTTGATACTGGCAACTGCCTGAAAGCTGCAGGAGTTTTATAAATCCCTTTTCCCAGACCCAGTTAATGTTCTGAAATAGCTTGCAAACTATAATAGAGTTATCCAGGAATGCACCTTCTAACTCCATTTCCTGTTGTATTTCAAATCCTGCCAAAGGAATATTTCAAAGCAGAATGCAGGATGTAAATGTATGATGGAAAGTGTGCTGAGGGTTTCCAAAATCACAGAAGTCATACTAATTTAAAAGTGAGATGCGAAATTCTCTATTAAAGAAACAGGGACTATGACATTCAAGTGGGTCTAAGAAATAATGCTAACAGCACTGCAACTCCTAACAGACTTGTTTTTTATTTTACATAAAAAGTTGTTAATGAAACAGAGGACAAATGTTTCCCGACGCTGTTTTCTTCCCATCACTCTGCCCCCTCTAATATCTGGAGTGAAAAAAGTTTTGAAGAAACCACCTTTAAAACACCACTTTCTGCAGACTTTAGACAGAGCTATATTTGGCTGATGGATTCACAACGTGTAGCAGCAATGCCATAGCGCACCAGTCTGCCTGGTTTGTGTGGTGCCTTAAGGAAGCACTCAGAGAACAACTGAAAACTGTATTTCAGCAGCATCACTTGGCAAATTACCTGAAGAAGGTATCTGAAGGTATCTATTGACTGGGAAGATGTGTTAGCCATTCTCCAGCAGCAGCTGTGTTCTTGGGAATTTAATCATTCTATGTGGAAAGAGAGCGAGCTCTCAGCTCCACGTCAGCGGTGAGCTGTGCCTGTGCCTGGCACTCAGCTGCTGAATCTGACAGTGCTTTCTCTCAGCATGGCAACGCGGGTGCAGAGCTCAACAGGATTGACACTGCCACCCTTCAACAGGCTGGAGACTCCTCACCTCATAAAATGAAAAAGCATTTGGATCTACACAGCACAGAAAGTGAAATCCTGTGTCCTTGTATTACCAATACAATTTCCTTCTGAAACCCTCAAACTTACAGTGAGAAGGAACACAAATGAGTCATATTTGGAAAACCTTTTTTCCAAGTGATCACAAGCAGAAAGTTGCATTTAGACGTTGGATTCACTGAGATACTACTGATAATAAGAAAAACAGTGCAGCAAATGAGTGAATGTAAGAAGCTGTTTTGTTACAGAGGACAAGAAACAGACAAAAATCTTCAATTTATACAAAAATAGAAGAAAAAATTATATGTGCTGACATTCTGAAAGCATTAAACTTGACAGAATTGAGCACTGTCTTGGCTATCTTACCTAATAGGAAAATATTAAAAGATACATTTGAGAGAAACGAATTTATTTTCTGGTTTGCTGTTTTCCATAGTATTCTAATTTAGACAGAAATACATGCTCTTCCTAAGATGGTTAACTATGCTTCCCTATTGATCAAAAAACACCTGTAGAAACCTTTAATTCTGAACTTAGGCTGAAGTTTGCTTGCAAGCCTTTGGAATGACTGGCATTAAATGTGGACTTTTTAGTAATAAATAAAAATGCTTCCAATTTTTTATTATTTGGTTTTGGTTATTTTTGTCGTTTTGTTTTGCTTTATGTTAGCTGTTACCTGTATTGAAGGAACAAATATTAAAAAAGGAGTAATTTGCTAGGAAAAAAATCCCCCAGGATGGTTAAAGAATTGAATGCAGATGTTAAATCAAAGGTAACACCTCTATTGTAATCACAGGTCTAGTTCTTCTAATTTTCCTATGAAAAGTATGTTTTGAATAATACACTCATGGCTTCTTTTAAAGAGACATTTGTTTCTGACAGCTGCTTTCATTTTACATACAGGAATATTAAAGTCTTTTATTATTACAGAGAATGCATAATTACAAAAAAAATTAGCATTTACTTTCCGATGGTCCCCAGATTTCCCCTATCCATCCCCATCATCTCCACTACATGCTATTTTCGTGTAAGAGGCAAATAAATGCTACACCATATAATTTAAAATAGTCTGAGTTTAAATTATTCTAACTTGAAAGAATGTCTTTTACAAAAAGAAAAAAACATTATTTTAATCCTGCTGCAATTCTGTTTTTCTTTAGACTTAGAATTCATTAAAACAAAACAATGCTCTGTCCAACTCTATTCTTTTCATGATTTTCTCATCCATCCATTATCATCCTAAAATACCATACTCTTACAATATGGAATTCTTTAGTCAGTCCTGACATGCATCTGCTTTTTGGCCTAGTCCCAGCAAATACGGTTGTGCTCTACTACACATCATTTCTCTCCATAACCTGTTTTCCTTTGGGTAACATACTTCATTTCAAACCTTCAGGATTCTGTAAGGCTTAAATTAGAGGTTGGTTGCATAATGCATAAGCAGAATTCTGGTTTCATTCAGAAATACTGCTTTCATTCAATCTGAATTTTGGCCAAACCAGCTGCAAAACCAAGCTTTAGTCTGCCTAATCAGTTGCTAGACCCCATTACTGAAATCTTTGTTGTTTTTTAAAATACCTAAACTTAAGAGTATGTGCCAGGATCAATTATTTTTCAGGATCATCAATTGCTATGTGGTATTTAACAAAAAATATTACAAAACAAATAGATAAAATACAAGTCTAAATATTACTTCTGCTACCAGTATGACCATTTGAGATCTCAGCTCAACACCTCCAGTAGAAAACATAGATAATTTTCCAGTACCACACCACCTGGCAAATCAAATGATTCATATATATTTTTTTAGTAATACTAACATACCACGGAATCACTGAGTCACTAAAGTAGGAAGACACCTTCAAGACCATTGAGTCCAACTCTTAACCCTGCATGGTGATGTCCACCTCTAAACTGTGTCCCTAAGTGCCAGATCTACATACCACCAGGGATGGTGAATCACTGTGCAGAAGCACATTCTTTCAGAAAGCAAATCTTCTACCACTGAAGGGAAAAAAAAAGGGAAAAACAAAAAATAAATCCCATTTCAGAGAATAGGGATACTTAAACCTATGTATAACTTTCCAACATCAATGGGTTTTACTCAAAATCCATTAAAAGGAGTCATTCTTCCTCTGACTTTAATTGAAGTGCCACTAGTTGCAGCAACATATGAAATTATGTGACATTTTTTGGGCTCTGTTTTTCGTCCTCCAATCTGAAACCCTGAACTTGAAACTCTAACATGCTCGCTGTTCTGGAGGAGAATACTGACCATAGATCTGTTTTGTACACAGAGTTTTCAAAAGGAACAGAAATGTCCTCTTCTGCCATCTCCTCTTCTCTTTCTGGAAAGCTGTTCCACTGCAGATGAGACAAAATCCACTAGTTGTAATTTAACGATATTGTGTTGTTTTATACTCAACTTAGACCAAGACATATAGATAAAAATATATCACAATAGCTATAAGACTCAGAGAAAGACTCTAAGGAAGAAATTTTGAAAACACCTGGTCAACGTCAGAACAGCCTTAAACAACTGCCTTGGTGGTTGGGAAAAAAAAAATTAACAACTGAAAAAAACCCAGAAAACAAACCTGTAACACCAAAACACAACAAACCAAACGCAATGGATTTGAGAATTTAACTTACCAGTTCTTTGTGAACTTCTATAGGAGCAGACTATGATGTGATCCTGCCTTTATAATAATCCTTCACATTATTCCACAAAAGTGCTCCAGTCTGGAGCACATAAATAATCCATACGTTCAGCAGGCCACATGCTGAAAATGCAATGGATGCTCACAGTCATGAACATATACTGTGTTCCTAATCCTTTTTTTGCTCTACACCAGAATGTTTTAATGGTCATATTAGATATGATATTTACTCAGGAGCTCTAATTTTACAAATAACTCATCCATAATTCTATTTCTGCAAAACAATAATTTTAAAAATATAGGTTTGAAATATTCATAAATTCTTAATCCATCTCAGGAAGCAATGCTCACAAAGTAGTTTTGTGCTTAGAAAAAAGTGGCTTTAGAATCTACTCATGCTAACACTTATACAACACTTTCCTCCTCTGATTCAGGGCCAGAGGAAGAAATTTAATAATTCCCTAATAATTCGTACAAGTCTATAAATTGAATGTCTCTTATACAACTGTATTTTGAGTAGTGTTTTTCCAACAAAATGCATGTGAATCATTAGAGAAAATCAAACCCTTTATCTAAGCCTCTAGAGCCTGAAGTCCTTAAAGCATGTGACTGATATGCTTAGGGCTGTATGTTGCCTCTGCAACAAAAGGTGAAATCCATCAGCAACAGGAAAGAGCAGGCACATCTCATGAATAATTCAACAGATAAAACTGATGCTACACGTTGTTGACAGCGGAGCCAGAAACCCCCTCCAGGCAACAGGGATGGAAACAAGGAGCTCCTGTTTTTGAGTTGCATGTGTCCTTTCTAAAGGTCTTCTTCCTCCTGGATGGCAAGCCACACATGTCCTGTGTAGGTGATGCCTCGTTTGCACACTAGACAGAGCAGCCAGCTGAACAAACAGAGCAATGTGGAGTCATTCCATACAGACTGGTTAGGCTGGGACACATTCATTGCCTCATGTAGTTTTTGTACCCAAGTAAAGAGTAGATGACACAGCTCACCATTCCTTACACATGCAGCATTACTTACAATGATTTCCAAGACAAAGTAACTTCGATATTTGGCAAGCCAAACTTTAGTCTGATGCCGAATGGAAATATGTTTTGATCACAGCCTTTCCACATCATGGTTTGTCCTTAAGAAAACAAAAAGAACAAGAAAACTGCTCTTTCCCTTTACAAGTCAATAATAACAAACCTACTTCTAATACTGTTGAGCAACTGTAAATACTTATAAACATAACAAAATGGAGATTAATTTATTTTCATTAGATTTCATAAACAGATCAAGGCACACATCAAATCTTTTTGTTTAGGAAAATCTTTAATATTGTTTGCTTTGTTGTCCAAGATAACATTTTTTCACTCAGGTTAAAGATAAACCTTATAGCTCTTGTTCAGATAAATTGTCAGAATTCCAAGACTGATGTTTGACCCTAATCAGTAGGACTAGCCAAGCGACTTAGATGTATACCTTTCTTGAGTCAATTTACGCTAACTTTTGCTACAGGTTTTTTATAAAAGCAAAGGTCAATAAAGGCAAGAATAAAAGGTCCATTATATTTGTTCTGAACTAAATGAAACTTGCTAAGAATTCTGTTTAAAACACTTTCAAAGCAGAACAAGAAAACTTGTAATACATTAAAATGTGAAATATAAAAGAAGCTAGTTTGCAATAAGATAGGTAATGATAATAGATTTAAAAAGTGAGAAAAGCTACCTACATTAAGCTAAAAAATGTTTTGTTGTTCTGTTAAATATTTTCTGTACCACAGTCAGGAATGCAATAAGCAGGTTATGAACCCAAGATCATCTTCCCTGTAATATGTTTAAATCCCAGGAAGAGAGTCTGGCCTCAGACTGACAGTCAGCATGAATCACCACCAATTCCAAACACCTCTCTTGAAAAAAAACTTTGCTTCCAGATTTTTGACAACAAGCTTTTTCCTTATTTTGTAGCTTGTTTTGAAGAGTGGGTGATGTTAATTATCTGAGGGCTTAGGCAGACCCAGAGAAGATAGCAGAGGAATACCATGAAACATCCATGCTTTAAGTTTGCATGGCCACCTACATTCTTCTTCCATTTTCAAGTGATCCTCAGGAAAAGTGAAACACAACACAACTGTATTCATTTAGACCTAATATTAGAGAAACATTAATCTATTTCACTCCATCATGAACCTATATAACTCATCAACAATATTCCAAGAGACAACGGAAGAATCTCATGCTTCAAAAGCATCTAGCTCACCATATGTACTGCTCAAACCAAAAAACAGTGGAAGAAAAGTCTGAGCTCCCAGAAGGCAAACAGGGCTAATTGTCTTCCTCTAAGGCTTTCTTTAGAAAGTAAGGTAGGAGGCATCTACACAAAAAGACTCTTTTGAGTTCCCAAAAATTTCAACAACAAACCTAATAATTTGTAGGTAACAAATAAAAAAAAGTAATTCAGTCTGCAAGTCACAGATAAACTCCTAGCAGTACAAGCAGTAAAAATGGTTCAACTCAAATAAGACTCAGCCTGAAAAACCAATCACATGGTGTCACAGTAATCTGAGAACCCCAGGAAATGCCAGAGTTGTCAGGCCACCACCTTCTCAATAACAGTTCACCCAGATTAGAAACTGGATACACTAGGTCACTAGCTGGCAAAACTCCCAGCCTCAAATGACAGCCTGTCAAACAAGAGAGAAGGGCACTCTTCCATCTCCTCTCTACTAATAGGAGAGCCTGACGGTCGCTGGGGAGTAGAATCAGCCCTTCACCACAAAAACACCGCAGCAACATATTTTGCTTTCTGTAGAGCAGTGCACGCCCCAGCAAGCCTACTTCTTCAGAATTCATAAAATTAATCTTCTTTTCAAATTGTCTCACTATTATGGTGATGGACAACTTGATCTATTGCAATGTAATACACTCCACTGAATCTACAAGTTACAGCTAGAAGTTCATTAGGAGAAAAGAAATCTGATTATCATGGTGATAAAAACCTGACAGTAACTCTGTCATGGGGAAGATGGTGGAAAATGGAGCATTTATAAATGCTCAGTCACACTTTCTCTAATGAAGTTCGTGGAACAAGAAAAACAGCTGATTTTAAAATCAGCATCCAGTGTCAAGGGTTCCTTTGCTCACTTGCATTCCTTTCCTTCCCAGCTCTGAACATGAGCCACTGCTACAAGATCTTCATCCACACAAATTATGAGATACATAGTGCCACAGTCACATATGGATATCCAGTATGTCTTTATTTTAGCTGGGTCCTAAAATGTTTTCGTGGTCCACTGTGGCAACGTAAATGCCCAAGCCCTGATTCTCAGGAGGGAGGTGTGATCTCTCTGCATCATGGGGAATGAGTGCTCTGCTGAGCACTCTATGGCTGGGAGCACCTTGAGTCAGCAGGGCACAGAATTTGATGTACATCTTCATTTCTTCCCTGCCCAAGAAACTTTCCAAAAGAAAACAAAATATACAGGACCAGTGCATACCTAGTCTGATCCTGACATTGAATCAAAGCACCCTGAGAGGCACATCAGGAGACCAGAAGGAACACAGGTTTCCTGAAATGTGTTTGCTGCCATGTACAATAAACAACTATTGAAGGCAACAACACAAAAGGAAAAGGCAACAAAATCATTTCCACTGCTGAAAATTCAGATAACCTTAACCAGGCTGCAGTCTATTTCTGCTTATGGAAAACGGGGATGTCAAAATTATAAAGCTTTCTGGAACAGAGATTCTCCTGAAATGCTATTTTGCATGAACACACTGTTCCCATATACTTCAAGTTACACATTTCCTACACAGCTGAGAGAAATTAAACACTGACAGAACTAGGGAAAAAGAATCTCTTAAAATCTTTCCAAAGGTCACATATATAGACTAAATGTCAATCAAACCATTTTTCTGATGACCAGGAATGTAAAAATCACCAGAAAAAAAAAAAGAGCAAGATCCTAATTCACTCTCTCTCTAAAATTAAATCCAAACACTCCTTCTCCTAAAGACTGAGTAATTCTTGAAATCTACCAAGACAAATCAACTAGCAAAACTCTTTTTGAGAATATTTACTAGGGTTCTTTACCCAGCCAAGCTGAAATTATTATACTTAGTACAGCATAAAATGGTTTGAAATAATACATAGAATAGACTTTCAAAAATTCCATTACTTATGTAGGTTTGGGTGTTTTTTATTCTTTTGGATATAAGCATGGTATCTACTAGAGATTGTACATAAAACAGAATTGATAAAAGTGTAAGACCGACATATATGCAAGCTTGCATCACTGATTCTTTTTAATAACAGCAACATGCCAAAAACTCACAAACTATGCAAAAGGTTAAATAAAATACTTAACTTATTCTAATGGCAAAATAATTTGTACTAAGTCTCAATAAAATTATAGAAATGGCACATGCTCAGATGCAGTTTTTAGCATCTATAGATCTGGATTTGGGATAAACTAACTTCGCTGAAGCAGAAGTGGAAACCTAGCCTTTATCTTGCACAAGCTGATTGAAGAGACAGACACACTAGTGTGGCAGACCAAAAACTGACTTTTGATGAGGAAAACCAGGCTGCTGGAGAAGAAGAAGGTGGGGAAAAGGGAAGAGACTGCATCAAAATGTCATCAGACCAATTCTGCTAGGCAAAACAGAGGTTGTAAATACATTGGCTTCCTGCCCCAAGATCACCCATCCATAATCACAGGGACAGCTCTGGAAAAAGGAAATACATCTTCACAAAGAGCTCTAAAATATGTACAGCACCAAGGATTAGGAAAGAAGAAAGAAGAAAATATTAAACAATGCTTGAAAATTTACCTCACAAATACCAGCATCTATGACGAGGGGTTGCTGAGCATCTTACTGCAGAGCAGACAGTTCCTCCTCTGAAAGAAGGGAAGCAAGGCTGGAAAGTGTAAGTTTGTGTCACAGTACTGAAATACAGACCTGACAATAAGGTAAAGAGGTGCCAAAAGGGGCAACAGGTTAGTGAAGTCCTTGAGGCAGCAGGAGCCAGTGCCTCACAGGCCCCTTAGACCCACCTAGCTCACTTTCTCTGCCAGAGAAATCAGGCACCTGTGCAGGCACAGACCGAGCAGGCACAGCTGGACACAGAGCTGTGGACAACCCCACCCCACCCCAGAGCCAGACACCAGTGTCCCTGTTTGAGGAAGGCTGCAATTTGAACTGAAGGTGTTGAGGAATTGCTGTGAAGACAGCAACACAGGCCCAAACAAACCTGAGATGGACACCTTCAGCACTCCCTTCCCTCTTTGCAGGATTTGGTGCCACTGTTTGACCACCTGGTGCTCCTCCAGTACTACTCCCAGCCAACACCCACAACTTGTGGCAGAGCAAAACCCACCCCTTCAGTCTTTCCAATCTACACAACACAGACATCAGATTTACAAAAGCCAAGCATAAATCAGAAATAAACTGAACAAGGGCTAAAGGAAATTTTTTTTAAAACATAAAGGCTAAAGGACGAACACCCAGGCTATGCAGAGAAATGATCACCCAAAATTTAAAAACATGTTGTCAAGAACTGACACTTTCACACAACATGAACAAACTTCTCACCCAGTATTTTTGAAACATTACGATGAACAGAGCTAAGCTTAATTAGCACTACTCTAAGTTATCTTTACTAAATCAAGTACAAATAAGCTCAGTTAGTAGATACAAGCTTCATCACAACACTTAACTTTCATCTCAGCTAAGGCTGAGTGATTTTGTATTTCAAAGGCATCTCTTGCCACTCTCCAATAATTAAATGTGGAGGCCACTAGAGAGAAATACAGAGAGCTATCCAGGAGACCTTGGAGCCATGAAATAATTTAACTCTTGAAATGTGTTTAAACAATATTTCAGTGTGAAGAAACAGACATCTTTAGTGTGCACTACATTCCTGCCATTCCAACCTGTCCACAGGTTCCTGTTCATGTTCTTTTTTCCTGTATATAGAGAAAGCCTTCTTTCTGGGAATACACATTGCACAGGGAAGTTTCAGAGCAAGCTACACTTTCAGATGACATGCTTGAAAGTTTGAATTATTGAAAAAATACTATCCTTTAAGACGGGAGAAAAAAAAAAAAAAAGAGCAGGAGAAAGACATAGACCAGATGGTGTGGGAGGCAAATCAAAACAGCACAAGGGTTATTAAATTGCGTCCACTTGGAACCATTAACTGGCCAAGAATCAGCAAGACAGGTTTCCAAGTGAGCCTGAATACTCAAGGCTAAAATCCTGGGCCTTGCTGCAAAAGACAGTTGAAAAACCAATATCAAAACAATGACACTGTAAATATACAAGAAAGAAGAGTATTTTGTGTTTCATTTACATGCTTTTCACAGTTACAGCAGTATATTGGAACTGAGCTATCTTTCTGATGGGAGAATATGAATGCTGACTTGTAGCAGAGTACAAACCTCTACCAGGAATACTCTTCTTGTACATGGTATGTCACAATAGGACTAAAAGCCATTAAAAATACTTTAAAATTTAAAAAGCATGTGGCTTTTTTCTGAAGAAATCTGCAGATACTCTGTATTTCTGGAGTTACTTAAATTTTAAAGGAAACTTCAAACATCCAAGTTAGAAAATTTTGGTCAAATTTCACCACTGCATACGATGGAAATGTTTCCCAAATTTGCAAATGTTGCTTCCCAGATTGTTGCAAAATGCAACAAAAATTACAATACCACACATTTAATGAAATGCAAAGAAGTGATTATTCCCTTTTGTTCTTACACTCTGAACTGCACAACTTTACACTGTCTGCTGATCACAGGAAAAAAGGGAAGAAGAAAACTCTTCTGAAAGGCTGAAGAGTAGAGTAATAAACCTGAAAACATTTTCAAATTTGTCAGAGAAACACAGGACCTAGGAGGGCATTTACCTAAATTGTAGTAGGAAAATATAATGACAGCTCAGATTCTGCTGGTCAAGGGCAATCAAAAAGAGCAGTTGTTTAAACAGAACAAGAGCTCTTGAGGCCAGACAACACTTTAAACTACTCTTTTTCAAATGTAAAGTATACAATGCAAATAAAAGAAATCACAAATGATGCATTGCCTGCTAAAGGGAGAAGGCTTAGGTTGGGTATTATCAGCAATTACAGCTATATAACCTCATCTTTAAAGAACTAAACAATTAAGATCTCCACTCCCCACTGACTCAGAGTATCGCTCCTATTATGCATAGAGAGAGAAATTAAATGCTCCTAGCAACTTCAGGCTGTCAACTCAGTCCTCATGCAATCAAGCATTACAGGTTGGAATTTGACTCATACTACTTTTAATTCAAGATGCAATTCTTGCAGAGTCAGAAAAAAAGGAAATGTGAAAGACACTGTAAAGCATGACTGCCAAGAGAAATGAAAAATGCCTTAGTGATATCTGTTTTTCTTTGGTGATTTAACTTAAAAGGCAGAGTAGCCACAAAAATGTTAGCCCTGCTTTGAGGCCTGGATCCCACAAGGAATTGAGGTCCCTTCCAACCCTAATTTTCCCCAAATGGTGTGTATTTCCACTTCATTTTCCTAGTCAGTGTCTAGCCTAACTAATGTTCAATTCTTTTCATTTTCTGTCATTCCTTGCCCTATTATCCACCTCACAACTGAACATCAGCCTCTTCAGGACAACCACACTGTAAATCCAGTCTTTCAAGAAAAATTGCTCAAATGACCGTTGGCTGGGCTGTGTATTTGACTGCTCCAGCACTCTCAGAAAGCCTTCCCTCTGTAAAAATACAGAGATCAACCTGAAGATAAGCAAACTGCTGTAAATTAAAGCAGATTTATGAGCAAAATTTTCAAGGACACTCATTATAGTGAGATAAAAACCAAAATCAGGTCCTATCAATAGGTATAGGACAGTACACTGCTAAACTAAGCTAGAAAAAAAAAATATAGACAAATGAAAATTTTCAAACTTCAGAGAAAACTACGCTTAATTTATATACACTTCTACATATATAAAAATATATGCATCCATTAACATATCTATCAAGGTAGTACAAATTAGATGCACAAAGCAAAATTTTTAAACTTTCTTTCATTTTAACTAGTTTGCCTTTAGAAAGAATCCCTAGCCTACTAGTAGTCTAAAATATCCCACCTTTCTGATTTGCCCTTGATGGGGATAAAAAAAAACAACCAAACAAAAAAAGACCAAATAATGAATGGCTATAAACTATAGTCAAGCAATCCAAACAATATCATTCAGCCATCATTTAACTAAAAGTTAATAAAAAGGGAAAACAAAACAAAACAGATATCTTATAATCCAACAGGAAGCAATTGCAAAGACATGCAAAAGTGCAAGACTAAATACTTTCCTGTAGTTTGATAAGAAGCAAGAGGAATGTTGCTATTTACAATTTACAACTATAATGTTTCAAGGGAAGGCCAGTTTGCTTGAACACAGACTTTCTAAGCTAAAGTATCTTCAAGAAACAGAAACATCATCAGTCAAGTCTAAGACAGTCTAAATTGTTTAATAACTGTAGCTTCACTGACTACAGCAGAATTGTGCCATTTTATAAAACCTGAAGATGAGCATTACACTTTTTGTAGTATTACCTTATAGCCAGCATCAGCCTTTGCATTCTACAATCATGTAAAAAAGGATAAAGGATTAGGGGGAAAAAAAGTTACTGCGGACAAAATGCCTGGCCAGTGTTTGCTACTCCTGTGGTCAGCAGCATCTTAAAATCCACTTTGATAAAACAAACTGTTCCACCACTTCCATTAAAGATGTACAGTTTCTCCTGTAAAATTAAATGAAAAAAAAAAAAAAAGAAAGAAAACAAGCCAAGCTAAAAAACAAAACAAAACAAAACTGAACCAGAAAAACACCTCCAAAAAATCAACAATGAACAAACCCAAAAAACCCTATACACAGTTATGGTAATCAAGCTCTTTCTACAGCAGCAGTGTCTGGATGATGTTTTGGCTTTCTAGTCCCAAAAAATATCTCCACTATTTCACTATTTCACTTTTTTCCTTCAGACTAAATCCCTTCTCCTATGTCTGCAAAAATTTCAGTGTCTTCTGAAGCCTGGAAGTCTGTCCTTCACAAAAAGTCTTTTAAAGCTTGCTACCTGCTTGAGTGAATGATGGCATATAGAAAAATTACTAATGGAAATCTAGTAGATAAAGTATTTTAACTTTCTATTCACTGATACCAATTACAAAAATACTTATTTTTTCTAAACATATACTAAAAATATGTCACAATGATTCCATAAGTCAATTATTCAACTGTTCACATACATTTTCCTATCTTCTAATAAACCCATTTTAGCAAGATAATACATGAAATTCAGTCACTTTAGAACAGCTGTTGGTTTCTGTCCAGTTATGAAATTCCTAGTATTCTTCTATACGTTCTGTTTTGAAAACAGATTTTTATATGTCTCCTTACAATTCTGGTTGATAACTTGTTCATGACATTCTTTCTCATAAAATGTTGATGAGTTTTTGCCATTTATGCTGTATTACCTGTTCCCTCCTTTTTAACAAGTAATCATTTTGAATAAACCAAAGAAATTAGTCCAAGTTACTTAAATGCAGTAGGGTATGTGTATATCAGGGTATGTAAATACAGTAAGAGCTAAAATTTTGTATTTCCTTGGATAAAAATGTGAGAAAGGTAGTTACTTGACTACTTGAATCCAAATCAACAACAGGAATTCTCTGACATAAAGCCTTTATTTTAGCATTTTGATCTTTCATTTTCTCTTCACAGACTTTTGCCAAGTTCTCCATTAAACATTATAGTAGGTAAATGCACAATCATGTCTGGTGCCACGTGTGCAAGGACACACTGTACAGAAACTCTTGCTTAGACTAAAACTTCTCTGCTCTCAGCACACTTCACGCTTCCTTCTGCTCCATTTTTCTCATAAAAAAAAAAAACTATCTCACTTTCTCCTACAATTTTAAAATTAAATAGCCTTCATTATTTTGTTTGCCTTGGCAACAGGAGTTTCAGAAGATATTACTGGTTCTACAAAACTAGACACCACCAACAGCTATGACCGTCAGTGAAATGAGACTCCCTGTTCCATTTTAGATGCTGAACACTAATGGATAAGTAATACAAAAATGCATATCTGGAAAGTGAAATGTTTTTCAGTTCAAATTTTATGAAGATATACCATGATCATTTAGGTCTGACCTTTTATTTTTTTTTTAATCTTTTATTCATGTAAAAAAAAGTAAAACACTCTATGGTTTCTTACAGAGTTAAAAACTCATTACTACCTTTATCAAAGAGGTATAAATGCTACCTTAATTAATAAAGATTAATTGTCTATCTTATAGAAAATGTAGAGACTGCTTCCAGAACAGCACTGCTCCTCATGCAATTTATAATGCCCCTAATGAGACACAAATGAATGTCTTCATCCTTCTGGAAAATAGCTGTTTTAGAAGTAAAATAAAATGGAAAATACCCTCATGAAACCAGAACTTTTAAAGACCTTCATCCCAGCAGACAGCTGCTTGGGGGAGAAATGGCAGAACAGCCTATAGATTTTTGCATAAACAGTTTTGTGGGATCTTAAGTATGAACAAGTCATGATTCACATTCTTCCTTAACCAAGCAGTCTCACAGAGACATAGTCAGGTTTGTCTTTAGATGGTTCAGGTTCACTCATTGTTGTCCAGTTCAGCAAAAACATACAGTGAACTATAAACTATCTTAATGCAAAAACACACATTAGTCATGAAATCAAATCTTCATGAAGACTTATTTTCATTAAGATGTATAAGTATACAAATGAAAACATAAATCAAGAAAGGAGATTAAAGCAACTATTCTATTCCACATTACTCTCTCAAAGGTTTGCCTGTCTAGATGAAGTCAGAAATAGGGACTCCATAGAAATGGCTGTTCATGTGAATGAAATACATGGAAAATTAAGTTTCTGAGAATCCAATCAGAACTATTTCCACAGAGTTGGAGTGGCATTCTAGAGCTAATGAAACATGGCCAATGAATTAGTGATGTAAGTCACTAATTATTCACTTATCATGTAAGTGCTAGTCTATATTTATCGCAAAATTCAATACATCAACAATCATGCCTGATGTAAGGTCTGCTGATGCACAGCTGAAGAGAGAAGTGCTCACATACTATTATTTTAGTAAACATGAGAGACACAGACACAAACCACTGTTCCTTCAATATATGTAAATGAAATACCAAATAATGTTGTTTCCAAAACTTTTTATGATGAAGCAGTGGTTCATGCAGAATTCCTTTTTAAAAGACTGTATTTGTACTGGGAATGTCTGGGAAACACATAGAACACAAATACTTCTACTGCTTGTGCTTCACCACTATGACTGTAATCATGTCAAACACCAATAAAAACTATGCAGAAATTAGGAAAATACCTGCTGACAACATTGTTACATGGCAGACAAAACAATCGCAAGAAAATGTCACAAATACTAGCTTCAAATACTTAGAAGAATTTAGCTCAGTAATTCATAAGACAGTAAAACAAGTCTTGGGTGCCAAAAAAAGTGAGCTCAGGAATATGTTCTTAGTCTTTAGCTGTTTTTTACAGTCTGCACATATTACAAAAGTAATAACTTGGTTTCTAAATAAAAAAAAAAGAATCCCTTCCTTGGATAGCTACTTACAATATTAATTTTTATAAAATGCTTTTTCTATAGTAGAGGTCAAATTACTGAAGTTCTGAGCAGTTCCAGACATTCTACATATTTAGGGGTCTACTGAAAGATTAAAATTGTTTCAGTTAACTTTGACATAATTTGAAGTTAAACTGCTTTATTTGCTAGTTAAATAGCATTCTGCCCTACTCTAGAGACTAAATTCACCGCAGAGCAGAGAATTCTTACCACTTCATAAATATCTTGTTAACAGCTATACTATGACCTAGATAAGACACATCATGAAACAGAACATTAAATCAACTGAACTCATTTTTGTTAAGGCAGCAAAACAAACTGTAGACTTTTCAGGAGGGAGGACAACCCTAATGGTGAAGAGATAGATGACTAATTGTATAAATGAAAGTATTGGCTTTTTTCTCTTGGGACTCAGGAAAGATCCTTTCCAAATTATGGTTTTAAATTAAAGACATTTGGAGGTCTCAAATCTTGTCCCTTTTGGACATATAACTAAATCCCTAAACCACTACATATTTTCTAAAATCTTGGCAGTCTCTGAACAGAAAAGCCCAGGACTGACCCAACTGACTCAGAATTACCAAAGAGAGTGCTTTCATCAGTTCAGAGAGAGAAAGAAAGAAATAAAGCAAGGAAAGAAAGAAAATGGCAGAAATAAAGGAAATGGGGAAAAGAAAGGGGGGAAAGAAAGGGAGAGAAAAAGGAAAGGGGGGGAGAAGAAAGGAAAGGGGAGGAAGAAAGGAAAGGGAGGGGAAAGAAAGGAAAGGGGGGAAAAGAAAGGAAGGGAGAAGGAAAAAAAATTTAAAGGGTGAGGGGAAATGAATCCTCACACTAGGAAAAATAGCAAAGATGGGGTGAAAAGAACACAAACAGTTTTATACATTAGACATGTATAATAAAAAAGGATGTAATGATTTTCACTATTTCACAACTGTGGTTTTGACATGCACAAAAACAAAGCATGGGTTTTTTCCTAAAAAAGCAGAGTCCATTGGTTTTTTCTACAATATTAAGTCTCCCAAAGGGCCAGAACCTGTAGATGATAAAATTTTCCTTCACACTTTCTATTCACTTTGAGTGTTTCAAATTCAAAATGGTATTTGAAATACAGCCTGGCCCTATTTCACTTCCCTTCTTTTTCCTAAGCAAAGCCTGCGATAGAAGCAGGGTGAAAGACATAGCCATTGTTACACTGTATGTCCTGAAGAAGATAAAAGTAACCACAGTATAAGGCAGGACTTTCCCAAAGACAGCACTGCAGCCATGGTGGTGATGCAGCAGCTGAAGTTTCCAGTTCCCTGCCACTCCACACTCACAAGCACATTAAACTCCCCCAAATTTGCTGTCACATATTCTTACAACCCTAACTCCATTTCTACACCCCACAGATATTTATATTCCTCACAGTCCAGACACTCTGCTCAGACATGTCCATTCACAGCACCTGTTTCCATACCACTCTTTGCTAACTTTAGTGTTCTATTTCATGATAAAATAAGTACAGGTGCTGATACCAGCAACTTCTCAAGCAACAAGAGTTACAAAGAAGCATGCTTATCATTCAATCACAGAAAATCATCTCTTTGGAGACATTTTTCCTACCTGCTGTCCAGGAACTCTTTTTTCCTGGCAGCTGGGAAGAGCCACTGTGGATCACTGAAGAACTTAGTAGCCACCATAGCACATCTATGAATTCCTGAGATCTAAAATGCTATTTAATGGGCAAAAAATAGTCAGAAAGAAAACATTCAAACAACAAAACACCTAAATATCAGAAGGAAACATGCTATAGAGAAAAAGATTAAATCAAAGAGCAGAAAAATAAGATGAAGGAAGAAGATGGGATGATGAGGAGGAAATTGGGAGAACCCTGTAGAGACAATGACAACTACACCTATTTATTCTTACATCTCACAATTTTAAACCCATAACTTATTTCACGTAAGTATTAATGCTTAAAAATTAATTTATATCATATGCTTCCAAAGCTAGAGTAGTTTTAGTTAATTACCTTGGTCTTACAACATGCAACTACTCAATCAATGTGGGACTTCAAAGAGTAAAAGAACTAGGACTACATGATCCAGTGCGAGATTAAAGGGTACAGTTTTAACCCATGAAATTGATGCAGGCATGATATTAAGAGTGTGAGAGAGAAAACTGTCATTTGTAAAATTTTCTATGGTCTTAGTCTGAATTCTGAAAAAAAAAAAAAAAAAAAAAACCAGTTTCTGAAAATAGGTAGGTATGAACTCTCTGCCTTTCAAATTGATGCATCTGGTACAATATCAAAATGTACTTTACAGGAGTTATAGAAATGACAGTTACAGAAAGGCAAGTTATTTGAGGAGAAACCACAGAAGTAGAGACTTACACATGTTACAAGAGTTTCTGCTGCTGGAAGTTTAGCTCCTGAGGACCATAATATGACACCTATGGAATGATAGCCTGAAGGTGCTAGAGATGGAGCTGTTCCCTATGACATTCTCATAGGTGAGACATGAAATTTTATATAGAGGCAAATGACAGCTCCTTAGAAAACCATCAGAGTTAAGTCTCAGTGATTAACTGAAACAATGGAGCTTCACAAGTTTCAGTGCTATGGATATCTGCCTTACTGAACTCCACAGAAAACACCAAGCTGTTATGTGCTACCAACATTCTGGTCTCAGTAAATAGAATCAAACATCAGCTAAAAAATAGTATGGAGAGGGTGGGAATAAAGACGGGCAATAGACTGAAGACAGGCAGAAAGTTTCCTGCTTAAACCATTTCACTGGTACCAAACAGGGACTTGGCAACAATTCTTTGTGGAAGATCTGGAGTGGATCAGAGCTTGAGCAAGGTCACCCAGCCACAAAACAGTCAGACTTCAATCTGGGACATAAAACATCATCCAGTAAATATAGGAAACAATCATGTTCCTTCAGCAGGTCCTGGTACAGCATGAGCTAGAATATACCAGTTTTGGTTAGCACACTTCAAGAAAGATGTTTTGGAGAAGGTCCAGTAGAGAAGAATGAGCACAACCATGAGATTCAGAAAATATGATGTAAAGGGAATGGCCGAGAAAACAGTAGTGGTGAAGGAGGTGTTCAGAGAGATATCTACAAGGAGACAAGATAAATTTTGGGAAGGATTTCTGTAAAAGTTTGACGAGCTATTTCAGAAACCACAAAAATAAAATCAAGTACAATTACAAGAGGTAGAGGAATAAATTGTAACAGGAAGTAATGTACTTGGATTGCAAACAAGTGTAAGTAATCACTAAGCCTGCATGCCTGCCTGTGGAAGTCACTGAATCTCTGCTCTTGTCACCTCCAATGAAGTTGGAGAATCAATGAAGTTGATTTTGCCTAGAAGAACAAATAATCCAGCCTCTCTATGTCCTTCTAGAACCTTTTCCCCCCAATCATACTGTGATTACAGAAGACCTCGATCTTCCTAGAAAATATAACAATGTAAAGGCACTTGAAAATTTTCTACAGAGATTAATGTCAAGTATTGAGGTTTGATTTTTCTCTATTTCTAGAAATTATAAATCCCATGCCAATATGATTTAGTGCCAGTAAAGATGACAAGTATTTCACTGATCATTATTAAGGCCTTGTCTGTAGGAAGAAAAGTGCATCTAGTCTACTCTTTGGTTTCACACTGAAGTAAGACTTTATAATAATTGCCTCTGTGGACATAATACGTGTTCAGTAAATGTGAGATAACATTTTCTGGGTTTTGTAATTCTGGAAATATGCTATAAATCAACACCTTTGGTTTTGCAGTCCTTTCCTGTGGGAACACATCATCCTCAAGTTCCAGAATCAAAGTTGCTCCTGACTTTAAATTCGACTTTTGCATTACAGACCAATGTAACTTTTGAAACCTGTCTTTCCTAACTCTGAGTGTTCTTGTGTTTGACTAATATCATCCTCTTCAGAATATTTTCTAGATGTGATATGTTCTTAAATAAAACACCAGCAAAAATAAGTCTATTTTTCTCAGGAGCAACATTATCCAAAAGCTCTCTACATATAACATTTGAGAGAACCATGGCTGGGTTTTTTCTGTTGCTTTGAAAACCAAAGTATCATGAACTTTGTAACAATTTCTCTACTACCTCTGTTAGAGAACACATTTCTGAATCATATTTCTACACTGACCCAGAGAGAAAAAGATAAATGTGAGATCAGCTTTAGAAAAATGGGTTGAATTACTATCTGTAATTTCAGATATAAACATCCAAATTCACTGAGTTTGCAAAACCAAGTCCAAAGAACAGACTCACCCCTTCAATGTATTTATTAAGTACTGCTTCTGGTCTGGCTGGAAATACTTAAAAAAAAACCAATTTGTTGTATTAAATTGTTTCCAGGCAGAGCTATGAAGCACAGTTATTTTTAAATTTTAAACGACAGCAGATATGTTTTTCTCATGAAGGTTTGGTTTAGATCCTATTCAAGCTTGCAATTTTATCTATATACTACCACTTTTCCCTTTGTAAGGTATTCTGGTCTACCATGGAAAGAGTCATCATTAACCACCACTGTAACTACAATTTTAAAAACATCTTTTTATGTTTAACTGCATCCTTTAACTACTGAGTTCCTAGAGTATCATAAATTATTTTAATTTCCCACTCCCTGGTAAAGAAATTCTTATATGAATGGAATTCTCTGGTTTCTCTGACATAGACTCCTCCCATTTTTTCCTTTTTGGCTCGCTGAAAGAAATGTTTCACATCTACTCAAAAGAAGTATAATCTCTATTTCTGCACAGGAAGTTGTAAGATTTAAAGAAATTACAGATAGATGCTAAAAAATTCTTGGTATTTTCAATTTACAGAATATTCAAGAAGATTTAATAGGTCTTTAGAATTTTCACAAAACTTTTATTCTGTCCATTTCTTTCTTTATTGGACTGAAAAAAAACTCTGTTTTATTAAGACTTTTAATTTCAAAGCTCATCTATTCTTACCTATAATGCAATGAAAAACTCAGTGGACTCCTAAAATGCAATTCAAGCAACAGTTGCTGAAGATTCATGAGTTCTAACACAAAGACAAATGGCTAAGGCAGTTTGTGGTAAGAACCTGACAACTAATCAAACACCTGTTTGCAGACTAGACTTTAGAGACAGGCAAGATAATTTTCTTATTTAAACTGCACAGGTTCAGCTTTACTCTGCACAATCCATATCTTAGACAGCCGTCAATTACAATAATATTGTGGAACTGTCTCTAAAATTTCTAGCTCACACAACTATGTTGATACTTTTACATATCTGATTTTCTGCCCAATAATAAAGTTCCATGGCAATTTAAACTCTGCCAGGGCTGCCATGTGCTCACCCTCCCAGCCATCTACTATCTCTTGCCCACATCAGTGCTGGTGGATCTTGGATGCATGGGACTGGAGGGAATCCAATTCAGGGAGCCTGGACAGAAATTAATTGTATCCTGCAGGGTTAATTTGCATCCAGTCAGCTCCCTGATATGCAGTTTCCATGGTTTTGTATTGCTTGACAAATACACATCAGGGCAGCACATGTCAAAAGGATATTTTATTTAAAAACTGCTCCTCTAGTTTGTCACAAAATGTAGAAACCAACACATATTTAGAACCAGAACAGAATTGTTATTGCCTGAAATAAAAGGGTACATATGATATTATATTTGGGTTCTCTGTCTGCAGCCTTCACTTGCCTATTTATATTTATGGATTTTTAAGAAGGGATAAATTTTATTATATACAGAAACACTGCTGCAAACATTAGTAGCTCTAGTGTTATTATTGGACCTTTTCTATAACACAGATCTGCTGTGTCACTTTCCAAAACTAGAAACAAGCACAGCAAAACCATTTGTTAACTTATCATCCAGAATACATGCTCTCTCATTCTAAGCATAAAAAAATCTCAGCATTCTCTTTATAGCCTATAACTTCTTCCTAAACTTTCAGATGATGAATGACACAGAAAATTTTATACATTGTTAGGGCATCTTAAGCTTCCAAGCAGATTTATGTATTATTGGTTCATACAAGAGATTGACAAAACCTACTTTAAAATTATTTAGCTGCTGTAGTCCAAGACTGCCAAGTAACACCATTTTTCCTTTTTCCCCCCCATTTTCTCATTTGCAGACCTTGCTCTATTCAACAATATTTTTGATATATTCATATGAATAATTTCTCATGCAAATCCAAGCAAACTGAATTAATGATTCTAGAACATTGGTTTTTTTCCTCTAGAGATATTTTATTCTTATACAATCAGACCTTTGTTTGTTCTGCTTCCAAAGAGAAGAAGAATAAGCAAGGTCCCACAACATCTTCATCCAATCTGAGGTGGCACTGCTGCATCTCAGACTTCCTGTCCCTCAGTGTGCAATGTTAACATCTTCCTGTGAAACGTGGCTCCAACACCTGAGGCATGTGTACTTCGAGTTAACCTGCTCCTAGGATTTCCCTGGAGTGTTTATCTCTGTCCCTGAACTTAGTTCTTCAAAAAAATCTTTTGTGTCCCCTATACAACCAAGTTAGAGATATGACATCCACCTATTCTGTTGTAGACATGGAAGAAACCAATCTCCTCCATTTATGTAGCAGCCTGCCACTAGTCTGCCCTTTGTAGAGCCCTGTGATTCCTCTTTTAGACTTATATACAATAATTTTTATGTTTTTCCTGGTTCATTTGACTTAGGAGAGTGTTTCTGACCAGTAGAAATCAAGTTTATAATTTTCAAACCATAATTTTTATACTTAAAGACACGTTAATAAAATTTCTCCTGTCTTTTGTGGTATATTTTCTGTTCTCTATCTACAAAATGACTGAATATGTGACTGTGTTACTGCTCTGGCAAAGAATAATCCATTTTTAGTTTCATGTATGATTCAACTAGACAGTTGTGTAGATTGTTTTGAAAAGTAAGCCTTCAGAATTTTAGAAGTCTTACAGAATTTATCTCTTCTTTATACAACCAGTCAAGTTATTCTTCTTACAAAGACAATACTACAGGGAAGAAAAATAATGCTAAGGTGTTAAACTGTGAAAATCAAGGAAAATAATTTATAGAAACTACTTCACCTTGAAAACATATTTACCAGATTAACTGTTAAATGAACACCGTAGAGCAGTTCTGATGAAGACAAGTGGCAAGGGATGAAGACAAGTAACCTGAAGTTACTGAATTAAATGTTTATGCCATTCATATAAAAGGACATCTAACAAAGGAAGTACAAGACAGAAATCTAAGTTCAGTAGAGGTTTCATAGGTATGACAATATACACATTGTGCTTTTTGGTCAAGAAAGAATACTGTTTGTTTTTGTCTTAAATTCACACCTGAATAAAAATTGCAAATCCAAAAGGTACATTAGATATGTCACCCATGTGATATTGATGGATTGCTCAGGGAAAAAATGGCAAACTGGGGATCCAAACTAATTTCCTGATTCAGCTACTCACACTTTAAAACCAAATTCTGGCAAACTATGTTAGTGCCAAAGAGTTTCCCAATAATTTCACTTTGATGCTTCTGCAAGCTGTACCCAGACAACACACCTTCCTGTTGCTTTAACAAAAATCATTACAGTGGAAGAAAAAATGCCTTATCTCTTGCACTAATTTTCTGTCCATGTACTCTTCTGCTTTTCTACGGCTGCCTTTCAGTGGAGCCAGCTTGCTGATTTAACTAAATAAATGGAGTTTCAGCTGTCTGTAAAACTATGGCCTCACCAACCATACAGCCTTCTCTTTAGGAGATGTCAGTGAACTCTGCTCTAGACTCAGAGGGACAGGCACACTCATTCTTTAAATACCTTTTCTGCAGAACCAGTAATACTGTGATACCCTTCCTCTCCCTCAGCTACTATATCACTCTTCTTCACCATCAAAGACAGGCACACATTACAGCAAAACCACAAGGCACTAATGTACATGAAGAGCTAATTCAATCAGCTAATTCAATCAGCACAGAGGTGTATCTTCTCTGTGCTTCATGAAGCAGCTCACACTACTACTGATGCGTGTGCCTAGTGGGTCAAGGAGATACACACAAACTCATTTACACCTGCTCAGAAGGATGGAACTGTCTGTAGGATACTCACACAGGGTCTTCAACATTGGTGGAATTCATTTACTTATGCCTGTCACAATAACAGTGCACTACTTAGTGAAATATATTTCTATTGTGACTTCTTGTTC